>NC_133769.1:106995649-107145942 GCF_003597395.2 Chelonoidis abingdonii
TGCTTGCTAGCGTATATATACCTACCTCTGGAAATTTCCACTACCTGCGTCTGACGAAGTGGGTATTCACCCACGAAAGCTCACGCTCCAAAACTTCTGTTAGTCTATAAGGTGCCACAGGATTCTCTGCTGCTTTTATATTGAATAGTATTTTAACTGTCCCACTGAAATTCAGGATACTAAAAGTGAGAATTTTACTATATATAAGTAATAGTATCTGACTCGGATCCTCTGATGCTAGTGAGAGAGTGTGCCAAAAAATATAGACTAATTGTACAGAAATACACAGGTGCCCACCATAATATAAGTTAATACAAATGAGAGTTCATCAGCAACATTTTTATCATTAACTAACTCAATAAATTTTATGAGGCAGTGCCTGACTGTCATCTAAAGTTGATCATCATGGTTGAACCTCCACAGATAATAACAAGCACAAAATTTAAACTCCTCCCAAAACTCAAAGAGAAGCTGGACAGAACACTTTGTTTAGACTGGAAAAGGTGTGCTTATTTTTCACTGAAGTTTGACTCTGTACCTAGGAGTTTTTCTGGGGAACACAGGAAAAGAAAATACTTCAATATCTTGGGAAAATGCTGTTCTTAGGGATTTTACAGACTGAATATGCAGACTGAAGAGGTTCAGTTAAACATCCGGGTTTTGGGGGCTTATCCAGATTTAGCCAAACAGCCAAAACTATAATTTCACGCTTTTTTTTTTTTAAGAGTGAAAGTAATCAAAAACTCACCTATGGATGTGATGGATTCGCTATCATTTTCAGTCTTTAAATCAAGACTGGATTTATTTCTAAAAGATGTGCTATAGTCCAAATAGAAGTTATGGACTTAATGAAAAAATTACTGGGAGACGTTGTATGGCCTGTGCTATGCAGGTCAGACTAGACGAGTATAGCAGTCCCTTGTGGCCTTAAAAAAATCTATGGCTCTCCAGTTATCATTGCCCTTTCACAATAAAAGACATAAAATGATTCAAACGCTAGGAGAGTATTTTATCAAGAGTCATTGTATTCTCATACAATATATCAACAGTATGAAATAATTCTCATGAACTGAGTATTACTCTCCACTATGGTAAAGTCCAGGGCCAAGACCACTGTAGTAAGTGTAGCAATCAACCATATCCATGGGCAGCTCCCTCACACAATAGGCAGGCTGGTGGGAGTTCTGATCATGAAAATGGGCATGGGAAAAAACCTGGGGGAGGGGGAGGGTGGAAAGTCATCTGTTCTTACTCATTTGCAATGCAAATACCTCTTAGCTTCCATGATGCTGGAGTTTTGGGATACTTAACCAGATTTTTGTTAACCGTATTGCCCAGGCTGAAATTGTCATGGATTGTTCTTGTACTCATTAGCATAACTTCTTAAAGGTATTTGATCACATTTATCACCTGAGGTTCACCTATTGGAACTGAGAGACTCTGAATGCCCAAAACTTGAGAGAGAACAATATGAATATTTACATACAGCAGATTATTGTATAAAATCTGTTGCAGTAAACCAGCCAAAGGATTTAATGTATCCCTCTTCAAGATCAGAGCCTGGTGGTGGTTAACATATATCTGGCCCCAAAACATTATTATTGATTCAATTTCGCTTTCGAGGATTTGTCAGGTAACAGCTAAAATTCAATGGGTTCCTAGATGGTATGATATCGTGAATCAAATTTCAAAAGACGTTTCATTATCTGGTGTAGGCAGGTGGTCAAAGGCAATATGTGAAAGGATATGGGAGGTGTTTGAAAAGTCAGTGGCTAGCTCTAATGCTGTCAGTGATTCAAGCCAGGAAAGAGTAGATGGACAATACCAGGGTGAAATCCTGGTCTCTCTGAATTCAACTGGAAAATCTCATTGACTTCAGTGGGACCAGGATTTTACCCTGAGGTGGAAATCATATTTTTAAAGTCTCTTCCCTATGGATTTGTAGAAGTCAAAAAACAAAGAGGTTCAGGTTTAAGTCTCATGTAACTTTTGGAGGGTGAGAAGAACTTTGTAAAAATGGTAGAAGCTGGAGGAGCAGCTGCATCTGAAACAGAGCTATACAAAACTGGATTGACTGGCCTGGCACCCTTCTAACAAAGCCACTGAAGGTCAGGTGGTGGGTGGGGAGGAGGAAGGCTGGGTCTGCCCCTGGCCCATCTCTACAGGCATGCACCATACATTTCAAATGCTCCAAAGGAAGGGGTGCTGATCTCCACTAGGGCAGCTCAATAGAGCTCTTAAAGAAATGATTACCAGGATTTATGCTATTGGGTTTGGTTTCCCTTTCCCCCTCCATTTACTCAGAATGCCTATTGTAAGGGAAACCTACTGATTTTTAACTTTGTTCATGGAGGACTTACCCATATTAAAACACAAAACTGTTTTCCCCTCCTCATTGGCCTTCACAGTTACACAGCTTGAATAACACGGAGAAATGGGCTTATGAAAACGGAATGAAATGAAGTACAACTGTTCTGCAATTCCCTGGCTTTTCATCCATCAGGTGAATGTCTCTAAGAGAACCATAGCTTCAGTATATTTTGTTCTTCATTTGTGTTGGACAATATGCATTTTTACAGTTTGGTATTATGCTTTATGGAGGGGCTGGAAGGGAGGCTGTTCTCTGTAAGCTTGGCCCTGAGGCTTGGCAGCACCACTGTAAAATGACTTTATCCCCAAACCAGATGTTTTAGTTGTTTTAATAATATCTTACGTTTCCTCCTCAAAATAAAACAAAAACTCAACTGTATCAGAATGTTGCACGATATAACTTGTTGTTATCTGCATTTTGTCCACCAGATGGTAGCACTGAAATGAAATCAGAAGGTTACTTAGGTGAAATACTTACCATGTGCCCTACAGATCAGACAGAAGTGCTCCTTAATGGCACATGTGGAGCTAACTGCAACTATCCATGGCATTTATACACTACCAGTCATTGTGGCATGTAAACAATACAAACAATATTAAGAAAAGCAAAACTATATTTGAAATAGACCCTCTTCTTGCCACCCTAAGGTTCAATTGCTTGGCTTGCAATTTTGATCCTCCTTAGTTTCTTGCTCCGTCATCTTTCTTTCTGCTCCCATTATTAAAGGGAGGCATCTGCAAAAGATGGGTAATCATTGCTAATTGCTGTCTAAAACTGACAACACACAAAGCTGATTTTTTTTTTCTAGGAAGGCCCCAGTCTTTATTTCTAATGTCACTGGGCAACTCAGATGAATCTACTGCAGGGGTGGGCAAACTTTTTGGCCCAAGAGCCACATTGGGGTTGCAAAACTGTTTGGAGGGCCAGGTAGGGGAAGGCTGTGCCTCCCCAAACAGCCTGGCCCCCACCCCTACCACTCCTACTTCCCACTCCCTGACTGCCCCTCTCGGAACTCCCGACCCATCCAATCCCCCCCACTCCTTGTTGCCTGACCTACCCCTCCCAGGACCCCCCTCCAACCACCCCTCCGGGATCCCACCTCCTAACCAACCCCCCCTGCTCTCTGTCCCCTTACTGCTCCCTGACCCTTATCCATACCCCCATCCCCTGACAGACCACCTGAGACCCCACCCCCTATCCAACCCCCCTTTCCCTGTCCCCTGACTATCCCCCTGACCCTTATCCACATCCCCGCCCTTTGACAGGCCCCCCGAGGACTCCCACGCCTATACAACTGCCCCCTGCTCCCTGTCCCCTGACCGCCCCTCCCGAATCTCCACCCTATCCAACCACCCCCTGCTTTATTCGTATGACAGACTGATTTATTAAATTATATAGAAAGAACGTGGCTTAAATCTACTTAGTCCATTAATGCATAATGCAACAGGTACTGCAGGAAACAGATGTAAGCATTGCTACCTTGAACCCTTCCAGCATACTTCTGCAGATAACTCTATTTAGCCTTTATCTCAGTTAGTGAGCTCTCTATTTTGTTTTCTGGATGGTTCATCATGACTTTGCCAGTAGCAGAGGCTTTCCAGGAAGGCTGATGGAACTGCCAGCTAATGACCAGACAACACTGTGCTCCTGGTGTAGAACGTATTAGGTGCATATTCTGCTGTTGCTACAGCTGAGACTCAAAACAGGATCTTTGTTATCCTAAGATAACAGATCACTATTCTAACCAGGACTGATGCTAAATTTAGGCTCGGAAGGATTAGAATCAATAAATACTGGTAAACACTGATTTCACTGTACACACACAAACCAATGAAAAATATTTCTATCTATAATAACCAAAATTTACAGATAGGTGAACCAAGAAAAATGCTGCTTGAGAGCTAGTAGAGTTTGCGTTAAGGATATTTACTATGTATATTTTGACATGTGATGTTCACAATTTGTGTTTTAACAGTTATAAATCTTTAACTTTTTGAGTCAATGTGTACTGTCATTAAACTGTTGTCTGACCCTCCCCCATAATTTTCCACATCTGTAAAAAATTTAAAAAAAAATGAGTTGAAACTAAAAAAAATAATAATCAAATTCTGCTAAGCCTCACTAAGCTTTATCTAGCTGGCAAGTCACTTTGTGTGTGTCTTAAATTCATCATGTAATATTACGAGACGGGATGTCCCAGCAAACACACTTTCAGTCCACATGAAGGGCTATCCTTTTATTTTACATTGTGTTCATTGCAGCAGTTTTAATTTTACACATAAAAAAATTGTTCAGTGAACTCTTAGTAAGAGTCTACTAACTCCTTGGAAAGTATCTTGGTACTGTATCATTTTAGGTTGCTGATAGATTTGTGCCAAAGTTTAGAAGTGAAAGAATCCTGGAACCAACCAAGTTTAATCTGTTTTACAGCTTTGTTACCAACATGAAACTTCAACAGATGTAGTTTTCCATGCCATTTTGTGAACCTGGCCTGAGTCTCAAGAGAGTTTGAGGTGGTTTTGAGTGAACCTGCGTGGTGTGACAGACCCAGGCCAGTGGGGTACAGGAGTCTGGTAGAGGGCAAATATACTGGTCACTGGATGAGTAGTTTTCTGTTCCCTGAGTGACCAGGGCAGGGGCTACACTAGAGTAATTAGGAACCTGCTAGAACCAATTAAGGCAGACAGGCTGATTAGAACACCTGCAGCCAATCAAGACAGGCTAATCAAGGCACCTGGGTTTAAAAAGGAGCTCACTCCAGTCAGGCCTGGGGGAGCCAGAGGAGAGGAAGTGTGTGTGAGAAGCTGAGAGCAAGAGGCCCAAAGAGCTGAGAGTGAGAGGGTGTGCTGCTGGAAGACTAAGGAGTACAAGTGTTATCAGACCAGGAGGAAGGTCCTGTGGTGAGGATAAAGAAGGTGTTTGGAGAAGGCCATGGGGAAGTAGCCCAGGGAGGTGTAGCTGTCATGCAACTGTTACAGGAGGCACTGTAGACAGCTGCACTCCACAGGACCCTGGGCTGGAATCAGGAGTAGAAGGTGGGCCTGGGTTTTCCCCAAACCTCCCAACTCCTGATCAGACACAGGAGGAGTTGATCCAGACTGTGGGGAAGATCATTGAGGTGACCAAATCTGCCAACAAGCGCAGGACCCAGCAAGGTAGATTAGGAACTTTGTCACAGTGGGTTTGTGTTTTTTAGGTAGGAACTATCTGAAATTCTGTTTTTTCACATGGTTTTGACCCCAAACCAGGCAAAAATTGGTCATTTCAGTTGACATTCCTTTTTAAAAAACCTAAAACCTCAAACTAAATTCCAAACTCGGATTGTGCCATGCAGGAGGTTCACATGAACTTCCTGTGTGAACCTGCTGAGTTTCATACATCTCTCACCACCAAAACTATAGTCTACTAAAGAGATGAAGAAAGGAGATATAGCAGGTACTAATGACCCAATCCTGTAAACCAGGCCTGCACAACTCGTAAAGCGGTGAGGGCCACATTACTCCAAAGAAAACAGCTGAGGGCCGAAACCTCCTGGCCTCGCAGAAACACCCCGCCCCAGAGCCGCCCAGCCCTGCGGAAACAAACCCTTCTTCCCCAGTGCTGCCCCACCAAAACAGCTGTGGGCCAAAAAAGAAGGTTGGGGTGGGGAGATGATACTTTATTTTACATCAGCCAGGGGCTCCCAGCTGAAGAGGTGGCTGGGAGCCCTCAGAGTCAAATTAAAGGGCCCGGGGCTCAGGCGGCTGGGGGAACCCGGCAGGGCCGGCTCTAGGTTTTTTGCTGCCCCAAGCAAAAAAAAATTTGGCTGCTCCCATCCCAGCCCTGGGCTCCCCCCTGTACTCCCCTGCTGCCCCAATCCTAGGCTCTCTCCCTACCCACCCACACACACACCCTGCTGCCCCAGCGCTGGGTTTCCCCCTTTCCTCCCCACTAGTGCCCTCCCGCCACCCCACTGCTGCCCCACCCCTGGGCTTCCCCCCCACCAGTGCCCACCCCACCTCCTGCTGCCCCAGCCCTGGGTCACTGGTAACTCGCTCCCAGGGTGGGTCATTCAGCAGGAATTTTGGATGTGCACAAAACAGAGACAGGACTGGTTCCCATATGGTTACAGAGCTGCAGTAAAGTGGAACAATTTTCAGCTTGTGTGACTGGAGGGTATCTGGATGCATATTATAAGACTGTCCTCCATAAATGAGGAAAAGTTGAGATGCCTTTATTATTCTTTTGTTCCACTCTTTCTTTCTATGGGGAATTTGCCAATGCAATATCACTGTCTTCCTTTTAAACAAGACAAAAAGCCAAGTCGGCTGTTGAAAATAGCAATTCCAGTCCTAATAAGCATTTCTTGCTCAATTTTATCCTACTTTTTCTACAGCAAGTTACAGTGGATCAGTATATTTGTTTTGGGAGAAATGAAGTATCAGCTGCCCAAACAGAGCTTGAGCACCCTGAATTTTGAGGTGTTCAAATCTGGAAGGCAGGTGCTGGTGGGGGCTGTGGGCTCTGGGGAGCATGGCAGCAACGTGTCTGGAGCTGAAAGGAGTCAGACACACTGGTCTGAGTGGC
The DNA here is from genome assembly GCF_003597395.2 of Chelonoidis abingdonii. Lineage (NCBI taxonomy): Eukaryota > Metazoa > Chordata > Testudines > Testudinidae > Chelonoidis > Chelonoidis abingdonii. The sequence continues at coordinate 107,002,587 of NC_133769.1, forward strand.
ACGGTAAGGAGGCTGGGATTTGGAGAAGAAGGTGGGGGTTCTGAGGGGCAGTCAAGGGACGGGAAAGTGGGGGTTGGATGGGGTGGAGGTCGGGGGGGCAGTCAAGGGACAGGCAGCAGTTGGATAGGCATGAGAGTCCCAGGGGTTATCAGGGGACAGGTAGGGAGTGGGGTCCTGGGGGAAGTGGGGGGGGGGTCTCAGGAGGGGCAGTTGGGACAAGGTGAAGGGAGGCTTAGATAGGGGCTGGGGTCCCACCGGGCAGTTAGGGGCAGGGGTCTCGGGAGGGGGCAATCGGGGGACAAGGAGCAGTGGAATTTAGATAGGGGGTGGCAGTCCAGGGGGCAGTTGGGGTAGGGGTCCAGGGAGGGGGCAATTAGCAGCCGCGGGCTGGGATTCAAAGTGCTCTGGGCTGCCCACAGCCATGGGGAGCCCTGAGCCCTTTAAATCCCAGCCGGCCCCGCCGCCGGAATGGCAGCTGGGATTCAAAGGGCTCTGGGGTGCCCAAAGCCAGGGGCAGCCCTGAGCCCTTTAAATCCCAGCCGCAGCTGGGAATCTCTGCGGGCAGCCCAGAGCCCTCTGACTCCCGGCCGTGGCTGGGATTTAAAGGGCCCTGGGCTCCCCGCCACTGCGAGCAGCCCAGAGCCCTTTGACTCCTGGCTGCAGCTGAGATTTAAAGGGCTCTGGGCTCCCTGCCGCTGCGGGCAGCGCAGAGCCCTTTGATTCCCTGTCGCGGCGGGGATTCAAAGGGCTCTGGGCTGCCTGCAGAGCGCCCTGTGCGGGGGATTTAGAATCCCCCCGCGGGCCGCACAGTGAGGCTCTGAGGGCTGCATGCGGCCCGCAGGCCGTATGTTGTGCAGGCCTGCTGTAAACTGTCCATGCATAGAACTCCAAATAACATGAGTGAGAAGACAAGGTGAAGCCAGAAAAGTGTAAGTCAGCCTTCTTCTTTGGTAGGAAGGATGATCTCATTGGTAAGACACTTGTCTGGGACTCACAAGAACTATGTTCAAATTTCTGTCTCAGCCACAGACTTCCTGTGTATTCTTGGATATCATGTTTGGCAAAATCCTAGCCAGGGCTGGCCCACAACATTTTGGGACCTGAGGTGGGGAGCTCAAATGACACTCCCATGCCCCCTCGCTTGTGCCAAAACTTTGAAAGGTCTCAATTCCGCCTTCTTCCTGTTCTACTTCTCTCATGGTACTGCTCTGTTACCTACCCCAATAAAGGAGAATTAAAAACTTAAAATGGCTTGTTCAAAAATTTTAAGAAACACTTAACTTTCAAATGTCTGAACAGTAAATGTATCTTTTCTTGTCTGCATAGTACACACTGGCATTTTTACCAGTTTGAATAATCAAAGTGATGCTTTTCGTGCCTTCTTGGTTGCAAAGATTTGAACTATTTTCTGAAGGTCCACAGTCTGGGCCAGCTCATGCTCTATTGAGATGGTTGCAAGGCCGACCAGCCTGTCCTGTGTCATTGTGGAGCGTAGATGTGTTTTTATTAACTTCAGCTTGGAGAAACTGTGTTCTCCACTGGCAACTGTTATAGGAAGTATTAGAAGTATGCACAGAGCAACAAAAGCATTTGGAAAGAGGGTGGTCATCTTTTGTGCGCACATATTCCAGAACAGCCTTTAGAGTTGTTTCTGCTGAAATGTATCTTGAAAGGTCTTTTAGTTCATCACCTAAATCACATATCACATATGTCATCATATGTCAACACAGTCTCCAGTGCCCTGCATTGTTGGTGTAGGTCTTCAGGTATAGTGAGGAGTTTTGGAATATCATAAAACATCCCAAATATACTGCTGTGTTCCTTGAGCTTCATGAAATGTTCTTCAACTGACTGTATTGCACAATTTAGCACCTGGTTAAACAATTCAACTTTGAATTGTTGTTGGGGTCTCTTATGGGATTATCCCATCCTTCATTATCCCGTAATCAAAATGTCTTCTTCTTCGGTGACCCTTGTATTCTTGGATGGGTGGGAAAATAGCGGCAGTGTGAAGTTCCTCTGCCAACTTCTGTGCACTCTTCGAACATTTTTGAAATCCCTGATCTGACCAGAAAGTCTAGTATGACTTTGCTTGTCCAGTTGTCCATTGCTCTAGACAGATCCAAGGGCCACACCTTGGAGTCTCTTGTTTACAACATTTATTCAAACAGTATATCATGCCACCCACTAGCCACACAGAAATTTGAAGTTATTATTTTCTGTGATTCCATTTCCCTCTGCCACTGTTCTCCCACGAACAGTTCCTCCATAGCTTATCCTCATAATGGCAACCATGGCAATCATCTATCTTCCCAATTTGGTGTTTGATAGGCTTATCACCTCCACTCGACTTCCATCATGTGACACTCAGGTTTTCAGTGTCAGAAGGATTGCTCCCAGATGTTCTTCAAATTTGCCATTGATGAGCTGATGCAGAGAAAAATACATAGATGCTTTGAATTACATTAAAAAAATTCAGCAGTGTCACTAGAAGCTGATGCTGCATCACTAACCCCAAGTCAGTGAATGAGAACTGAATGAAGATAAAAAAGCTGAGGGTTTAACTCTCAGATCTGTGTCTGCACTCCTCTGTTCTTTCCTCTCATGTTGGCACCATTATCGTAGCCCTGACCTCTCATGTCAGCTATCGCAATTCCCATATCTTCCAGCTTTTTAAGAAGCACATTTGTCATACCAGCTCCTCTAGTATCATCAATGTCAACAAATTCTTGAAAATGCTCTGACAGTCACCATTGCAGGGATATTTTCACTAGGTTCTGTTGTTTCAAAATGCACCATTAAAGTTATTTGTTCCGTATGGCTGATGTCAGATGGGCAGTCCAGAATAACTGAGTAATATCTCGCTTACTTCAGATCTGCCACAATCTTCTGCTTGACTTTTGTTGCCAGTGCCTGTATGATCTCATTTTAAATTGTTTTTTGAATTGTGGCCCAAGCAGTACAAGGAAGTCCCTCAGGCTACTGCTTAAGTGGATCCACAGTTCTGGATCATCTAGACTTAAGGAACTAAACTCAGGAGCAGCTGTTTCTTGCGCCTCCACTACACTCTTCTCTGATCTACACTTTTCTTCAGGAATGTGCATAGTTACATTAATTTGAGATGGAGATATGGATGCTGCAGTAGCTGCCAGGTCACCTGCACTCTGACTGACTGGAAGATCAGGCATCTCCTACCACTCACATCCTCACTAGGGCCGGAAGGCTCACCATGAACATTTGTGTCTGTGTATCTCAGCAGAGCTCCTCCCTGCTTAGATAGAAAGAGCTTCCTTTCTTTTTCTGAATGCTGTCCCAGAGAGACGTTTTCTTCTTTCACTCATGACTGCTGTTCTGTGCCAGCTATAGTGGCTCTAAACCCTCAATTGAAGGGGACAAATAAGCAGGCTGGTAGCAGGGCCTGAGAGAGGAAAGATATCAGCATCTTAAGGGCCTAACAGGCTCCTATTACTTCAGTTGACTGCCTGTTCTCCTCAAATGGGTTCAGGGAAGCAGCAGGAAACAGGAAGCACCCTGAGAGGCTCCTCCTCCTCTCTCTCTCTGCAGCTTCTGTTGCTTCTGTTATTCCCTCTCACCTTTTCTCCTGCCTGCCTGTTATGTCTCTTGTGCTCTCCTTCCTCCAGCACAGCACTCCACCATCTCTGTGCATCTAGAGCAGGGAGAATATATATGCAACAGTTGCAGACAGACATAATTTTCTACACACTGGGTCCTAGTTTTGCGCCCCACCCACTCTGGAACCTGAGGCAGTCACCTCAGTTCGCTTCATGTTAAGGCCAGCCCTGATCCTAGCCCCATTACAATCAGTGGGAGTTTTGCCATTCACATCAGTGAGGGCAAGATTTCATCTTAATCTGTCCCACACTTCCTAATATTCTGTTTGAATACCTTTTCCCCATCACTTTCTGTCTTGTCCATTTAGACTGTAAACTCTTTAGTTCAGGGATGTCTCTTACTGTATATTTGCTTAGTGCCTAGCACAATAAGGACCTTATCTCAGTTGGGGCCTCCAGGTGCTACTGTGCTACACTTGAGAAACAATAATATAAGAGCAGGTGCAACTACTGTGAATGTTTACAGGCAGAGCTCCAGTTTAGAGACTTTAGTCCAAAAAGGACACAACTCTGCCTGTTTAAACCTAAACTCTCCAACTTTCCATAAGAGTGCATAATATCTTTCTATATACCATGTTTCCTAACTAAGAAAAACAACACTTCAACACTTCTGATACAACAGAAGCATTCGATGAGGCAGAAAACACATTAAAAGTTTGTGTTATTTCAAATCAACATCTCGCTTCAACCAGTTGTAGTTCAAAATACCACAGTATTCATGCCATCAAATGATGCACAGAATATACTTTGCATTTGTGAAGCAATTTTTATCTTCCAGGCACTTTACAAACAGTAACCAATTTTCATTGAGCAGGATGAAGAGACACAGACAGAAAACACCATGTGTTGTGGATTAGGGTAAGCTGTACCTTTGACCCCTCTCTCTGTCTTTCTGTGGACACCTCTGCCAGGTGACAGGCCCAGCACCTGCGTATGTCTCAGAGTAATGCTACTTCCAAACACACACCAGGGTACAGGACACTATAGAAAGGAACAAACTCTGGCATGTCAAGTGTAAAAGTATAATTAGGCAGGCCACAAAAGAATTTGAAGAGCAAATAGCAAAAAACAAAAAAACTAACAGCAAAAAATTGTTTAAGTACATCTGAAGCAGGAAGCTTGCCAAACAATCTGTGGGACCACTAGATTATTAAGGTGCTAACGGACCACTCAATGAAGACAAGGCTGTTGCAAAAAGCAAAATGCATTCTTTGGATTGGTTTTCACTGCAAGGAAGGGAGATTCCCACACCTGAGCAATTCTTTTTAGGTGACAGATCTGAGGAACTGTCCCAAACTGAAGTTTCAGTACAGGAAGTTCTAGAACAAATTGATAAATTAAATACTAATAAGTCACCAGGACCAGATGGTATTCACCCAACAGTTCTGAAGGAAATATGAAATTGCAGAACTACTAACAGTAGTATGTAACCTATTGCTTAACTCAGCTTCTGTACCAGATGACTACAGCATAGCTATTATAACACTGATTTTGTTTTTTAAAAAAGGCTCCAGGGATGATCCTGACAACTACAGGCCAGTCAGCCTAACTTCAGTACCAGATAAAATGGTTGAAACTCTGGTACAGACCAGAATTATCAGACACCTAGATTAATACAATATATTGTAGAAGAGTCAAAAAGGCTTTTGTAAAGGGAAATCATGCCTCACCAATCTACTAGAATTCTTGGAGGGAGTCAAGAAACACGTGGACAAGGATGATCCAGTTGATAAAGTGTACTTATGCTTTCAGAAAGCCTTTGACAAGGACCCTTAGCAAAGACTTTTAAGCAAAGTAAGCAATCATGGGATAAGAGAGATGGTTCTTTCATGAATCAGTAACTGGCTAAAAATAGAAATAAATGGTCAATTTTCACAAGGGAGAGAGGTAAATAGCAAAGTCTCATAAGGATCTGTACTGAGACCTGTTCTGTTCAACATATTCATAAAAGATCTGGAAAAAAAGGTGTGACAGTGAGGTGGCAAAATTTGTGCTGCTACAACATTACTCAAGATAGGTAAGTCCAAAGCTGACTGCAAAGAGTTATAAAGGGAACTCACAAAAGTGGGTGACTGGGTAACAAAATGGCAGATGAAATTCAGTGTTGATAAGTGCAAAGTAATGCACATTGGAAAACATAATCCCAGACATACATACACAGTCATGGGGTCTAAATTAACTGTTACCACGCAAAAAAAAGATCTTGGAGTCATTGTGAATAGTTCTCTGAAAACAGCTGCTTAACGTATAGCAGCAGCTAACAGAATGTTAGAAACCATTAGGAAAAGGATAGATAAGACATAAAATATCATAATGCCACTATATAAATCTCTGGTACCCCCACACCTTGAATAATGGGTGCAGTTCTGGCTGCCTCACCCCAAAAATATATGTTAGAATTTGAAAAGGTACAAAGAAGGGCAGAAAAAATTATTAGTAGTATGGAACCTCTTCTATAGGGGAAAATATCCAAGTTGTTTCCATTTCACAGGACTTGAAACTGTTTTTAATGAATTTTTTTCAGACTTTTTTTGCTTTTTTCCCTTTTTTAGCCACAGAATGCAAGTAAATAAGTGATGTTCAAAGGTATTTTTTTTTCTTCAGGCTTTCTTTTTTAATATATTTTTTTCTTTTGCCACTCTGCAACTTTTTCAAAACCAAGGAAAACACAAGAACTGGGGGGTCACCAAATTAAATTAATAGGCAGCAGGGTTTTTTAAAAAGGAAGCATTTATTCACACAATGAACAGTCAACCTGTGGGACTTTTTTGCCTGAAGATGTTGTGAAGGCCAAAACTATAACAAGGTTCAAAAAAGAACTAGATACAGTCATGCAGGATTGGTCCATCAATGGCAATTAGCAAGGATGGGCAGGAATGGTATGTCTAGCCTCTGTTTGCCAGAAGCTGGAAATGGGTGACTGGGGATAGATCACTTGATAATTACCTGGTCTTTTCCTGGTATTGGCCACTGTCGAAAGACAGGATGCTGGGCTAGACAGACCACTGGTCTGACCTAGTATGGCCATTCTTATGTTCTTATATAAGTTACAGAGTAGCAAAAGGAGAAAAAAGGAAAATTCAACAATAAAAAAAACCCCAGCCTAGACATACCGTAATTCCTTGTATTGTTTTCAGTGGCAAAAGGAGGTGGAAGGACAGGGGGGGCGAATAAAGAGAAAAATAAAAATCTGCAATTTTTGTTTTCAACAAAAAGTGAAAACTTAAAAGAAATTGAAAATGTTTCATGACAGTTTTTTGGTTTTGAAAAAAAGCTATTTTTCATTAAAATGTTTTGCTCCATTTTTTTCCAGTCAGTTCTAGATAACACCCTTTGAGCTGATGCTGTGCTTCATTATATTCCACTTACATGAAGCTAGACACAGTTTCAAGGCAAATCAACAAGATGGAGGCAATTATTAACGTGATCCCCAGGCATTCTCTCTTCACAGACCAAACAGCTGCGCTGCTTCATTTCCTTTTCCTTTTCATATGTGGAATTTTGCTCCCCCCCTCCCTTAATTTTACAAAGACTTGACATATTTCATTTACTTCCACTAAAAATTAGGAATGGTCAAAAAAATTTAACAATGTTTTTTAATAAACTTTTTTTTTGCCATAAGTGTGTGCTGTGTGTAGAAAACTTCAAGTCTTCACTGAATAACTTATATATTAATTGATGAAAAGTCAAAACTTTCTATGGAAAAAAAATTCTCCAACCAACTCTACTCATAGTGTCTACCTAGCAATGTCCTACCTAACTACAAAAAAAAAATAAAAAAAAAAATTAAAAAAAGGCTTGGGGAGCCTCTGTCTGTACCTGGTTTCTAGGAGTAAATCAGACATATATCCCACAGGTAAGTAAAAACATGGAAACCTGGGAGAAGAGTGAGAATTTGGGGGAAACATAGGCTGTTATAGTAGAAATAAGGGAGAGACAAGACAGAAGTGAGGGGAGGGAAATCAAATAAGTATCTTAGATGTCTGTATACTAATGCGAGAAGTATGGGAAATAAGCAGGAAGAACTCAAAATGCTAGTAAATAAACACAACTGACATAGTTGGCATCACAGATTGACTTGGTGGGATAATACTCATGACTGAAATATTGATATAGAAGGATACAGCTTGCACAGGAAGGACAGGCAGGGAAAAAAGAGAGGAGATGTTACCTTCCATATTAAAAATGTACACACTTGGTCTGAGATTGAGATGGAAATAAGAGAGTCTCTGGGGTAAGGATAAAAGGGGTAAAAACAAGGGTGATGTCATGGTAGGGGTCTACTACAGACCACCTAACCAGGAAGAAGAGGTGAATGAGGCTTTTTTATAACAAATAACAAAATCATCCATATCACAGGACTTGGTGGTGATGGGGGACTTCAACTACCCAGACATCTGTTGAGAAAATAACACAGCAGGCACAGATTATCCAAAAAGTTCTTGGAATGTATTGGAGACCATTTTTTATTTCAGAAGGTGGAGAAAGGTACTAGGGGAGAGGCTGTTCTAGATTTGATTTTGGCAAATAGGGAAGAACCAATTGAAAATTTGAAAGTGGAAGGCAGCTTGGGTGAAAGTGATCATGAAATGGTAGAGTTCATGATTATAAGGAATGGTAGGCAGAACAGCAAAATAAAGACAATGGATTTCAAGAAGGCAGACTTTATCAAACTCATGGAGTTGGTAGGTAAGATCCCACTGGAAGCAAGTCTAAGGGGAAAAACAATTGAAGACAGTTGGCAGTTTTTCAGAGACATTATTAAGGGTACAAAAGCAAATAATCCCACTGTGTAGGAAAGATAGGAAGTATGACAAGAGACCACCCTGGCTTAACCAGGAGATCTTCAGTGATCTAAAAATCAAAAAAGAGTCCTACAAAAAGTGGAAACTAGGTAAAATTACAAAAGATGAATATAAAGAAATAACACAAGAATGCAGGGACATAATTAGATAGGTCAAGGTACAAAATGAGATCAAACCAACTAGAGGCATAAAGGGTAACAAGAAAACATTCTACAAATACATTAGAAGCAAGAGGAAGTCCAAGAACTGGATAGGCCTGTTACTCAATGAGTGGGGAAAAACAATATCAGATAATGTGGAAATGGCAGAAGTGCTTAATGATTTATTTTTTAAGGTTTTCACCAAGAAAGTTGGTCGTGATTGTATGTCTAACACAGTGAATGCCAGTGAAAGAGGCTAAAATAGGGAAAGAACAAGTTAAAAATTACTTTGACAAATTAGATGCCTTCAAGTCACCAGGGCCTGATGAAATGCATCCTATAATACTCAAGGAGCTAACTGAGGAGATATCTGAGTCATTAGCGATTATCTTTGAAAAGTCATGGAAGACGGGAGTGTTTCCAGAAGACTGGGAAAATATAATGCCAATGTATAAAAAGAGAAATAAAGACAACCCAGGGAATTACAGACCAGTCAGCTTAATTTTTGTACCCGAAAAAATAATGGAGCAAATAATTAAGCAATCAATTTACAAACATCTAGAAGATAATAAGGTGATAAGTAACAGCATGGATTTATCAAGAACAAATTGAATCAAACCAGCCTAATAGTCTTCTTTGACAGGGTAACAAGCCTTGTGGGTAGGGGGGAAGAAGTAGGCATGGTATATCTTGACTTTAGTAAATTATAAGATATGGGTCAGGGTTAGAAAAAGTTATACCTTCTACCATATGGCAGGAGTCAGTAACTATTGGACTTTTGGGGCTGCTACAACACCCTTTTCCCCTCCACCTTTTTTAAAATAATGTCCATGTAAAATATGTTAACCAAACCCAATAGACTAATTTAGCAAATTAATTATACACAAATATGTCTAGAGTGGAGAACAAGGAAGGACAGTGCAGGCTACTTGACTGCCCAAAACAGAGAAGATTTTCCTGCTTTTTTGTGAACATCTGTACGTAATCACTACCTGAGCTTCAATGGTTTATCATCATGGCACACTTCATGTCCTCAAAACAGTTCTTTCTGCAGTGACCTGATCAGTTGCAGAAGTGGATTCATCACCTAGAGCCAGTGTTTACTGCTGCTGTGGGTTTTCCATGTTCAGAGTCTAAGTGGGCTTGTTCATGTCTGTCCTCAAGACACAGAAAGACAGTGTCTTCTTGAGTTTGCCTCCTATGACATTGACCTCAGGGTGGCTAATATAGGACCTTGGTGCATATTGTTTTCCTATTACCTTAGAAGACTGCTCGTCACTTTGTTTTAAATAGCATCTTCCACTTGCAATAGGTGTAATTGTTGGACAGTCTTCGTCTTATGTTCTTGATTCTTGGTGTATATTTCTTTTGAAACTACTTTAAGCTTGATTGTCTTTGACTCAGGAGACTGCTTAGACACTGGCAATAATATTTTTGTTCTTCTGCCCATAAGTCTCTGAACTGGTGAGTCTAGTGCTGGGGTTCTCAAACTGCGGGTCGGGATCGCTCAGGGAGTTGCGAGGGTATTACATGGGGGGGTCGTGAGCTGTCAGCCTCCACCCCAAACCCCGCTTTGTCACTAGCATTTATAGTGGTGTTAAATTTATAAAAAAGTGTTTCTAATTTATAAGGGGGTTCACACTCAGAGGATTTCTCTGTGAAAGGGTCATCAGAACAAAAGTTTGAGACAAAGTGGGTATTCACTCATGAAAGCTCATGCTCCAATATGTGTTAGTCTATAAGATGCCACAGGACTCTTTGCTGCTTTTACAGATCCAGACTAACATGGCTACCCCTCTGATATAGTGAAACATGATGAGGCATGTTGCAATATTTTCACAAAGCAACATATTGATCACTTTAATCCACCCGGACTATATATATTTTTAAACCATGTGCTTTGTTGTTTATACTGACTTTTCTGCTAACCATTTAACTGTGCATAGTAAGTGCTCGAAGCAGTGCACTAGAACTGATATTAAAAAGCTTAGATAAGTCCAGAAGGGACTACTGTGATCATCTAGTCTGACCTCCTATGTAACTCAAGACACAGGAGTTCCCTGGATTAGTAATTGTTAGAATTACAGAATACACTTTAGAAAACATCCAGTCTCAATTTTAAAACTGGCAGTGATAGAGAATCCACCATAACCTTTGGTAAGCTATTTGAATGGTTCAATACCCTCATTGTTAAAAATGTGCACCTTATTTCCACTCTCAATTTTTATAACTCCATGTTCCAGGCACTGGGTCTTGCAATATCTTTGTCCGCTTGATTGAAGAGCCAATTACCAATTTTTTGTTTCCCATGCAGATATTTATAAACTGTAATCAAGTCACCTCTTAATTTTCTCTTTCTACAGCTAAATAGATTGAGCTCTTTGGTGCTATCACTATCAGATGTGTTTTCCAAACCTTTAACCATTTTTATGGCTCTTCCCTGCACCCTCCCCAATTTATCAACATCCTTCTTGAATTGTGGACACCAGAACTGGGCACAGTTTTCCAGCAGTGGTTGCACCAGTGCCAAATATGGCACAATATAACCTCCCTGCTGCTACTTGATATTTCCCTCTGTATACATCCAAGAGAATTGATGAAATGAGTAACATGTGAATTGTGGGCCATTATCTGTTATGAACTCATCTCCAAACCTATGGTGAGCAAATTGTAATTTACAATGTATTAAACTGTTACTCAGTGTGTTGTACAACCCACCGATAAATTAGGGATTAATTTACATAGATCTGTTAACATGCCGATGAATCTCTGTAAGGCTTCACTGTTTTGGGATCACCCAAGCAAGGGCAATTGGACAAATGGAAAGACCCCCAAAGAATGAGGCCTTACAGAAATAAATTCCCTAATTTATTATTTTAAAAAATGTTCTACTTCACATGCTGCTAAATGACAATAGAGAATAGCACTGAGATTACAAGCTCAATAATCACAGTATGTTTCATACATACCCAGTCTGACAAGTCCCAATCAGAGATTCGTTCTTGTTCAGTGTAAGTTTCTTTTCTTTGGCACACATTACACAGTGTCTCATTGCACTTAATCATTTTTACCCCAAATGAGCAGATCATCAATAATTATTTACACTCCATACTGATCCTTGAAGACGTTTTGGTGTACCTCAGGTACCACTGGAATCCTGCAAGCGAATCACTTCAACATATCTTCCAGAGGAGGAATTTCTGTATTGAATTGGGTTTGCCAAAACCCTTGTCTTGTATCTAAAGCTGAAAAAAAATCTTGGATTCTGAAGTCTAGACATAACCTTCTCAGCTGTTCTCGTGGGATAGGCTCACTTTTCATAGCCTTATTCAAATCTTTTGGATCTACACAAATTCTTAATTTGTTTGGTTTTATTATTGTGACCATACCATTAACTCAATCAGCTAGTGTCTGAGTTCATTGAATAACATCTAATTTTACAAGTCAATCAAATTCAGCTTTTACTCTTTCACTAGGTCCTAAAAGGATTGTTTGCAGTGCATATATTTTTGGCAGCAAACCAGAACCTATATTTGTGTGATGTGTTGTATTCTTAATGAATCTCTCTCCATGTAAATATCTCACTTTAAGGCTACTTGTATTCTGTACAGTAGACAGCTTATATACCCTTTCTGATCATTTGCATTTACAGTATGCTGTTCAAAACCAAGCACATATGAGACTTCCTGTTCCATTATTTTAAAATGTACTGAGTGGTATCTGGCTTCACTGCAAGGATGTCAGTGTGCCTTTGCCACGTGGGCTCATTGTGCTTGAAGAACAGTTTTCAGTTTTGACATTGAGTGATTATTAACCTTGTTGTATATGTTATGTTTGATTATGGCACACAGTTCCAGAAACTATTTTCAAAAGCATTATGCATTCATTTATTTCCAGTGTCACAAAACAACCTGTTCTGGAACCTTGCTTTGTCCATGTATCCTGACAAAGAAATCTGTTTCTGAATCATAATAGTTTTTGTTTTCCTAAATGGATTCTCCTTTGGTGTTTCTTTGCAACTTGGTTGAAAGCAACACACTGTTGCAAAATGATTGCTTTTGTTACATTCAGAAAACCACATATTTGGTGCTGGGGGAAAAAAGTCTGATCTCTGATATTTGTTTACTTTTATTATTCATCTTTATTTTAAAAAAAAAAACTACAATGAAAAACAAAGTGTGCACATTTCAGTTTTGCCTGGAAAACATTTTGCATTGCCCTAGCAATAGAAATAGCTAAGAAGAAGTAATTTATGCATGAATGACTGCAGATAGGGTTTAGATTTTCATATGCTTTCATTTTTATCTGCACAGAATAGTTCATATTACTTAGGAGCTGGGCAGGGACTAGATCCAATAAAATAAACAGCACCAAATCCAAAAAAATATTTGTTCTGGTCTTAAGTTTAAAAACAATTAAACTAGGCTGGATTCAGTTTCCGCATTGTTTCCAAGTGCTGGGACCAATCCTATAACACATATCTGGCAATTAATCCTTACTTACATGAGTAGCCCAACTGACTTAATTGGGCCTACTCAGAAAAGTAAAGGTCATAGGATTTGGCCTTTTCGCTATACGTGGCAAGCAGGAAAAGAAACAGCTGTCTGGAATGAAGTGACAGAGAAAGTGGCCAAATTATTTCACAGGGTATAATAAAATTATTTCTTTTCCTAGTGGGATCAGGATTTGTGCCTGTTATAACTTGACTGCCCCAGCTCAGTCCCTGCTGCATGGCCACATTCCGAAAATACTGTAAATGACTGTTAAATTGCACCCAAGAGAAAACTACTGTAGGAGTCAAGTAGCAATAGAAATGTAATTACACTCCAACCTTTAATGAATCTCCTTTTTATATTATTAGCTCTGAGTTAAAACTAATGTTGCTTGTTGCCAGCTATTCAAAATCCATCAATATCTATGGATGGGGACAGATCATAGAAAAATAAAATCCAATCTGAACCTTTATTCCAACTTTAAAATGGACCCAAAGCAACCATTTATTTTAAGTTAAAAAGAAGTCTGCACCGCCTTTTTGTACAATTCTTTGCCTTTTCACACAAAGCAATATCCACTGTGGTGAACTGAGCTAAGGGAAACCCACTCAGATGCTTCCCTGACCCTAATCCAGCGTTTAAAAAGAACAAAACTACCTATTGTACCATAACAATATCAAGACCTGCACCTCCACCAAACTATGTGTAGATTAACTGATGTTTCTTTCAGAAATACATGATCTACAACGAAAGACCTGCCAAGGAAAAATTTCAGCCACAGCCCAAATCCAAAGACTACTTATTAGAAATATATAAAGAGTAATCAAACTGAAGTTTCTATGTAAAGGCCATAAAAACTAACCATGTGTGAAAATTTCAGTATTTGGACACCTACTTTTAAAGAAAAACAGGAATTTATGCCCCCATTTTAAGACCATATTAGAACACAAATGTCAACTATGGAGCCACTGCTAGTCACCTCTATAATGTATATGTATAATTTATTGCTTGCATGATGCTCAGCTATCATGGATACCATTGCAAAAATGCCACATGTATGTGGCTCTTTACAAAGAAAGGTAATGACAGAGTGAAATCCTGGCCTCATTAAAGTCAATGTGCGTTTTGCCACTGACTTCAAAGGGGTCAGGTTTGCACCCTATGTCCCTGCCTGCAAACATCTACACAGCTGATGAATTCCCAGATTTCTGCAAATTAGTTAGAAAAATGTGCATAAGTGAAAGTTGTCTAACATACCCCAAAAACATGCAATTTAAACAAGTCTTCCATTTAGCCTGTAATCCTTAACTGCTGTCCCAAATGATCAGAACTGGCATCTGTTGCTTCTATAGGAATTGATTTGTAGATAAGTAGGCCCTAGTGAAAGCTGTCCTGCTCCATTGTTTCTCCAGAATTTCTTTCTGTTCCTGTTGATTCTGGAAAAAGGGGACAGGGTTTAATAGAGTCAAAATCACATCTTGTAAATTGAAAATTATTGTTTACACCAGATGGGTCTGGAGTGCCAAAAAGGGCAAAGGTACACACTTCAACTGTTATATAGCCTTGTCCTCTTATTGTATTATACCCTTCACATGCTAGAATACTGTCTGTGGAAATCATAAATTAACTGCTACTCTTACTTCTGTGGCCAGGCAGATATGTTCCTTATGTTATATGTGTCCTCTTAACTTTTCACACGATACTTTATGTGAATATATTTAGGTGCAGTGACCATATGGCCTGAATTTATCAGGACCTCCCAGTGTTTCATTGATTGTCCTGGTATCCCAGGAACTTCTTTGTGTCCCAGTTTGTCATTTCAAATGTTTTTCATTTGGATTATTTAACTACAAAATGTCTATCTGAGCTATATTTAATACTTCTTCAATGTTTCATGGTAACCTCATTCAGAGTATTAAATTTCTGGGAAAAAAAATCCTGCACTCTTGAGAAATAATCCCATGGAGACAGATGTAGGCAACAGCGACATCAGATGACATTGCTTTTAAAGTGCAGTTGTCTTTTTATGAATATTTCTCAATCCTAAAACACATTGCCAAAAAAACCATGTCCTGGCTTTTGGTAATATAGTCACGGTATATTTAGGGCTATATTGGGCCTTTTGGCCCAGCCCAGAATAAGGGGTGATACATAGATGCCTCTGAGGCACAGTTCCACCTGAGCTCCCCTGTTGTACTGGGAGTAAATTGCTACAGGCCTTACAAGGTCACAGCTTACTCCCCCCAGCATGTCCAAACAACTGTGCTGGTTGGTGCCTAGTGGAAGGATGGAACTATGGCTTCAGCCCTTCCTACCCACTTGCTCAGGGGAGCAAGCATTGGGGGTACTACCCTGCTCTCCCCACAATACCCAGAGCCTAGATCCAGGTAATAATATGGCTGCCTCTGCTTTTCTGCATGACTGCATTAGACCAGTGCACAGTCGAGCCCTTACTGATCCCCAAATGAGCACTAGACACTTGAATGCTCTTGTGACATTTAGCCTGTCCTCAGTGCATCTCGTAGACCAGATTAGCAATCAAGCTTCTTACAATTATCCAGATGACTATGCATTTGCCATCTATTGACACCTCTGTGAACTTGCCTAATTGGTTACTAGTAGGTGAAAAAAGTCTCTCCCTCGTTTCACTATGAATGTTTTATGTTTAGATGAGCGTGTCGTTCATTGTCTTGTTTTCTGTAACAGGCATAGTCTTGGCACACAGGCATTCTTTATGCCACTTCCAACACACTTGAGGTTTCTTTTTCATGTGTATAAGCTGTGCAGTATGTCTCCTGCAAAGAGGAATTTAAGAGGGCAGCTTGTGAACCCCTTATTCCCCTCAGTATACAACTCATTGGTGTGGGGTTAATCCCATTGAAATCACTGGGAATATTAATGGGAGTAACTGCTCTGTAAGGGATACACAAACTGGCCCTCTGGACCAGAGTCTGATGGCCTGACTCATTTTGAGGGGCACCTAACTCCACAACAAGGCTCATTGGCTAAGGACATTAGAATCTGGCTATGGAGTTGTATTTTAAAACTGCAAGTCGTCTCCCTGAAATCGATGGGACTGATTACAAAATAAGATAGTGAGAATGTAAGGGGCTACATCATCAGCCTGCTTCCCACAGCATGCAGGAAGCAACAGTATGGTGCACCAGCAAAAGAGAGAAAGGGGAGCCTTATAACTCCTCTACTCCCTTGCACCGTATACAAGTCAGGCCAAATCAGGCCCAGAGTGAGAAAAGCTGGCAGCATCTAGCCCTTAGCATTCTGGCAGGACCTCCCTTTTCGCATCAGCAAAGGAGTTGGCTGGGCCCAGATTCACAAGGGGTTCTTAAGTGCCTAACTGCCCCTTTGGATACCTAAGTCCAACATTTAGGTACCCCGGAATTCAAAAAGCCCTTGCTCTGCTGCCACCTTCCTCTGTAGGTACCTACATTTCTGCTGTGGACATGTGCACAGTCACCTCAGCCTGACACTGCGAATCAGCTTGACACCTAACTCACAGCTAAGCCCTCGCAAGATTCACAGGATAAGGTCTCCCCACATGCCCCACCTATCTCACCTGTGGGATCCAATCTGGTAGATGTACTCAGAGGCTGCCTTAAAGAACATCCACAGGATTAGGCCTCTCATAAAGCACAGCGTGAGGAGGTTGGGGGGCAGGGGAGTGGTACTGGAGGTGCCCTCTTCTACGCAAAACCCCAATGGTTATAACACACACACAGAATGTGGGATCCCCAGCTTCAATTCCTCCCTTTGCCAAATGTGGAGCAGGGAATTGCACCCAGGTCTCCCATCTCCAAGATGAGGTCCTAAGCACTGGGATAGAGAAGGGCATCCTACAGTGGGTTTCTTTCAGTCTCTGCTATTGAAGTTGTTCCATTTCATATAAAAAGTTTAACTATTCATTGAGCCAGAGACAAAGATTAACTCTATAGGCCAGTGGTTAGAGGCCTCAGTGGGATGTGGGCAATGCAGATTTCAGCACCTCCACCCATGAATATCACAGGTTAAAATCCTTGCTCCATCTCAGGCAAAGGGGGGATTTAAACCTGGGTGAGTGCTGTAACCACTGGGCACTTGGATATAGGGAGGTGCCACAGCCATTGTTTCCCTGAGAAAGCACCAAGCTTAGTCACCTGCTCCAAGAGAGGATTCGCAGCTCTGAATCTCAACTGGATGGAAGTGCCTAACTCTCTATGAGGGGCAGGGCATAGGCCACACCTCTCTCCTTGGCAATTCCTACTGGTTAGCTCTTAGGTGTCTCCCCCACTCAGCACGCTGGCTTCTGTGAATCCTTTTTTAGGTTCTTAACTTTCCCCATGCATTATATAGGGAGCCAGGGCACCTAACTCACAGTTGTAAATTCTATTTGGTAGCACGGCACCCAGAAGTCTCAGCCAAAGTCCCCCTTGTGAATCTGGCCCCTAATGGGCAAGTTCAATACTCTGTTTCCTATAGGACAATTATAATTGCAAACTGCACCTCTCACTCTCAGTGAAGGTCACTTCTAATCACTGGTGAGGTCAGTGTAAATAAACTCATATTCCAGTTCTTACATGTTATCATAGCAGTTTGTTTGTCTCTCTAACTCACAATCTTATGTATAAAATGATTAGGAGATATCAGTGGAATGTAACATTCAGGCAGGATAACTGTTACCTACCAAGATAACCATTGGGACAAAACCACATTTGTTAAAAATAAATGACAAGGTGAAATAGATTTTTTTCCCCTTAGATCAGATGAAGAGTCTCACATCACAAAGATTTTAATCTGATGACTTGTTTCTAGTAAGACAAAAGATTTATAAAATAAATAAAGTCATTAATTGTAAGAGTAAATGATCTGACGGGCCAATGAGAAACCTGCCAGACCTAGTCTCCCACACCAATGGCCTACCTCAGCGGTTCTCAAATTTTAGCAACCCAAGGACCTCCATTTTGATTTAAAACATTTTTGCAGACCTCCGAATCCCCTGCTCAGTTCCAGGCCAGGCCCTCACTCCACCCCTTCCCCCACGGCCCCACCCCTGCCCCACCTCTTCCCACCACCACTCCACCCCAGCGCCTCCTCTTCCCCTCCTCTTTCCACCCCCTCCCCCAAGCACACCTCATTCCCCGCTCCTCTCCCTCACTCCCACGCCTGTTGCATGCCGCTGAACAGCTGCTCCACAGAGTGCAGGAGGCACTGGGAAGGAGAGGGAGAAATTGAGGGAGAGAGGAGGATGAGTTGATCAGCGGGTCCAGCAAACCCCGTGGAGTACTCTCACAGACCTCCAGGGGTCTGCCGACCCCAGTTTGAGAAACAGGGGCCTACCTCACTTCCATAATCAACATTTGATTAGGTTTTTTTCCTTCTTTCATCCCATGAGTTGAATTCTTTCCTTATAGATATTGTCTGGGATTTTCAAAGGAGCCTAAGGGACTTATGGGCCTGAAATCCATTGAATTTCTATGGGAACAGACCAACTAACTGCACTTAGGCTCCTTTGAAAATCCCAGCAACAAAAAATATACTTTCTCCCAATTCTGGCTTTTTGATAGTGCTTTCATAAGAGTCCTTAGATTATTCTAGCCCAGTGGTTCTCAACCTGTGGCCCACTGGCTGCTTGTGGCCCAATCATCACACAGCTGCTGCCCATGTGACATCCTCAGGGCCATACAGGTGGTATATATTGTGTGGCTCTTGCCCACATAACACACAAAGAGCTGCATATGTGGTCCACAGTGGTAAATAGGTGGGGAACCACTGTTCTAGTCAGTTATATTACTGTATTGGCAAGCACTTTGGCACATCAAAGGGATATAGGTGATGCACTTAAATAGTTCATTTCAGCTTTAGAGGTAAGTTTCAGTGATGTTTGCTAGCCTCAAAATGAGGAATTGTGCTAGAATCAGAAATGTTGTATTATTATTATTAATTATTTGTATTGCAGTAGAACCTCAGAACCCCAGCTATGGATCAGGTCCCCATTGTATTATGCACTGTACAAATACAGAACAACTTCACTAGAGCTAGAATGAACATTTAAATCCTCCCATTTATATATACAGGGTCCTTGTCAATCTGTGAACAGATGCCATGCGGTTCTTCAGTAAAGGGCCCCTGTGAAGGAAGGAATTTAACATAAAATGAGAGCGGATATCTTGTAAACCTCAGATAAGTTTGCCTTAGTTTTATATATGGCTGTCTTAGTATTACTATGTGATTTCCAGAGAAACTGTAAACATTTTAATAGTCATTCAATACAGAGAGATTTCTAGAGCTGATCTATAAGGGATCTTCCATCACCTCATTAGGAATATACCACAACAGCAGAAATACTTGACTCCTTCTCCCCCATGGACAAATCAAAAAGGAAGAGAGGAAGAAAGCAATCCTTGTTCCCATCCCACCAACTAGGAGAAGCACCCAGCTGCAAAACAACAAAGATATAGTCTAGTTTCCAATAGCACAGAAGTATTTAAATCAGATTTTGGGGTTTCATTTAGATCTTGGCAAAAAGAAAAGTTATTCATGGGCTAGTTCCAATGCAGCAACATATTAGAAGGGATGGAAACAGCAGCTTGAGACTGACTTCAAAAACTGCAAGATTAAAGACAAGAAATTGAATTAAACTGCACAGCATTACATCATCAACAGCTAATCAAAATGATAAATCATTACCCACAAAAAACCAAAAAGTTGTTATTTATTCAGCTCCTACATTTTGCATGACCCCCAAGGGCTCAACCTACAGCACTTTTTACACTTATTATTGCACTGACACTTTATGATTACAAGATACAATATATATGCAGTTTGAAAATACGTTTCATTATAATTTTGGAGGGAGAAGACTAGCAATGGGTTGCTAATCAGTGGACTTAGATGGCTTGTGTAACAGTGAACTTGCTTGGCCTGTAACCTCACATTTTATTTGCTTGTGAGCTCTTTATCTGCCATGTTATCTGTATTCTTCCTAGAAAAAAAACTAACAATTTTCAAGCAAAAAGACTATTTTAAAAACCCAGAAATAGATTTCATGCAGATTATTGCAAATAGAACATTGGCCAAATTGTTTCAGGGAATTTGGGGGTTGGTACTTGGCCAGAGTCACAATAAGTTATAGTTGCTGTGGGTATTAAAGATCTGTAATTCTTTCTCCACTGAAATGATGGATTCTATTAAATATTTTAGTCTTAGATTACCCCTTGAATGTTCAAAACTGCTGAATCAGCAAACTTCACATTAGTGTCCCATGTATTCTCTTACCAACAACAAACTGTTTCTTGACATGCCATTTACAAAGAAGGCGTCCATAATGTGGACTAAATAGTGATAGTTTTGTAACTCGACAATCTGACCAGAATACAGGGTCACACGTAGCTGCACTGCCTCAGGAGCAGAGCAGAGAAAGGATGGTCACCCAGAGAGTCACAGTCCTTCATGCTTCCCCCTGTTCTGAGGGAGGAATAAGTTACTTTGCCCCTTTTTGTGCAGCAGCTTACTCACCCTGTGTGCCTGGTGCCTAATCCAAAACCCATTGAAGACAACTGAAATATTCTCATTGATTTCAGTGGGCATTGGATCAGGTACACAGCCAGCTACTCTGCAAGCAAGTTGGGGTGATGGAGCCAGGACAACTTCCACTCCTCACCCCTCTCAGCCCTTTCCCCACCCATTGGCTCATACAGGCATGTAATGGAGCGAGCAGCCCCTGCCCTCCCCACTGCAGTTGGGGCACCATCTGAGCAGAGACAGGTAGGGGAGTAAAGGGCAGGATGGCTTCTTCAACTGAAAATATGAGTAACGGCTGCGACAATCAAGCCCAAAGTGATTAGAAAAAGCTCTTAATTTTTTCCCACCTGATCACTATGTAATTGTTAATAGTTGTCCTTTTAGGCACATGTACAGGATGCTGACAGATGTTTCAGAGCAAGCAGCCGAGTCACTATGAGTATGAATACACTCTGAGTTGGAGTTGCAGTTCTTGGTGCAAGGTGACATACCCACACTAGCTCTGAACAAACAGATGGGCTAAAATCAGACTGCGGCTGCAGTGGTGTGAGCAGCAGGAGGGGCTAGCTGCCCCGAATACATCCCTGTCTAAAACCATAGGCACATATTCAGGATGTCTAGCTTCTCCTGCCTCTCGCGTTGCCACGGCTACAATCTATTTTTAGCATGCTAGCTCGATTAGAGCTAGTGTGGGTACGTCTCCTCAAGCTGGGAATCACACCTCCAGCTCGAAATGTAAACATACTCAAAGTCCCACCACCCATGATCCCTGCAGTACTTGAGTCCAGCCTTATAGGAAGCATCAAAAACTATAATGCTCTTGAATTTTAGTACGTGGAGAGTGCTTATATCTCTTAGGCAGCTGATGTTTGCCGTATGTTGACTGCTGGACTCACAATCTTTGTTTTAATTGAGAGCAGCTGCAAATATTTCCATAAAGACTCATTATGAATCCAGCAAAGTAGTGCAAGTAGACAGATGTATGACCAAGAAGAATCTGAAGAGAGTTGGCAACTAGGTCCAAGAAGTTTTGGCTGTCCCACTGAAGGAAGCCTTCTACAACAGCACCATTTAAATTTCTCATGAAATCAATTTCACTGAAGTGACAAAAATGTTATTTTGTAACATTTGTTAGCAATCAGGAAGAGATCCCTTTAGGTAACTTTGGACAGATGGACTTAGCAATTGGAAATGCTGCAATCTACTTGCTAACTCAGGGTCAAATTCTAAAAACTATTGTGCAATTAAGAAATATTACTTAAAACAATCTCCAAATCAAACAAGCCTATTCTAGTTTCTTTGCAAACTCTATCAGCCATTGCTAGCTAGCTAACTGCAGCTTTTACCAACTTCAGCCTTAATGTCAAAGTTTGGGATTCATCCCATTATATTACATATCCTCCTTTTAAGATGTTGCTTAGTAAGATAAATTCAGTCTTCAATAAGTCTAAGATATTAATTCTGCCATTTATTTACTGTGGGCCTGATTCTGCTGTCCTCACTGCTGTTTGTGTATCGATAAGGATGGCAAAAATCACATCTGGTGTGACCTAGTGATTTAGGCCCTGGCTCAGCAAGCCAGTTAAGCATGTGCCTAGCTTTAGGCATATGTGCAGTCCTGCTGAAATTCTGAAACATAAAAACAACTATACAAGTTGTTAATAAATTACAGTTTTGTATAACTACACTCAGTATTGACTAAAAGGGCAACTATAGAACAAAAGGACAGAACACAAGAGATGGGAATATTCAAAATTAAGGGTAACAACAAAACTATCTTTTTCTGTATCTTTCAGGAACATTGTTGTTACTTACTGAGTATCAACAGTAGGCTTGGCTGCTGTTCAGAACAGGAGAAGGCATAGCTCTTCTTCAAAGAGAAATAGTCGCATTAGATATTTATATTATGGTAGAGCCCAAAAGAGCTCACAGTCTAAGAGCCCAAACTTGTAACTTGTTGCAAATAGTTGGAGCCCCGAAGACTTCAAATCTAAGTAGGTGCACTAGTTCAGGCACATTTTACAAGTTGCAGGATCAGGGTCTAAGCTGGACAGAAACGTTCAGACCTGTCAAGCACTGGGGATGGCCAAAAGACTGATGCAAAGACATGTGAAGTTAACATGAGTCCTCCCATTGATTTCAATGGGCTTTAGACTAGGCCCATGTGAGGTTCAGTCCTCAACAGGGTAGCAATATTGCCCCTCCATCTCCCAACGTTAATTTAATGAAGAGTTTTTTTCTCTTTGGAGAATTGTCAAAATTTACACTTTGATACGCATTGACCAGGTCTACGTGTTACACTATTTCTAACTGCAGCCTAACCAATACACTGTGTTACCTCAAATTACCTTCTACAGCCTTCTGTGGTAAATATTTTCATAACCTATTTTCCTTTTTATTACTTTCCCACATTGTCTGAATATTCTGATTGCAGAGTCCAGTGTCAATCCAACCCCTGTAAAACCTTTCTTCAAAAATTCAGTCACATTCATTTTGGGTCTGTGCCATTCATTTTTAAAACCAATAGTTATCACTTCACATTCCTCTTGCTAGGTATTAGCTCACTGCATTTGGAAATCCACATTCTAATGATCTGGTTTACTGTGTGCTCTCTCACTATTGCTACTATCCCTGTTTGGAACAGTTAACAAATTCAGTATGATCACATCTGTTGTTTCTAGTTTATCATGAAAGTGACCCTCATCAGGTTCCAAGATCTGACATATGACAACTTATTCAAAAAGTTTGACATAGCATCTATTTAAAAAAATATCTGGACACACATACCAAATTCATAAAATAGCTGATCACTTTTTCAAACCCAGATGACTGCTATTCATTATGGGCTAGATTATGCCTTGGAATAAGCACCCACAAAAGGAGGAAGAAGTCCCCTTACAGGCCTGCACAGGCTACCCAGATCTTGACTCTAGGTGCATGGTTGCTTCCCATGGAGCAGCTAGGTAATGGGCAGAGCCATGGCTCTCAATACTCTCTAGCCCAGCAGTTCTCAAATTGTGGGTCAGGCCCCAAAGTGGGACATGACCTTATTTTAATGGGGTCACCAAAGGTGGTGTTAGACTTGCCAGGACCCAGGGCTAAGCCGAAGCCCACCACCTGGGGCTGAAGCTGAAGCCTGAGGGCTGAAACCCTTGGGCTTTGGCCCCCCTGCCCAGAGCAGCAGAGCTTAGGCAGGCTTAGGCTTCGGTCCCACCCTCCTGAGGTTGTGTAGTAATTTCTGTTGTCAGAAGGGGGTCATGATGCAATGAAGTTTGAGAACCATTATGGTCTAGCCAATGCAGCTGAGCTGCCATCTAGGGTACAATAAGCTGTTGCTTGTATAGGTCAGCGGAAAATTACTTGTCCCTGAACCCCAGAGCAAAAAGGAATTGTGCCCTGTAGGTTTATCATGGCATCACAATACCATCTGGGGTGGTGCAGCTTACATGTCAACCCCTTCTACAGGGCTGTGTCCAAAGTTACAGTCCAGCTCAACGTTCTTTTGAAGGGCACACTGGAGAAGGGAAAAGGTGGGTTACAGGAAAGTCTTATCTTGTCCAAGAATACTATGGTTGTAGTGTAAACTTGACACATAGAAAGGATCTAGCACTAGTATCAGTCTCCAGAAGTTGCTTGTAGGGGTTATTTTTATATACACGTATTTCCATGGACTTTATTTTTACTACTGCAGAGATGTAAAGCGACAACTGGGTATATTCAAAGAATTTCAGTGAAAGCAGTTTAACATCTCTTTCTCTCTCTCAATCTCTCCCATTTCTGGTTATATCACATTGTGCTTGGAGAAAAAACGAAACTGTCAGTTAAAAAATTACAGTTGCAAAAATTGTCATTTTGAATTTTCTAAGGGAAAAAATATTGCTGACTGCCAGTAATATTTTTGCCACCACAAATTTAGCTCAATAAGTCAAATATGATCATTCAAGCAACCACTGGTTGGCCTTCCTCTACTAATTTCAAACTGGACTATGTGCAATTATGATATCACCTGCTCTACTAAATGCATACTTTTAGTTCTTGTGTTAGGCTGATTCAAAGATTCATTTTTCATCTTCTCTTGCTAAACTGTTCAGTTCAGCCAGAGTCCACAAATTGCCATATGAGTAAGAATTTATACTTCCACCAAAGACAAGCAGTAATTGCCTAAGTGGCCAAATCTGCAGATGTCACATATTATAAGTAAGTTGAGGCTAAGGATGATTGTGAGGAATTTCAGAAAGACCTAACAAAGTTGGTAATTGGCAACATGAATGCAGATGAAGTATATTGTAGTCTAAACAAGGTAACATGAACTGAAAAGAACAATTTGAATCACTCAGACACACGGATATGTTCTAAACTAACTGTAACAACTGAGGGACAAGTAAGGGAGACAAGGTGGGTGAGGTAATAGCTTTTGTTGGGCCAACTTCTGCTAGTGAGGGAGACAAGCTTTCAAGCCACACAGAGCTCTTCTTTAGGTCTGGAAAAGCTTGAAAGCTTGTCTCTTTCATTAACAGAAGTAGTCCAGTAAACGAGATTACCTCACCCACCTTGCCTCTCTAATATCCTGGAACCGACATGGCTACAACTACGCTGCATACAACTGAGGGAGAAATGTCATTCAGGACAACTCAGTAAAAACAGTTTCTCCATGTGTAGTGGTGGTCAATGGGATGATGGTTGAAGAGTTCTGGTTTTAGGGGGATCTGGTGGGTCTTGCAAGAGATCAGCTGGTAGATGTCAGTTCAAATTGTTATAGTTTTTGAATGTGCATGAGCCCAGAGCACTGGTTAGGTAGGCATTTATATAAACTAAACTAAACAAAATAAAATCACTAAAGAGGTTAGTATGATCCCAAAAGAATTTGCTGTTTATATTGCTAAAAATATCATTCATAATTATACTAACGGGGTAGAAATGTACCAATCCTCACGTTTCATGGCAAACCAACCACTAGCTGCCTGGAATTAGGGAACTTCACCCCCAGAAATTTTAGTACATATTTATTCATTATGGAGATCTTGCATCTTCCTTTGAAGCGTCTAATACTGGCCACTGATAGAGGCTGGATACCTGACTAGATTCACCACTGGACTGTTCCCAAATGACAATTCTTCTTTTCCTGCACAAAGCACTATGGAAATGGTCCTATAATTGTTATTTAAGCTTTAAAGCCAAGTACAGTGAGCACCAATTAAAGAATTTGTGCCAGATCCTCAACTGCTGTAAACTGGCACAACTCCAATGACTTTAATGAGGCTATGGCAATTTACTCCAACTGAGGATCTGAGCACAGCTCCTCCAAGTTATTTAGGTGCCTAATTGCCATTGATTTCGATGGGAGTTAGCCACCTAAATACCTTTGAGGATCTGGGCCTTGTCCCTTTCTATTTACAGCAATACCTTAGGTATTCCCTATATAATTAATATGGGAAATACCACCAAAATCACGGTAAATTCAACTTAGTAAGCGTACAATTTTTTTTCTGACATGCTCTGTAGTACAACAGTACAGTATAATAGTCATACAAGGCAAGCAAAAAATGGGGGTTTATAACTGTGCTTTAAATCTTTTATGGAAAAGTTTGATAATTTAATAGAGGGTAAGCCAGCAGAATTCAAAAGAAATGACTATAAAAACCTATACTATAATAGAGAATTATATTCCCTCTACAGAATTTTTAAGACATCCTATACAACTAAATAGAGAATTATAAACCTGCTACAGAATTTTATAAATCTGATATGACAATTCCATAAAATTAAATGTAGTAGGATTTTTCTGTAAGGGATACTTTAAAGACAAGATATGGCTACAGAGAATACTGGCCACTTCAAAATAAGAACAATGGCCAGTTTTACTAAAAGCATGTTTAGTGCCAAATTTTCAGCTGGCGCAAATCAGTTTGACTCCAATGGAGCATGCTGATTTACACCAGCTGAGGATCTGGCCCTCATATTCTATATTAATGGGCTGTCAGGACAAATATTTGAAATATTTATTTTTCTCAATAAAGGCTGGATTCAGGTCAGCTGAATGCAGGAAATTCTCTTTATTGAAGGCTACATTCAGTTCAAGGATGAGATTTGTGTCTCCTTAAGAGGCTGGGTTAAGTCAAATAAATGCAGTGGTTTTTAACCCTAGAGGCTGAGGCCAGGTTGATTAAGCCTCAGCTATGGGAATGCAGAGGATAGTAGATACTTCATCTCTGGGCATTATAGAAGTCTATTAATTGGTTACATACATACAGTGCTTAATTTGTGCCAGGGGTGAGGCCTGCCACCTTTAGGCTTGGGCAATTCTTAGCCCAGCACCTCTGGGCTTGCTGCATTAGTTATGAATGTAAAAATATTGCTTCAGCCCCGACACCTCTTTCATTACAAATTAAACATTGCATACCTACATCCAATTACATTGGTCTGGTGGACAAATGGGGGTGGGGTGATGGCAGGCCTTACATCCTCAGGAAGCCTGGACTATAGTTATTTTATACCAGCATTGCTATGTCCGTCAGGGCTGTGGAAAAATCACACCCCCTAGTGACATAGCTATGCTGACAAAAACCCCAGTGTAAATGCAGCTTTGGCAACAGAAGAGGGCTGCTATCAGCATAACTAACATTGTTCAGGGTGGTGGCGTTCCTATACCAGCAGAACTCCACCTTCTGTCAGTGTATACTGTGTATACACTAGAGGGCTATGCTGATACAGCTATGTTAGAATAGGCTCTGTAGTGTAGACATAGCCTAAGATGGTAACCCCTGAATTTTACAGTATCACCAACTCAAACTGAAGAACAGAATCAAAGAGTAGAAACAGTAGAGCTAAAGGTGGACTGCAAACACCAAGCGTCTGTAGCAAGAACAGAGAATAAAGCTAAGCCACATGCTCGAAACGACAAGGCAAAAAGGGGACAGGACTTGTACCCAATCATGTGAGAATAATCCATCCATCCAGTGTGCTAGCTGCCAAAAGGAGAAAGGAGATGAAGAAGAGGTGTTGGCAATGGTCAAGAGAATCATTTGGAA
This sequence comes from Chelonoidis abingdonii, assembly GCF_003597395.2. Lineage (NCBI taxonomy): Eukaryota > Metazoa > Chordata > Testudines > Testudinidae > Chelonoidis > Chelonoidis abingdonii. Next base: position 107,030,200 of record NC_133769.1, read on the forward strand.
GTGGTGATGCCAGAGAGTAAGATGAAAGAAAATTTGAAAAGCAGTGGGAATAAGGGATTGGGTCACAGATGGGAAAAAATGGGCTGAAGAAGAAAGGCCCAGAAAAAAACATTTGCAGGCCGCACTAGCAATGAGGGAGAAGGAAAGCAGAAGACACACACCCAGGTGCACCATTGCCAAGCAGCCTGACACATAAACCAGCATCATTTATGTGAGTGTTTTTCTCCCCCTCCTTAGATCAAAAGGAGAGCAGCAATGCAATCTGCTCTCTGTGCAGAGCACTTTCAGCCAAGGGAAGGAGGGTGCACACACTGGAACATCTGTTCCAAGAAGCCACTTGAAAAATAATCTTATAATAGCATGGGGAAAACATCTGTGAAGCATGCAACAGACCACCAATAGTGCAGGAGAGGAGGAGGAGGAGGATAGGGATGGCTAGAGTGAGAGTCAATCTGGAATGGGACTAAGTCAGGGACAAGTATCTCAGTTAGGGGCATGACCTACAGGGACAGAAACTGTTCATTGGGTATCTCTTTACTTTTGGTCCTCAACAAGAGGCAGACAGAATTCTCACCCACTGCGCTGTATTTATTTGCAGATATTACTCAACGTGTGCAGCTTTGAAAAATCCCAAACGAATAATCAATGTGTTTGAGTGGCTGCATAAAAAGATCCCTGACCTCCCCTCCCCCTGCAGCTCCCACTCTTCCCTCTTCATTTTGCTTTTCACTGCTGATAGATGCTGAAACAAATTCACAGCTGGCACAGGCAGCAAAAACTCAACTGAAGTCAAGGCAGTTAGCCCAATTTACACCAGCAATAAATTTGTCATATTGTATGCAATTAAGGATAGGGAATTTGTTTTAATCTACAGCCTCTATAAAAATACTGTAGTGTAGAAAACACTGCAACTATCTCTCTCTCTCTCAGATATCTCTCTCGCACACACACACATAATGTGCTTTTGTTGGACCTGCTTTCATTTGTTTTAAGGAGAATTGTATATACCAAACAGCATCTTGCCCCATACACCAGTTTCAACAGAAAGTATTATATAACAAGGCAGGATCCTTCTTTGCCCCACTTGATAACAGTTCATAATAGATTTCTAAGCAAAACTGTGCAAATCTGACCAGGATTCAGCCTTTGGCTTGAACCTGGATTCCATAAACAGAAAACGCCTCCACCTTCTGCATTTACTTGTTGACAAGAATAAAAGAATCAACACAACATTCTGAAGGTCATCAATAAAACTGAGCAGGAAACATTTTTCCCATCCTGTGAAAATTTTCAAGTTTTTTTTTTAAAAAAAAATTAATCCCAAATTGGGACAAAAAATACTAAATATGAAAAAATGCTTGTGAACCGAAAATTAAAAAAAAAAAAACCCTAAGATTCACAAGCAGAACATTTTGTTTCAACAATTTCGAAACATTGCATGGAATTTGACCCTTTTTTAAAACTCTGCATAGCTTAAATTTTTAAACAAAACTCAGTTCAAACTGAAAATCTTTTTTTCCCAAAAATGCCAAAACAGGGCATTTTGACAGTTTTGAAACTTTTTTTTGCCAGTTGAGAAACCTGTTGAAACTGACCCTTTCTTGTGAAAAGTGTCAGAGTCTATGAATCAGTATTTTTTGACAAAAATGTGCCCTCAAAAACTCACAACCAGCTCTAGTTTTAAAACTGTATAACAACATACAAACATTCAATTATAGTCCACATGTCAGCTGTATGATACTGCAGGCTCATTCACTCAGAGATGATTTTCCATGAGCTTATTAAACTAAGGCAATGGCCAAGTTACATTAGTGACAAGATGCAAAGTGGCCACATCACACCTGAAGACCTGTCCCATTATTGGTATAACAGAGGTAAACCCTTGAAAGGAAGCAAAATCAATTCATTTCTATTCAGATTGGAGTAATGAGTATGTAGGATTGCAAAGGTCAATTAGAATGGTGACAGCACACACATTTATTACAAGATTAATTCAATTTAGCTTAATTATGAGAATAAATAATCTTTAACAGGCACTTCAACATCTATAGATGAAGAGCTATATACGTACTAAGTATTTTCTTTATTATTATTCATTTAAAACTATACAAGTAAATGGAGAAAGTTTCTTCTCTAAAAACTGGAAAAAGCCAGTTCAATCCAATTCTGGAGAAATTCCATCCACCAACACTCTGAAGGAAGCTATTCAGTTACAAGAATTTCATCATCAGAACAAATTTTCTTTCACTAATAAACTGTAAACTGTGATAGTTTGAAAGAGGAAGATTTCACCATAAGCAGAGGGAAATTGGCAGTGGGTCATAGAAACCCAGGCTGCAAAATCCTTCATCAGATAAGTGATGTACTTCAAAAACTGCCTTAAAATGTATCCATAATGAAGGAATCTGCCTCCAAAATGAGTGAAACACAACAAGCCTGTGAAAAGTATTATTTTATTTAGTTATATTATGGAAAACCACAAATACAAAGATTATTATTTGTATTGTGATAGAACCTAGGAGCCCCAGTCACAAAATTAAGACCTCATTGTGCTAGACACTGAACAAACACAGAACAAAAAAACAGTTCCTACTCTAAAGGGCTTACAGTATAAGTAGATCTAAAAGACCTAGAGTTTCATGTTCATTTACCATTAGGCCAGATGCCCACCTCCGTTAGACACACCTGCAGAAGGAGGCAATAAGTGCCAAAGTTTCACCTTTCAGAGTCTCCTATAAATCACCTCCTCCAAGAAGGAAGTGTTTAAGGGGCCACATAGTGGTAAAGAGAAGAGACCTTCCAACTTCAAGATTCCTAGAGATCCCAAGCAAGTACCAATCTAGGTAACCACATAAAAGTACATATGGGATAAAAATGTTTGATGGTATATCAGTGGTTCTCAACCTATGGCCTGTGGGCCACTTGCAGCCCAATCAGCATGCACCTGGAGCCCATAGAACATCCCTGGGGCCATACAGATAGTATATATATTGTGTGGTTACAGCCCACATAACACACAGAGAACTGCATATGTGGCCCACACTGGTAAATAGGCTGAGAACCACTGGTGTATATACATCAAATTATCATAGATTTCTCTCTCATGCCTCAACCCTATGTCTGGTTACTGCTTACCCTAATGCTGCAGCATGAAATCTTCAGTGGATACCAAGATAACACTGCAAAACTGTTAAGAAGCAAAGGGATCATTGTGGCTCTGGGGATAGTATGCAAAATACATTCATCTGCATGTCCTGGCCGAGGACTAAAAAAATATCAGTAATTAATGTGTTTTAGTAAAGGGCCTTCAAATAATACTCAAGATGCCTGATTCTCTGATGTATCTAACACTCTTTATGTCACTCAGGCAACATAGGGATCGTAAACTTAGTGGATCTGGCCTGGGAATCCTCAGGTGGCACAGGATAGCCCCAGTAACAACTCTGGGCAACTTCTCTTCACAGTCACCATCACAGTACTGTGGCCAGGATGAAGGGAACATGGACAGTGTGCTTTTAAATGCCAGATATTCCCAGATGCCAGAAGGGCCTTCTTTGGCCATAGACAGCTGAGATTAAATTAGAGTGGGCCAGCCTAAAAATAGAAGAAGTGCAAAAGTGGTTTGAAGATACTAGCTTTCATTGCAGTCCTGAGCTAACCATAGTTCTGTAAAGAACTGATCTCCCTGGAAAATCAGGCCATCAGAGTGGTAGATATAGGGCTCACTTCATCCCCACCAGTACAGGGATTGCAAATCATAGGTATGTTCTACTTCAGGGTCCTTCTCAAGGAAGATAGATTTAGATTCTAGGCAGGGCTCCATAGTAAAACAAAAGCAGAGCATCTCCTTGCTCCTCCCCTCTTCCTAGTTTGTACCACTCACATTTAGGGCTGTTGTACCAGCCTAACCTTCAAGGAGCCCTCAATGGACCCAACCTCACCCCATCAGCCCAACCTTCCTGGAGTCCCTGCCTCCCCTATGCCACCAGCCTGACCCTCCCAGCGCCCACACACACACACCAGCCCAATGCTCCTGGAGTCCTTGCCTCTCCTGTACTGCCCTGCCTCATACTTTAACCTCCCTTCTGGTGAGCCCAAGCCCTTGGATGATGGATCTGTCCCACTTCCCAGACCCAGCCAGTCCCCAGCACTGAGAAGAGCCACTACAGTGTTTCAGCAGTCAGTAGATGAGGGCCCAGCTAATGGCAAGACGCAGAGGGGAACACACCTGGCACGCTGCATGATGCACAGTGGGACCTGGGTGTCAGCTGGCAGGGCCACGCTGTGGTTCCTCTCAGCCATGTTTGGGAAGGGACCATAAATACACCTAAAGGCTACCAGTGGGGCAGTTACACAACCCCTCCACCACTGATGTACCTTAGTATTTAGACCAGCCCTTAGCGCGAAGGCCATTTCATTGCTCTCTTGTCTTCTGTGGGCTACAAACACTGAAAACTGCAGCCAGATAAGGAGGTCAAGATGTGAGAGGGGGAGTTGGATGAAATGAAATTGGATATACAGGCGAGTGCACACAATAAGGGCCTGGTAGGTGAGGATGAGCAGCTTGAATTTGACATGGTAAGAGTCAGGAAACGGCTTTAGCTGAAAGATTAAGGACAGACATGAGGGACAGAACTGAGCAACAGCGGCACAAGACAGGAATAGGTTACAATAATGAATCAAGACCAGTCCGGCACTTTGACACTGATTTTCTTCTGGCATCTTCTCCCCATTCTCTACAGACAAATCAACTTTTAAGTGACCTGGTAGGCATTTGCACACTCAAAAGCCCCAATAGCTGCAAGCGTCAATTTTGTGCTTCAACGTCTTGTACCTCTGCCATCAGCTTTCAGGGACCTGAGCATAATACCTCCCCAAATCCCTAATCTCATTGCTCAGCTTAGTACTCACTGGTATAACATCCAAAATACTAACATTCAGAATACCCTCTCCCTCATTTGATTACTAGGAGTACCAGAAATCCAGGCCATGCCCAGCTCTTTAATCCCAGTCATATTGGTTGAGAAGCATTTGCTCAGGGTGAGTCAGACAATGTATTTCACTAGCATTAGTGTTATGCCTGTTTCCCTCTAACTCTGAATAATCCTTCCATTAATCTGCACTGGCTGTAGATACTCCATGAAATCAGCATCTGGCATGTTCATGGTACAGTGTTTGTAATGCAGGTTAGACTCTGGTATGCTAAGGATACTTAACTGCAGGAGTAAACAGACACACTCCTGCCCCCGCTTTCAGACTCAAATCACTTAACAAAATTGGAACTCAGAGCAGGAATTCTTCAAGCCTTGTATTGGATCCTGGCATGTTATCTGGGTAGTAGTCATATGAGAGAAGCCTCAGTTTCTGAAACCATAGCACTCGTCCCTCTCGTCATCCATCTTTGGAATACAGTGGTGAAAACAGTGTCCCTGTAGTGTGAGTACCCGCCTGCTTTCCTTTGGAGGTAGTAGCTATTCCCACCCCCTTTTATATTACTATGCAAAAGCACTGCAGTGAGTGAAAGTTAAAGTTGTTCTAGATATAATATACCTAAGACAAAATTAGAATGGAAGGAAATGAAAAGTTAAAGCTACCAGTAGTATATATTCTATACTCCTCACCCAGAGACACATGCCTGCCACCATACATCGCAGAACATACGACAACCTTAATTCTGGCCAAACAGGAATGCCAGAACTGCCTTCCTCAGATAGTGCGCATGCACCCACCCATCTTCCCCCTGATATCCTCTCTTCTGCCCAGCTTTGTAAAATTCCACACACTTAGATTTCAGTTTCATGAGGGACCTAGTGTTTAATGAACCAGCAATTAATTTGTCAGACTGTGGTCACTGTGAAATTTTTCCACTCTTCTCTGATGCAAATCAAATTAAAATCCGTTCCCTATGCCCCTATCCAGGAAATAGCACTGAGGTGTATCAAAAGGCAATTTTGTATTTTGCTCCTAATCTGTTCACACTGCATCAGATAGCAGAAGTCACTGAAGCAGAAGGTCTTTTTATTGGCTAATTATAGTGTAGAAGGAGTCACTTATGAAGAACACTAGTATTTTGTTAATTAGCAAAAAAGAGAAAAAATTACATAGCCCCAGTAGAAATCACTAATAGAAATGTTTGCTTTTCTAAAGTTTGTAATGTACAACTTTAAGGGCCTGAAGAATCATCCAGCTCTGAAGGTGAAACTTCTCAGGAAATTCACACTGTTCTCAGTTTTGGGTGCTGAAAATTTGGGACAGATGCACAACATTTTTAATAACAAATAAACAGCTTGAACTCCCACTCTAAGAGCACAATAGACTACAACCTTCTTAACTAAGGCATCACAGCCACTCTGCCATAATTTCTAGCTCCTGTGTTCTCTGGTGCTGATACCTGGTTCTAATTTAGCGTTGTTTATACTACAACAATAAACACATTTGGGGATCTGGTAACAAAGTTTCTTGTCACATCTCTTGATTAAACTACTCTCCATCTTGTAAAATACATGTGATGACTTTTAGTTTTGCCTTTGAACCATTCTACAAATATTGTAATGTGGACAAATCCTAAGAGACTTCAACTGAAGTACTGCAGTTCTTTTGTGAAGCTGCACCTGTTCTAGTACCTTGGCCACATCTTAGAAGTGGTGTCATTAATTGCTTATTTCCATTTATAAAAATCCCATTCTATTAAGTACCCAGTTGAGTATAAATCTAACAGTGAAGTAGCATAATTCAGCAACATACCAGCTGGCAGGCATTCGGTGTCAGGTAAAAATATTTCAGGAAGGTTGTTTTGACCCAGTCACAACTGGAATAGTCATTTGCATTTAAGTGGGTATATATCATCAAAGTCTCCTCAGGCAAAAGGCACCTATGTTTGAGAGGATCATTCCCATTTGTCCACATGGCAGGATATACACATTTGTTCGGATATAAGGAAGGAATGAAATTTGTGGGCCAAATGCTTAGCTGTTGTAAATGGTCAAAAAAACTTGATTTAAGACAAAGGAGCTGTTCTCATTTACACCAGCAGAGAATTTAGCCATGTGCCTTTCTCCCATACTGGAAAATTAATTTAGAATTCATTTTGGGATGTTCTAATGTGTATATCCCCACTTACCACGCCAGGGACTGCCTGCTGAAGCAGCTGCCACAGTTCCAACTATCTCTGGTGCTCCTTCTCACACTCTACATGCTGTTCATTCTCATGTGGCATTCTTTTTCATTCTTTTGCTCCTGCTACTGTTGCTCTTACCAACAAAAAGTAAACTAGTTTTCAAGAAAGTCTGGCAGGAGGTCACAGGCATTAAGGGAGAAAGGGTAAACAGTGAGACAGGGATAGGATAAATTTACAAGAAGAGTGAAAGAACTCTTTGACTGACATGTACACGTAATGTTGTCAACAATTTAACTCAGCTAGAACTCTACTAAACACCTGAGAAGTTGCACTGGTCTGGGATGTAGGGTTCTAATAGGCAATGGAAATGTTCACAACACACAGGTTGTTACTTATCACTGAATGATTTTTCAAGTATTGGCAAGGAAATAGAGTATGAAACGATTTGTATATAAAATGTGGGGTATTTTTATCTGTAATTTTAAAAAGACTATATATGTATCGTCTTACTGACCTCAGGGTCTGCTTGTTTATTAAGAAGTAGCTAAAGCAGATTTCCTTATTTCCTTGATGAGAAAAGGGAGCTGGTTCAACCAGTTCAACTTTTAGTGAAAGAGTTTCTAGTATCACTGGGGGTGTTATGTTTCCATATATCAGAGCCAAAACATACACTTTTTAGTCTAAAAATATTCTTATTTTAGATTTGGAAAAACCAAGATGACAAAAAGGAAAGTCTCCCTGACAGAACATAGTGAATGTGCCTCTGCTATAACAGAATACAGGAACTCTGAGAACAAAATGGCTGCTGTCTCTGCCAAGAGACAGAGTTCTTAGAAATGTGAAGGCACAGTACGCAGAAAACAAAGGCATAACAACTGCGAGTTACTTCCATTACAAGGGGCAAAACCAAAATGAAGAGAACCACACAAAGGTTTCTTCATGCATAACCTGCCACCTGAAATGGACAGTTGTGACTGTCCAGAGCTTATTTTAAATGTTCCCTATGGTACAGAATTGAACAGTTGTCCAGGTACATCATGATGTTTTTGCACCGTTCTATGAAACAGGCTGTATTAGTTACTGTCTGACAAAGAATGCCAAATAAGATGAGAAATTGGTCTGTTTCACAGAGGAAACACAGGGATTGCCAGAGGTACAGGCCAGTCTGAAAAAGTTAAATTTGGAATGGAAGATTTATAATTCTCCTTAAAATTCAAACATCCATAGGCTATTCCACCGTTGACAATGTTCACCTGCCACAGCTTGATTCACAGGATGAATCTCTCAGCTTGCTGCTTTCTTGAAGTTTCCTTTAATTGAGGTGCCTTGAACTATAGGAATGGCATTGTCTGTACATCTCTGATTTGGAGAAACCAGTAAATATGACTGTAAAAAAGTGAGGCAGTATAGGATCTGGCCTATGTAGAGGACTCTCTTTTAGAACTATATTGTCCATCTTAACTGGCCACTCACAAAATATGGCTCTGACATTAGAAAGTGTTGACACTAAGGTTCCGATCCTGCAAAGGTTTACATGCTTGAGTGTGCACCATGAGCAGTCCCATTTAAGTCAATGGGACTATGTACAAAGTATGAGGCTTTGCAGGATTCAGGCTCTTCTGAGCAACAAAAGGTATGGGACTAAGGGCACCGCAAATGATTAGTGGGTTGAAGGAATTGCTTTGTAAGGGAAGGTTAAAAAAGAGCTAAACAAGCATAGGTTGGCTAAATGTTGACAAAGAGGATGCGGGGAACAACAACCATCCACAAATATTTGAAGGTGGTAAATAGCAATGGGTGAGAAATTTATTTAGGATGATACATGGGAATGTAACTTGGAGTAATGGAATGAAATTAAGTAAGGGAAATAGGGGCTAAATATCAGGAAAATTCTCTTGACAGACGTATTTGGCTGTGGCATAATATTCACTTGAGACACTTTTAAAAGTAGACTGGACAAAACACTAGTAGATGCCAAGCATACTACAATGCGGTATCATACTGGGAGGGAGAGGACCTAAGTGGTCTTTTTCTACCTGTGACTTATGAGTCTCTGAGCTGATGTCCTAGAGAAGATGATTCCTCAGTTAAAGTGTCCCAATTTTACAATTGTTGGAAGAAATCACAGCTTAGCAATACTTCTTTCACATGATCCTTTTAAAACACTCATTTCTTTTTTTTTCTGGTTGGATTCACACTACTTGAGTTTCAATTTGAGTTTGCATTAAAATTAAAATCACCAATGATTATTTTCTGCTTTCAAATGGAAACAGTGCAAAGCTGCAAATATTGCTGGGTGTGGCTGAAAAACCATAAATCAGCACAGGTTTACGAATCTTTCAAAAACCTGGGTTGAGATTCCTGAGAATAACAAAATCCAACAGAGGTAAGTTGCAAATTGTTTTTCAGCTTGTTGTGAACATTTTGCAAAACTGTAGTAAAAAGTGAACTAATGGCAAATTCTGATCTCAACTGGTAATATCAAGGGAATTACTCCAGATTTATACTAATGTCTCTGAAATCAGCATCTGACATTAAAATCTTCATAACTCTTCATGAGGAGTTACACAGGTACACATCTCCCCAGAAAAAGGATATTTATTAATCCAAAACACTGACCAATTAAAATTCCATCTGATCTGTAAAATGTGAGCACAATCTGCTGAAGTAACACAAGTGACAAGAAAAATCTGGACCTTGCACACATAAAAAACAAAACAAAACCAAAGCAACCCAACAAGAATCTCATTGAGAGAGTGATCCAAAGACAAAGATGATGATGGAATCAGACATATTAAAGAAAGAATCCGAAAACCACTGCTCAAGTGTATAATGTAGCCACAATTCACTTGAATTTCGAGAGACCAGATAATACAGTTAACTGAATCACAGAAACTTCCCAGAAATGAAGCTAATAAACACCCGTTTTCCAGGATCATCTGCCTGTTCAAACACAAAAAAGTAAGTTTAAAAAATTCCAACAACATCCATCATCTATAGTTCCCTTGAGTAGTCATTTGGAAGGTGTCAAAACAGTTTCAGCTACTAAAATTCTTCTCCTTGCTTTGGCTACTATACAGTGCACACAAACACTGTGCAGAAGCCAAAACTAATTAAGCCAGATATTGAAACTCAAGAGTCATTGTAGCCTTCACCCAACGCATGCAGGTGCCTTTTGTATACATAACCTGTGCACACTACAAAAAGATCTTTAATGAACATTCAGACTCACAGATGACATCATAGTTTTAAGAACTTAACTTCCCACCAGAAGATGCTGGCCATTAGACAACTTTCCAAGTTAACTGTATGCGGTTTCATTTTTATTTATACTTGGGAATACTTTACCGAAAAGTGACAGTGAAACTGTACAAAATATATAGGGCTCCGTGTTTGGATGCTCAGCATGAGATATTTTAAAGGGGCCCCACTGCCATAATAGGCTGAGCACCTGCCATCCAAAAATCCTTGAACAGCTCTTAAATTATGTGCTCAAAAACTAATCACTGGTCACTTTTCAAAATGTTATCTTCAGGGCCTGATCACCATTCTGTTACTTCACCTTTATCCCAGAGTACCTCCATCCATTTCAACGGAGTTACACTGAGGTAAAGCTGGAGTACTGTGTGAATTAGGCTCAGACATTAAAGATTAAAATAACAACTTTGGACTCCGTCAAAAATCAAAGCATAATCATGTACTTAGAAAAATAAAAATAATAATAACTTAACCCATTAAGATAGTGAACTGAAAATTACTGAGTAAAAAAAAAAAACAGTACTGGCTTGGGGGAGGCACACTGCACCTCACCAAAATTATCATACTTAGGTCAGTTTAGAACATCATATTTCAAGGAGCAGAGAAGGATTGTAGTTAATGCAATGGCCATTTCTTGTAAATAATATAATGCTCCACATTCCCAGTCTGCCTCCTTTGCCTTTGTTTTCTTGATCTTCCTTTAAACTATAGAGGACTTTACACCACTGTCCTGTAGTCAGGATGCCAGATATTCTGCAGTCCTTCAGATTCAGAATTTGTTACAGAACCCAGCCTTTGCTGCAGAATTGTACTCCAGAATTTCAGCTTCCTTCTAGGTCTCAGACTTAGCAAAATATTAAACGTGTGAACCAAATGTAAACTGGTATTGTTCTCTTCTTGAACCTGCAGAGATTCTGAAACCATGTTTTTGAAAGGTCTGAAATGTTCATTCATCTCAGGTAACTAACACTGAAACTTAAAGATGATAATTTAAATGCCAACATAATGAACTATTCTCTGTTGATCATTTTAGCTGAACTGTCAAGCTAATGTACTCATCTGAAAATCCCAAACTGCCTCCCCTACTTTTATGAATGCCAAAAGCACCAAATAATCTAACCCACTCCTTCCAGCAGTCAGAATGTTCAGCTTCTGCAGAACAATTTATTAATACCTTTGCATCATCAATAAAAAACAAAAAACCAAACCAGTTTCAGCATATTGAAATGTAACTGAAGATTGTATCATAATGAATACACACAAGAAAGCTGAATGAAAGTTGCACAAGCAATCTTAATTCTGGTATTTCATTACTTTGGAGTGCTTAACTTTTCAACCTTAACCTTCTTTTAACATAGCTTGTTTTTTTATGTAATTTCTTAAGTTTTGTAATAACTTAAAAGTTGAAAAAAGAAAACATTCATCCTGAGGAACCATACTGATCCCAGCATGGCCTAGGATTTTTAGATCCGCAGAATAGGTGAAGGCTTTTATCACCTATGTGGACCTGCCCATTGACGGAGATTCAAGTGGGTTTCACAGAATTTATTCAATGCAAAGGAATGTAGGGACTCAGGAATAAGGGGTTCAATCACAGGTTCTGTAGAGGGTCTGTATTCTAGTGGTTACAGACACTACTTCCCCTGTACCTCCTGTCTCTCTCCTTATTCCCTTCTTCTTCCCTTCAGCTCCTGCCCTGTCCCCTTCTACTGCTATTCCCCAGCTCCTTCTCACCCTTCCCACCCCTCATGTTACAACCAGGACGTGGGTGATCTGGTCTACTGGGTAGAAATAGGAGTTAGGCCTAGGGGCCAGAGCAGGAGTAAGGTGGTTGGGACAGGAATCAGGCCTCAAGCCAGGGTCAGAGCCAGAAACAAGCAGTCAAGCTGTAGGTCAGAGCCAGAGTCAGGAATCTGGAGTCTAATCAGAGACCATAACTACAGTCAAAGATCAGGAGACAAGCCAAGGGTCAGAGCCAGGATCCAAAGCAGGGAACAAGAGCAGGGTCTGTTGTAGCACCAGGCCAGGTACTGCCAAATTGCACAGATAGCTACCTCTATGCTTAAATAACAGTCCTTGACCAACCGGAGGTCATGGGGGGATGCTTCCCACTGGGTCTTCCATGGATGTCACTGTGGAGCTTAGTTTCCAAGGGTTTATAATGCCAGGTGGCAGTGTAGAAGCATTGGTCATCCGGAGCCCTGCAGACCCAGATTCTAGTCCTCTGGATCCTTAGACCCTGTTTCGCTCCTGACCCTCTCATTCTTATCACCTCCCTTTCCTGCCCTCTCATCCTCCTCCTGCCCATGGCTTCTTCCTCCTTGTTCCTCCAGAATCCCACTCCATTTTCTGCTCCTTCTCACTTCTCCAGTCCCTATCCCCAACTCCCCCTCCTCTCAGGCTTTTATCTCCCCCTGAATTCATGCCTCTGTCCACCCACCCTGTATTTCTTCCTCCCTCCACCCCCATTCCTCATCCCTCTGGATTGGAGTCAGCAGTAGAGAGAGACTCTATGCTTTGAGTTCTGGAGCTCAGTGCCCCAACAGCTAGCACCAACTGCAGGGAAAAAGCCTACTGAGCACCTGCAGTCCTGGGCCAGAGCATCCTCAGTTGCTCTGTGAGGATGACAAATTCTCGTCGGCTCAAAGGAGCTGGTAGGGGACGTGGCATGCCCAGTGCTTAAAGAGAATTCCACAGAGAATTTAGCTGATAAACTAACAAATCTCTACTGACAATGTGCAAAGTGAGACTCAGAGGCTCATAACTTACTAAATTTGGATGAATTTTCATGGGGACAGTAAGAGACACATCCTTGACGGGATGTGTCTCTTATTGTCCCCTGCCAAATTTCAAGTCCCTGCTCCAAAAAATGGAAGCGCTAGAGCTTCTCAATGAAACAAATGTAAGATTTTTTTGCAGAGCAACACAATATATTTTTCCCTAACTTCATTCTAAGAAACAGCTAAACCACTTTAGCTGAACATTTCACAAAAAATACCACAAGAACAACACACCACTCAGGGCTTGGCTACATTGGCACTTTACAGCGCTGCAACTTTCGCGCTCAGGGGTGTGAAAAAACACCCCCCTGAGCGCTGCAAGATGCAGCACTGTAAAGTGTCAGTGTAATCAGGGTGGCAGCGCTGGGAGCGCGGCTCCCAGCGCTGCACGCTACACCCATAAGGGATGTGGTTTACAAGCAGTGCTGGGAGAGCTCTCCCCCAGTGCTGCAGCTCTGACTACACTCACACTTCAAAGCGCTGCCGGGGCAGTGCTCTCACAGCTCTGCCGGGGCAGCGCTTTGAAATTTCTAATGTAGCCATAGCCTCAGCTTGAAGAAAACACCTGATATGGGAAAAGTTTAATCATTGAATGTCAGGGATAGAAGGGACTTCAGGAGGTCATCTAGTCCAACCCCCTGCTCAAAGCAGGATCAATCCCTAGACAGATTTTTGCCCCAGATCCCTAAATGGCCTCCTCAAGGATTGAACTCACAACCCTAGGTTTAACAAGCTAATGCTTAAACCACTGAGCTATCCCTCCCAGCAGAGTCATAAGCACCTAAAAAGAGGGTCTTTATAATAATTGTCCTTAACTATTGGCAGCACTGCTGCATATTATAGGCATTGCGAGTAGGGCCTTATAATAGCTGTACTAAAACTTTGAATTACTGTAGCAACTTACTATAATTTAAGTGCCAACAATTTCCTTGGTGCTGTCTAAGACACAAGTAAGAAGTTCCTGCCCAACAATAGGAGTATTCACATGTGTAAAGTTACTCCCATATGTAAAGCTTTGCAATACCAGGGCCTTATCACCCTCCCTCTAATACCTTGGGTGTAATTGTGGGTTGGAGAGGGCAATTGATTTATGAGGGACACAGATGTGCAGCAATTCTCCAAAAAGGGTTGTATTTTTGGAGTTTAGTGTACCCACCCTACACATACCCGTGTCATATATCATTTGAAAGTTTATTTTGTGTGTGTTTAGGTGAAGTATGATGTGGAGCTGTCAAGTGGTGCAGCAATCCTGTAGGTGAGGTGTAACAATGGTACCCAAAATGAGAGTGTAATTTTTGCACAGTTCCAGAAATACTGCAACATGACTATGACAACAGTTTAAGTTCTTTTCAACATTTTAATGCGGCTTTTATTGGTCAAAGCTACCAAATGACATTGTATTAAAATGTTTTTATTGGTTTGCATGGGTAAGTATTTTTTTTCAGAAGTGAAGAAGCTGTTTACCATGGTGAATATCAACGCTTTGTAATATAATTAACATGGAATGTTTTCACATCGCAAATTCTTAAATATCAAAGTATTTCATAAGTGATTACAATAGATTGAAATTTGCTGACCAAATCAGTCTCACATTGCAGGCTCTGAACCAGTAACAGCAGACTGCGTGCCCATATTTTGCACAACATGTTGTGTAGATATAAATGTACATTCATATAAATGTAAATACAGCACACAGCCAACTTGTGGAACTCCTTGCCTGAGGAGGTTGTGAAGGCTAGGACTATAACAGAGTTTAAAAGAGAACTGGATAAATTCACAGAGATTAAGTCTATTAATGGCTATTAGCCAGGATGGGTAAGGAATGGTATCCCTAGCTTATGTGTGTCAGAGGGTGGTGATGGATGGCAGGAGAAAGATCACTTGATCAGTACCTGTTAGGTTCACTCCCTCTGGGGCACCTGGCATTGGCCTCTGTCTGTAGACAGGATACTGGATTGGATGGACCTTTGGTCTGACCCAGTATGGCCATTCTTATGTTCTTATGTACATGAATTCCTAATATAATGCTTCTCCATTTGTAAGCTTTTTTTTTGACAATTTTTAATTTGCAACTGCGTATACATGCAGTATAAGCCTTTGAAATATTCAAAACTACCCTTTAATTCAGTGACATTTATGCACGGGTCATTATTACTGTTAGATGTCAATCCACAGCTTCATATGGGGCTTCAATCAAAGCGTTTACTAAACTAAAATGGCAATTTTGATACTAACGTATAGATCTAATTTAGCACAAGTCTGTATACTTATATAACATAAAAATGGTGATAGTGGTGCTGGGAATGCTCACAATATACTCTGAGAATTTTACCTCTATAGAGAAGTTACAGTACATGAAGACATGGAGGATTCAAGCCCCTTAAAACTTACATCAAAGAGGAAAGACTCTTCAAACTTTGAAAAAAATGTGTTGTCAAGAAAAATCAAAAGAATTAAAAAACTGTCATAAGCCACCAGCGCTGGACAAAATTTTGTGATGCTGACAGCAGAAGTCATGAGAGAGAAATTTTTTTGACAGCTACTGGATGAGTTTTCCAGTTTAGATGATGTGCCACCAACACTATCACAGAGGTTCCTTTCACACAAGCAAGTCAAATTCGGCAATGTCAAAGTTGTATTAAACCCAGGAAAGAAAACAGACTCTGAATCTGATCAGAGAGATCATGTTCACCTGCCTGTATAGCCACCAGAGCAAGCAAGTCCTCCAATGATCGGTCCAGTTCCATTGTTTGCTTGATTAAAAACCACACATACGCACACCAGAAAGACAAGAAACTTAATAAAATACAAACATCTGAGAGCTCAACTAATCTAAGGGAGGCAGCACTTCAAAGAGGCAATGACAACATGTTGCACAGAATATCTGTGGAAGACTTGTTTGCTAAGAATGAAGTTTATCATTCAACATTCCTTTCTGTCTACTTGAATAAAACTAATCTTAAAGCAAAACCATCTAGTGACACTGCAACAATACAGTCACCTTATGGCATAACATTTTATCAGCTGATTGAGGAGATAGACAACAAGCTTGAGTACAAGAAAGCTCTTCTCCTGTCCAAGCAACTACAAAGATATAATTCTGCATTTCCCTCATATGTAGTAACTGCAAGCAGGAGCAAATTACAGGCAAGATTGCAGCACTCTAGTATTTTTCTAATTTTATTCTACAAAAAGCATGGACAAGGCAACTCTGTGATTGTTCTATGCAGCACAACAATATTACCTGCAGCTTGGTTAGCAGGAACTTAAGTCATCCAAATGTTTTGTGCATACTCTTCTGGCAAGTGAGCCCAATGAACAGCTTTCAAAAGAAGTGATTTTGTATAATATCACTTCAAACCTTCAGTCTGAAATAGCCACAATGAATGAGTCTCAATATTAAACAAAGCCAGGTGATTGTAGTTTACAGAGGTCAGCTATTTTTCTTCTCCAATTGGTGAAGTAGTTTGTCTTTTGGTTGATAGAGGGGTATATAATGCAGCCAACAATGAGTATCATCCTTCAGAAGACATTCAAAGAAGGCGCTTCTCAGTTATGGAGTCCACAGTATTGAACAGTTCCAAAATTATCACACCACTGCACATAAATCTTGCTGCACAGCTATGCCATGAATTTGGATCTCACAAGTTAATTGACACACACTACACCTTCATGGATTCTGCATCAGTTAATCGCTAGTTCTGCAAAATCTGAAATAGAAAGATTCCAAATACAATGGTACTACTTCATGCTGGTGGAAATCTCATCCATGAAGGAGATTATATAGCCATCGACATAGAGACCATTGATCAAAAGAATACCTTCCATTCAATGGCTAGAATGGTATATTGAGAAGTCTACAGATATTTCCTGTGATTCTGAATTATCACTGAAGCATGGGAAAGAAAAGTCATTTACTCTCCCCAGGCAATCTGAGGGTACATCTACACTTACCGTGGATCGACACTGAAGCAAACGGTCCACTGGGGGTCGATTTAGTGAGTTAAGTGAAGATCCGCTAAATTGACTCTCCCATCGACTCTGGTACTCCACCGGAATGAGAAGTGTAAGATAAGTTGATGGGAGAGTTTCTCCCATCAACCCAGCGCAGTGTAGACACCACAATAAGTCGACCTAAGCTATGTCAACTCCAGCTATGTTATTCACAAAACTGGAGCTGCGTAACATAGGTCGACTTAACCTTGTAGTGTAGACCTGCCCTGAGTCTCTTATGCAGTGGGTCAGCATTTGAAAAACCTAGAACACACCCAGAACTGACTTGCCATGAAAAATAAACTCATCACTTTCAAATGAACACTGTTTAAGATCTCTCCTGGTGTCTTAAGACTGCTACCTTTGGATGTCCTACAAATACCAAAAGATGTTGATATTATTTATATGCAGGTAATTCCATTTTGAACTGGTTTCAAGCACAAGCATGCAAAAAAGAGCACCTGCACAACAGTTACATATGCATATCTTGTGGACGCCAAACCAGCAGACATGGTCCCTGTCTATACTAAGGTGCTAAAATGTATGGAAATGTCAGAAGCTCTAGGGCAGCAGCATGTCATTCAGAAAGTGGATCAGCAGCTGCATGCTGTTGCTAGGAAAATGAAATGGATTCTCCCAAATGAGCTTGATACTAGTGTCATTTGCCTGGGTGGTTTTCATACCCTGTGCTGTTTTATTGCATGTACTGGGAAATGTGGTGGTGATGCAGGATTCCTAGACCTTCTCATTGATTCCAATGTGCATGCAGTTTGTGCTGCAGAACAAATGCTTGCTGGTAAGCAATTCACCCATGCTCTTTATAGCTTGATTAGCATTTGAGGCCCTGAGTGCTCTAAAACTTTATTTATTTGCTAAATAGAGCGAGCAGGGAAGAGGTACTCATATAGTTTCAGCACCTGTCTGGCAAATGTTGGCTGACACTCAAAAGGTGTAACTTAGGTCTGAGGTGTCTGAGTCTGAAGACACCAAGTCCTTACAATGTGTCATTAAAGAGCTTGATGATGCTATAACTCAACATATGCTACCACTACTGGAGGAATTTCAGACATGGGGATGGTACCCCATTGCCTACATTCAAGCTCTGGGATCATTTTCTCTAGGTTATGCAGATACTACTACTAAATGTCCATACAAAGTGAGAGCATGATTGTAAACCATGGGTACTAGAACTAGGCGGGCTTTAGGGGCTGCCATACCCCCTGGCTTGAAGTGGTTTCCATCATATACAGGGTTTACAGTTTGGATCAATGACTATCAGCATCCCCACTATATAAATTGTTCTAGCACCCCTGCTGGAAACTTCACCTACACATACAACGTGCCATGCTTCCATACTTTGCTCCAACAGCCTAGCTATGCCAGGGAGATGCCAATCTACATTCTTGTTACAATAATTCTCCCTAAAGAAGTACACCCTGCCTTTGAATCTGAGGAGTTTGCTGTGTGCCAGACTCCTGGTGGAATTTGGAGTGACATGGGGAAGAGAGAAAACTGTTAGAGACTTAAAGGGCAGTAGTGGGGTTGTAGGATTGACAAGGGAAAAGGCTGCTCTTTGTGCGATGGACCTTCACAAGACATGTCCTTAGTGAATATACAAAAGTTGTGAGAGAAAGAAGTGGCCTAATAAGGAGTGAAGACAAAGTCCACAAACAACTCCTTGCCTCTGCACTGAAGAGGGAAGAAGGCTACGTTACAGCTCTTACCAACCATGTCATCAACAATATAATAAACTCATTTGATCCTGGATCACATCCAGAGGTGCTTATCAACATCACACTAGACTGCATGTAAATCAGATGTACAAGAGTCTCTACTGAAAACAGCATATGGTGAATAACAGACGGAGAGATTTGGGAGAGGTGCACTTGATTCTGATGGCGCACATAGCTTCATCAGCCCAGTCAAGATATCTGGCATAAAAACATTTGCTAACAAGGCCTCAAAGACCAAATTTAAATCTGGCAAAGAGGGTCAATCACAGCAGTTATAAGTCCATAAATTGTTTTCCACAGAGTTCTGTTCTTAGCAAGATGCAGAGGTGATGTTCAATGGCAATTGTTCTTAGTCACCCAATAGAACCTGTGCCTATGTCCCTCTTCCATGCCGATGGAATAACGAGAAGAACAGGCGAAGATGAATTAGGGCATTAGCTGGAAGCTCAAGCTGAAAGAATCTATGAGCTATGAGCATGCAACAAAGCAATCACAGTGTACATCAGAGATGCCATGACTGTGATACATACAATGGCTGGAGACAAATTCCACACGTACAACGACCTGGGTGCTGAGTACTTGAGGTGGTTCCTAAAAGGATCTGACACAGCTAATTCTGTAAGCAAAGCCTTTGACAGATGTGGCAACAATAACTCTGTGAAAATTGCAGACAGACAGCACCAGACAGAATCTAATGTAGGAAGCAGGAAATACCAAGTGATTGATGGACGCCCTGTGCCTCCACGGAAAAAGTTTCTAAACATGGCATCCAACAAGCAGTCACTCATAAAATTCTTCTGTGAAAACATGGTTCAAAATGCACTTGAGAATGTAGGAGCAAATCCAACACAAAACACTGTGTGCTGGAGGCTTTTCCAGTGGTGAAATAACAAAGTCCATCACTGGCAGAAGTGTTGGAGAAGCCCATGACTTGTACAGTACTCAAGAGGAAGTGGGCACAAGGATGCTTCTGCATCCTATATGTGCCAACATGTAGGCACATATGGGTGTCTTGGTGTCAAAGGATCCATAGTAATTAGGGCACCTATACATATGTTTTGACCCTTGCTGTACAATACCTTCCAAAAATGGAACACATAGATAACATGTGGATTGAAATAGGCACCATTACCAGCACAACTGACAAGTGTTATTTCACACCTGTGTGTGCAATTTGTGATGCATTTATACCTGACTTCTGCAACATACTTAACAAGATGTGACTATCATGCCTATTTGTATTAGGGGAAAAAATCTGTATTCAATATTGTTAAAACAAAGGGAGCTTCAGAGTTCATGCCAAACCTTCTATTGACCTCAGTGGTTCAAGCCATTAGCTAGTCAGTGTGGGAAATGGATCCAGGACCCAGAAATCCCATATCTAACCACTATCTCACACTCCCACCTTTTGTATTTATATGAATTAAAGGATTTCCCTGGGCAAATAACACATTTATTATATTTTATAAAAGATTCACTCTTCTAAAATATATATATAAACAGATAGGGGAAATTACTTACAAACCACCACATTTAAATCACGTCAGACTAAATGTAACAAACCATAAATAATATGAAATGAAGGCTAGCATTCTATGCTTTACTAGTGCTGCTCTACCCCTTTATTCCACTGTATGAGAGGGTTGCTTACCATTTTGTGAGTTCCGGCAATTCACTCAGCCATAAATTTGCAAGTTATTGCATTGGGTTTTACAGTTAGTAGAAGTTTCACAACCAAAGAGCCAGGCATATAGTTCTTTGAACAGTTACGTATTATTATTTTTAAAATTTATGGATTCAATGTATTTTATTCTAAACATTTTCCCAAAAACATTTCTTCATAGTGTATCAATACGTTAATTCCAGTGCATCCTCAGAGTGTCATCGAAATAATCAATTAATACACCAAGAGACCTCTTTCGTAGTGCCCATCATGACACACATCCTAGAGAACTTTACAAAGGAATAAAATTAGCATCCTCAGTAATTATGAATAAGTCATGTTAAATAAATGAGTCTTTAGTGTCGTTTTACAACATGAAACCACATCATAGTCATAAATCAGTACTGCCAGGAGCTCCATAGCCAAAAGCAGATGGCAGCAGCAAGCTCTGGAGCTGGAAGCCTTGCACCATTAAATGGGCATCTATCGTACAGCTGCTTCTCTGGAACTCTGGGTGCAACCAAGATCAAAGGGCAAGAACAGATCACTAATACAAACTGGATCAAATTCCATATTTCCCCCCCTCAATGCTTTATTGATATGCATTATCTTGAATACAATGCAGGTTCTAATTAGCCTCCAGCACACTGAGGTCCCAGTTTAGCACTTCGGCATATGCTTAAAGTTAAGCATATGAATAGTTCCAATGAAATTATGTGCTTCGTGGGATTGGGGCCTGACTGAAGATATGAATATGAGATTTGATTGAAATACCAGGAATAAGAAACAGACTTTTGATAGCAGTAAAAATCCTACCTGAGTTGTGTGTGCAATGATCTGATTAGATTATTGCAATGCCCTATTTTGGAAACATCAAATACCAAGGGGAGAAATCCCCACTTTAATATTAGATGATTGAGACAGTAAAGAGTGCAAATATTTCATGGATGCCAAAACTACAGACTTTATATGTTGTTTGAAGGGCAGAGTTGGCTGTAACACATTTTAAACAATATTTGCAAAGGCAATGTTGTCAGTACTGGTTTGGATGTCACATGGGTGAGAAATAACTAATAATAATTACAAATATCTATCACCAGTTAATATTACAATATCTCTCTGAAGCATTTTGTTTCAGAAAATATAAAGCTATCCAGCTCTGGATTTCTATCAGACAGGACACACTGTTGCAAATGCATAACAACAACGTAACAGAAGTAATCTGTCTTGTGCTGCCAACTCATTATAAACATGAGTATTGTATAAATCATACCCATAAAGAACTCAATAGTGGATCCCAGTCTGGCTAAACAGATCTCTATTGACAAGCAGAGATAGTGGAAATCTGCTTTAACAAAGTACCTAAAAGCCTCATCAATATCAAATGAAACATACAAATCCAAGATTATAAGTAATGAAAAAACCTATTACTGGCCTGCTTCAAGAGATTGTTCAGACCTCCAGCAGGACTAGCTTGATACATTGAAGGCTAACCTACAGCTTATTGTACAGGTTATGCTGATAAAGGGGATGAGGGCAAAGCTGCAGACCATGTCCCAGAGCGATATGCAGAGAATCCTGTTTAATTGCTTCAACAAGCTGCTCCATGAAGCGCTAAGGAAATGACGCTGTGGAGATAATTTTTAAGTCAAGTCAGTGCTTTGTGAAAGGTGTCAGTTTGACAGCCATGGAAACCAAAAGTGAAATCCTGGCCCAACCGAAGTTTGTGGCAAAATTCACATTGACCTTAATAGGGCCAGGATTTCAGCCTCAGAGTTCTGCCTTCACAGAACAGATACAATATGAGCAATGGAAAAACACCTCTACCTCGATATAATGCTGTCCTTGGGAGCCAAAATATCTTACTGTGTTATAGATGAAACCATGTTATACTGAACTTGCTTTGATCCTCCGGAGCACTGCTTTACCGTGTTATATCCAAATTCATGTTATATCAGGTGGCATTATATTAAGGTAGCGGTGTACATGCTTCAGTGCACTATCCCCCATCAAGATGCCTCAGCGTTGCACAGAAAGGACTATTTTAGGGAAAAGAAGGTCATTCAGTTTCCATGACCTTGACCTCTCTGCTGTAATTGCTAATTAGTGCTAATAGTAGTAGAACTTTTTATTATAAGGATGCAAGTTCCCCAGAAACTGGAATGAGACCACCGGTTCTTTTCACAGAGACCACTAAACACCTCCAGTTAATAATGCCTTTTGGTTGCTACTGTAGTAGGCTGGTGTTGAACTGATAACTTAGAGCTGAAAGTATCCAATAAGAAAACCTCTGAGCTGACTCTAAGAAGGTGTCATACCCAGGCTTTCACATCTCTAAGGAGTGAAAAACTAAATGCAGATTTGAAGCTTGGGTCTGTATTCTGCTTTGCCACATAGCAACTGAGCCACAGACTAGCCCAGAGTACCTTAATGATAAAAAACATTTAATATCTAAAATGTGAACTGATTTTTAATGTAAGACTCACCTGACAGCTTCATTTGTAATAGTTTGCTAAAATTTACTGTTGTTTAGGAAAAGATACTACAATACTGTGGCATATTTTACTGATCCATGAAACTAATGTATTCCACACATTCACTTTATTCTCATTTGCAAATACGAGGAGGGAAAAGACCATGCTTCAAAGCTTCTGAGACAGAGTTAATTTGCCAAGATGTTCTGCAGATTTTTGCTGGTGTTGCACTTTAACAGTAGAAGCAAAAAGATTTTTCAACAGTTTAGTGGAAAATCAATTATAAATTATGTGAGGTACTTCTACAGTTTTCCACAGAAATGGGATCTTATCCATTCATTTTCTGTAAAACAAAATGGCACCATTCCCTGAAAGTTTTTTCATTTTTTTCCTCAATT
Organism: Chelonoidis abingdonii; assembly: GCF_003597395.2. Classification (NCBI taxonomy): domain Eukaryota; kingdom Metazoa; phylum Chordata; order Testudines; family Testudinidae; genus Chelonoidis; species Chelonoidis abingdonii. The sequence goes on from NC_133769.1 coordinate 107,053,616, forward strand.
TTTCACTGGAATCCTTGTTTCATTTGGGTTTGGGACACCCTTTTATGAGACACTTTATTTGTTTTTCATGTGATGAAGTATTTTCCCGAATTTATTTCAGTGGCAATGCTGTAAGTAATGTCCATTCAATCGTTTAACTCTGGTCTTTTTGAGACTGGGTTAACCTCTGCAGCGAACATCATATGGAGATTCTTCACGTCTTGACAGCACAACTTATTTGAATATTAATTTACAAAGGAAAACAAATCAGAATCCATTCAGTTTCTTTATCACAGTGAATGCCAGGATGCCTGCAATGGACGCCAGTGCCTTCAAAACAGGCAGATGATAACTTATTTTTATTTTGAATGTACCACTAAAATGGGACCGAAGTGATCAAAGAGACAGGAAAATTAGCACTAACACAAATTATTCTAATGCTCCTTCTCTGTCAGAAAAGAATGCATCAAACCAAGTAATCTGTGCATGAAGTAGATATAAATATTCACCTTTTAATTAATGTTGACTTACTTTTAAGTGAAGCTGCAATTTTACATTCAAGGCTCGTACAGCGGGGACTAATGATCCACAGATAGAATACTCTGGTTCCTCCAGTCTGTACTTACTTGTGCTTATCTTTAGGGAGCCAATCCTGGAATCATTACTCAGGCAAAATTCCATTTGACTTCAGTGAGACTTTTGCCTCACAAAGGACTGTAGTACCCAGTCACATAGCAGGAAGGACAGAGAGACAGACAGATTAGACCTACTTATGTGGACACAGGGGACACAGTCAGTCTTAGTCAGTCCATCAGCCTCTCCAATGTGCTCTCCATCACTCCTGCCAGAAAAACAAAATAATCACCCACCAAAACTCATGAGCCCAAGAAACTTCCAGAAGACCTTATGGAAGAATGCTACCCAATCACAGGATCAAGTTTTCAAAGAACTAGTAGAACAAAATAATCAGTTATTGTCTGCTAAAATATATATATTTAGATTTTGGTCTCATACAAATTTCATACGTACAAAAAGGTGACCACACAAAGCTCTAGGTACCATTAACATACAACAACATAGGACAACTAAGAAAACAAAAAACAAAGCAGAAGTATTACTTCTTCACACCCTACGAGACATAAGTTGGAGCCCAATTCAGCAAAAGGCTTACATAAATATTTAACTTTAAGGACACACTTATGTGCTTTGCTGAATTGGGACCTTTATTATCAGTCATGTGACCAACACAGCTTAAAACCACCCGCAGAGAAATTCTCTCCATCCCCCACCAATGCCCATTCAAATAGATGGGCAATACAGAAGGTCAACAAATTGACACTTTGGCTCCTAAAGTCTACCTAACAAACTATAGCTCAAGGTACACTTGTATCCTGTGCCACAAGCATGAAAGAATCAACAAAGAACCTCCTCTTTCACAGTAGCAGATGCACAATTTTCCCTCAAGGAACTCTTTGTGATAGTGAACCGTCTGCCTTCACTCATTCTCAGATGCAAGCACCAACTGATGCAAGGAGTTCTCAATATACTTTCCAGAAAAGATTGACCGGATCCAAGGGGAGTTTTCCAGATCCTAGGAAAATAAGACTTCATACAAGGCAATGGACATAACAGTCTCTTCACTGAATGTTGGCCTCGTCATACAACTGGAAGTCCTTGAAGCACAGAAGGCAGGATGAGAGCCTCCATACCCAACTCTTACCCATACATTCACAATACCAAACAACTCAGGTTGATAGGTGCATATGACTCTGAGGATTCATTCACTGAACTTGTTCCCTGACAATACAAGATCTTAGTCAAGATTCTGGTCTTAAGCTTCAAAGCTGTCAGTGGCTTGGACACTGGCACTCTCCGAGTTTGCCTCTCTCCAAAAATCCTCCAAGACTGTTGTCTTCATCCAGGGCTTTGAAGTTGATTGTACCCAGGGAGAAGCTTCCATAGGCTGGGAGCTGGGAAATCCCAGAAGCAGACACAAAAGAACACCTATCTTCCAGAAAACAGGTTAACAATGGATCTTACCACCTTCAGAATAAAAGCGAAAACAAAGCTTTTGATGTAGCTTTCTCACAATAACCCACAAAATTGCCTAGGAAAACATTTCCCTCATGATAAGAAATAACCTCAACATTAAAGCCCTTCAACAGAAACTTTCTTATACAGCCTAATCACTTATTACAGGGGAGGAGGCTATGTATGTGTTAAGAGTACAATACTTATGACTGATTGTTGCTTATTGTAATTTTATTGGCACCCAGAAAGCACAGGTGATGAGTATGGCAGAAATAGCTAGAACAAATAGATTATGCAGACAGGGTCAACAGTAAAGTAACTCCCAGAATTAGGAAGAAGCTGCAAACAGATTTGCCCGTTTCTTGCTCAGGGAAAAACAGAAAAAGAACAACAATAGTCCTTCCATTATTGGAGGGAGGATTGAAGCAGAACTGTGCTTTTAATTGTATTAATCGGGGTGGGGGGAGGAGGAAAAGAGTGTTGGCATTGCATGCCTTTTATTTCAAATCCAGAACTCAAATTTAAATGCAAAACAAAGCAAGGCAAATGAAAGCAACCTACTTTTTGCCTGGCTCCATCCAATTGATCCATCCTCTCCCGCTCAAGTCAGTCCAGGTTCCTTTGGAATTTGGCCTATGTTCAGCCAAATAGTCCTGAAACTCAGCTTAATCTAAATGTTATATGGATTTTATTACAAAAATGTCTTAACAATTATAATTCCAAATTTTAAGTTTGTTCATTTCAAAGCACTAGTAGGTTCTCTAAGATTCTGTTGTGTTCATGAGTTTATGTTAATTTTGAGTCCAGTATTAAAAAGTAATACCTACATTACAAAATAAGGTTATAAACAGGTCCCAGTTGAAGCATTTCTGCAGTACATAGTACTCTGCACATGTAGCTATAGCTATAGGAGGAGTTATAGCATAACCACTCTGTGGCCCCGATTCATCAAGGCACTCTAGTATAAGCTTGACTTTAAGCACAGGAGCAATCCCATTGGCTTTCACTGACTTCAATAGGACTACTCAATCATGCATTAAAGTTAAGCATGTTCTTAAGTATTTTGCTGAAATGTGGATTCAAAGCTCAAATACTTCATTATATTATTTCATAAAAATCTTTGAAATTATAATAATATATAGTACTATTAATAGCCAATACCCACATTTACTCTTTCCCAGTTCCTATTTATGTCCAATGCACAAGCATTTTTAAAACCTGGAAAATACGTTCATTATGCTTGCTAGAAAAACGCTCTGGTTCTATGCTAGGCAACAGCCTATGTGGTTTCCTTTCGTATCTTTATTTAATCATTGCAATTGGCAGACTAGTTCCCTTCCATCCAAACTGGATCATTAATTTGTGAAAGGTCAACTACAAAGTAAAATTTTAAATTGACTCAAGCACAGTTCAGTTATCACATCTCATAACATTTGTGAGGAGTATTCAGCACAGAAATAAGTTTTAATTAAACTTTGTTATATTTTTTCCTGTATTAAGTCCTCTTCCTATTTCTGGTTAACTAAGAATATCTCAATATGCCAAACACCATGCATTGCATGGGTGCAATGACTGGTACTGGTAATGTCACATTCAAGATAATCTTCAGTGAAACAGTAAGTTACAAAAAAAATATGCTGCGGGAGAAAAATAGAATTTTAATAATTTTAGACAAGGCGGAATTTCTTGGCAATATACTCATCAACTTTAATCTGCAGAGTTTACAATGTTTCAGAGATTGCAAGGAACATACAGAGCCAAATCTGTGTGAGTTAAGTCTTTATTTCTGACATGTCCAAACCCAGACATGTATATACCCAGAACACACTAGTCTTTAGCTGGAAAACAAGGCTTACCACAAACAAATTGTAGAAATTTTGAAACAACATCCTCAGATGAGTTAGAGAACATTCCTCAGTGTAATATCTAGCTACCATTTGCTACCACTGTAAATCTTCAAACTATTTTGGCCCAATTTTGGAATACACTGAAGACCATGAAAGTTTTGTACAAAGGCTGGAAGATCTGGCCCTGCAATTTTTATTTTCAAAACTTATAAAGAAGTTGAGTTTTTAAAAGATTAATGAGCAACAAGACATGGTATTTGCCTAGTGTTGCATTAGGTTAACAAGGCTTAAAATAATTGATGTGTGTAAAAAACATCTTTTTCCATTTGTATGCCACTGATAGTTGTTGATCAATTGTCCAAAGCTTACAAAAAAAGTATTTTCCCTCTACATTCAAAAGGACAGGATTCCAGGACACCTCTGTGTTAGATCAGACACTTGGCACAATGCAAGTAACCTCAAGTGATACTCTATAAACTTTGTTTTTATAAGTACTTTCCTCACTTAGGTGGAATTGAACAGTACATAATATCAATTCTCCAATATACCCCATCTTTCCAAGAACAAATTGAGCAGAGATAAAATTAAGGATTGACTTCTAGTGTTTACTTATACAACAGGACCAAATTCTACTCTCAAGCTGGTGCAACCACTTTCTCTTTGGTGGGGTTTTATTGGTGAAATTGGGAGAAGAATTTGGCCCACATTATGTTCTATAATGACTCTGTGTGGGAGGAATCATAAAATGAATATTTTAATAACTTTAAAAATCATGAAAGTCCCAAAGCAAACATTATTTGCATTTAATCAGTTTTTAAACAGCATTGTAAAACTTTTTCACTCATCTGCCAGGCATCTATTCCCAAATACCAAGACCCACTGTCCTAACAAATCCTAATAAAATGTGAAATAAGTCCTCTCCATAAAATATTTAATAAATCTATAAAAGTAGAATAGCACATATTGAGCAACCCTATAAAATCTATGGACAGGCTTTAGTCATTAGATTTCATTAGTTCCTGGCTTAACCAACCCAAAGAGATAATAGAGCCATTATTCTAACAGTATAGTCTGTAGCGTGTGATTTAAAAAAAAAAATCAAGTTTCAAAGATAGGCAGGAGAAAAATCCTGTCAGGATGATACACCAATGGAATTTTGTTGGCATTTTTATTATATTGAAAAAAAATTAATCAACCCCTGTCACTCTGGCAAAGGTACCCTGATCTGAACATATTTCAGCCCTAACTGAAACCTCCTAAATGTCACTGTTTGATTAAAGAAGTAGAACTGCTTGGTATTGTGGTTATTAGGAGCAGTGCACTATTAAAACTATTAACAGTTGTAAGGGAAAGGATCATGTGTCACATGGTAGGACTTTTCTTTAAAGAGTACTGTGGGAATATTTGCTTTTCAGGTCAAATTATATTTGCTTTAGTCAAAGCAAAGGAAGCAAAAGGATAAATGTTCCATTATCCTCAGTGATGCTATATGCGTAAGTCAAGCTAGAGTTGGCCCTGTAAATCTAAATGATGTAATTCCCAAAGAAAGCCAAACTATAGAAAATATACATCCAAAAAAAAAAAAAGTGAAGACTGTTCTCCATTTCAGAACTCTACGCTGGGAAGTGTGGACCTTAGTGTACTTTCCACACAAACTTATTTGTTTTAATATAGTACGATCTGTGAGTTTCATATAAATACTTGTGTAACTTACAAGAAAGGGCTGAGGGGGAAAAATGAAATTCCTATGACTTGAAACTTAATAGATTGCAGTTGGTTGCTCCAAATTGTTTGTGGTTAAAAGCATTTATAAGTTTTAAAAGCACAGTATTATTAGTCTACGAATAAGTCAGGATTTTTGGGTTTGGGTTTTTTGTTTTTTTGTTTTTCCTGCAGTGTAACTTTTACCAGGAATTGTCACCTTGAGCAAAAATTGTACATAAACCCAAATACCAGATGCTGCATTTTTATGTCCCTTTTGAGCAATTAGCTTTAAGTCAAAGTGTCTTGAAGGTTAAGGGCCTAGTTTTCAGAGGTGCTGAGCACCCACAATTCCATTCAAGGTCAGTGGGGTCTGTGGATACTCAGCAGCTTTGAAAAATTAAGCATTAAAGTAATACTGTAGACATGTAGGGGCAAGCCCCGAAACCCTTTTGCACAAAGATCACCCACTGATTCAAATGGTATTTCCACACGTGAAGAGTTTACAGGATTGAGCAATTGCTTTCTGCCACTTTTCTGCACCCAGCTCCTAATGGGAAGCTGGAACCTGGTTCAGCCTCCTGGCTGAGCCTTTAACAAAGTCTGTTTGTCAAACAGGCATAGCTATTTCAAAATAAGGGTCCCCCTCCCCAAGGGTTTATTTTCAGATAGTCAGCATAATAAACTCTTTCAAGTCCAAGGCCACGTCTAGACTACGCGCCGGATCCGCGGGTTAAAATCGATTGCTCGGGGATCGAAATATCGCGTCTGGTCTGGACACGATATCTCGATCCCAGAGCGTGCTTAGATCCATTCCGGAACTCCAGCTAGACGACTGGACTTCCGGATTCGACACAGCGAGCCGCGCAGATCGATCCCGCGCGGTGAAGACGGGTGAGTAAATCGATTTTAGATATTCAATTTCAGCTACACTATTCTCGTAGCTGAAATTGCGTATCTAAAATCGATTTAATCTCGTAGTGTAGACCTGGCCCAAGTCTTCAGCTCTTGGCTGTTTAGTTAGAGCCCACAGCCCAGAAAGAATGAAAAACAAAAAGGAACTCATATTCTTGAAAGACCCCTATTAGTAGTGAAGAGCTGATCTCCTGAGAGGAGCATCAGCAACCACCGCTACCATGCTTTCTGCCTTTTATAAACACTGTCCATTTGGTGCAGCCTTTGAGCATCTGAGCACATTCCTCCAGATTCAAGTGCCCCCGCCCCTCAGTTGGACATCACTTTTTTTTTACTAGCAACCAGTGGCAGGGAGAAACCAAGCGGCACAGAGCCTTTTAGCACAAGGTAAAGCACTCTCAAGGCTGTTCTAGTTTTCACCAATATCAGTGTTTTGCCAGAGACTATTTTGCCAGCCAGGATTGCCAGAGCCCAGCATGCTGTCTGGCCACACCCCTATTTGGGGAAAGGGGGAGGAAAGAAGGCAGGGCAGGTGACACCCAGCCAGCTATGCCAGTTTTATACCACTTAAAGATTCCCCTAAACAACCTACCCAAGCTTTCCATCCCCTTTGCACTGTCTGGGCAGCACAAAGAGGACATAAAAAGGCCCAGGCCAAGGACCTTAGCATATGTAAAAGAAACAAGTATGTGATAAAATATGACAGATAAAGGTTAACTCTTTGTCTGCCAAATGCCCAGTATTCTCATTCACAAATAAAAACTTTAAGGGAAACAAGGCAATGTTAAAATTGCCTCCTCACAGATAATCTACAAAGTAAAAGCAAGAAAAAGTGTGTGTCCTTTTTACTTCTTTATAAAGAAGTCCTGGGTGGTTTCTTAGAGCTCTCTCTCCAGCCTTTCTTAATTGAAGAAGAGAGAGTGAAGAATTGATAAATAAAAAAAAAAGAGGTATTTTCTTCCAACTGTTTGTTAGACGTTTGAGTTTAAAAGGCATTCACAAAAACTTTACTTTAACATTTAGCTGACTGAATGGCCAACAAGTGGAGTGTGGTATTGAGGTAAGAGAATCATTCTAATTAACATGCCACATAGAACTTCTATGGGAGAACAGCAGCAATGCAAACCAAATCAGTGCAGAATGGTTGCTGTCTGTTCAAAATATTTGGACTACAGGATCACATTGTGAGCCTGCTTCCAGTTTCCAGTGGTATTAGGGCTTAAGCCAGTGTAAATCCAGTTGTCACAAAAGAAGAAGTTATGGTATATATTAAACCACAAAAAATACTTTCAAATAACATTAAGGGTATGACTTAAGCCCACAAAAGCTAGGAAATTCAGAGCTAGGACTGAAACTATGTCCTTAACTCACCCCATTGTGTGGAGGTATTATAGCATATATGAGCAGGGCTGTGTGAAACATGGTGGTTTTGGTTTGTAAGGATTTATGCGAAACTTGGGCCTTGTCTACACTAGAAAAGATTTACTGATATAGCAATAGTGGAGCCTCTATTGGAGAAACAGGTTATACTTGTAAAAAAGTGCTCTTGCCAGTACAGCTTATATCAGTTCCCTGAATGAAATAAGTTACACCAGCAAAAGAAGATTTGTGCTGGTAGAGCTGCGTCTACAGTAGGGCTTTTGCCAGCACAGCTATGTTAGTTAAGAATGTGATGTTTTTCAACTACTACCCAACACAGCTATTCTGGCAAAACTTTTAAGGGTACCCCTTGCTCTGTTCTCAGTCCTATTCCCACTGAAGTCAATGGAAAAACCCTTTGGGTTGGTTTGGGCCCCTTATCTTTGGTTTTGATTCACAAGGGTTTGCATCCCTAGGTTTAGATTTTGCTATCACTTACACTAATGACTTTAATGTGTTATTCTAGAATTAGATTAGTGTAACAGAGTAGAATCTGACCCAATAAAGGGAATGAACCCCAGAGCTCAGTTGGAACCACAATTTCCCTTGGTTTAGATGCAAAATCATTAATTGGCTCATGCTCTCTCAAAACTGAGTCTATGGTTCACTTAAAAGCATTCTGAACCTTTCAGAAAAACTGACCTGGATTTTGAGGTGCCAATGAAACCGAAAACCAATTGAGTTTTGAATGACTCCAGGTTTCTTATCAAAAGTGTTGCATAGCTTTCCATAAGACAGAATTAAAAGTCACTCATAGCTCTGTGACTCCTTACAACAACTAAGTATGAGGAGCTGGATTAACGATGGAGCAATAGCTGTCCACTTCTTGGGTTGAATTCAGAATTTTATTTTCAAGGAAAAGCACAGAGATTTAGCAATATGACACTATTTGATGTTAATGAGATTCAAATATTTAAATCCTGCTGCACTGCTTTGAAAGTGTTATTTGAAAGGACATTTGTAGGGCTTAATTCTTCTGCTTCTAAGGGAAACAGAGGACTTGTAAACACATATTCCTCTTTAAAAACAAACTTACTTGACAGATTAAAAATGCACTTTATTATAATCCTATCTATATCATCAGTGATTAAGGTGAGGAGTAGGAGGTAACTTAAATCTACCACAGGCCTCTCACCCTTAGTTAGAAGTACTGCACCGAATCTCAGCCTTAGGGCTGGTCTACACTAAAGCTGTAAGTCGACCTAAGTTATGCTACTTCAATTACATAAATTACGTAACTGAAGTTAACATAACTTAGGTTGACTTACAGCACCGTCTACACTGTGCTTTGTCGACGGGAGATGCTCTCCCACTGACTTACCTTATGCTTTTCAGGGAGGTGGAGTACAGAAGCCGACAGGAAAGTGCTCTCCCATCAACTTAGTGTGTCTTCACCAGACCCACGACACCACTGCATCGATCGCAGCAGTGCCGATTTAGCTACAAGTGTAGACATGCCCTTAATATGAAGTCCAGTCTTATTTGGACTGTAGAGCTGGGTCTAGTTTGCAAGGCTGCCAAAGGCTTCTTTTTCTCATTTTCAGTTTACATAAAGGACTGCATCAAGTTAAAAAAAAACTAAAAAAAAACTAAATTGAAACAGCCATGTTTTACTGTTTTCAGTCCAAAACATAAATTGACCCAGATTTGCTTTTCACTTCTCTGAAACATGGATAAACCATGGCAGTTGCAATGTAATATGGGTCTGGGATATGGCTGGGAAAATTTGGCAGAAATCCCATGCTAAGTGAATCACCTGCATTTATGTCTACCTAACTAAGCCAGAATGTTTTGAATCTGGTCAGAAAACACCTCATTGTGTGACAATTGTCTTCACAGTGTGTTGTCTCTTCAGAAGACTGCTAACTCAAGGATGCAAACACATTCCCAGGATACTAGCAGGAACCAGACATGCCAAACCCATGAAAAAATGCAGAAATTGGGCTTTTTTTACTTAATTGGCTTGTGAGTTGGTTGTTGGTTTGTTTTTGGCTTGTAGTTTGTTGCTTATTTGGCTTGTAGCTTGTTGCCTTTCTTTTTTTCTTTTTTTTGGTAGGCTCTCAGTAAGCAGAGGCAGGGGGCAAGCAGGGACGGGGGGGAGAGAGAGTCAGGGGTGCACAGCGGGCTCACCACAGTCTCAGATTGCATGCCAGGAGGATCTAGTCACAGCGTGTTGGGGTTCTTAGGGACTGGCTTGTTTTGAAATGAGATTAGCTTAATTTATGGCTTATTGTGAAAGTCGGGGTGCTTATTTAGCACGTGAAAGTTGGCAACTGTGGCAGGAACATGGGTTCATTTTCATGTTCATCAAACTCTATTCAACTCTACCCAGATTTGAATGAACTGCATTTCCCCTCACTCCTATTCTATGTACTAAACACATTAGAAGAAAAAAATGTAGTTAAGCACCCATTGGCTTCAATGGGGCTACTTACCTGTGAAGGTGAGTAGAAGTTGGCCACTGGTAATCAATTTTCAAATATTAAAAGCTCAGCCATTTTAACTGGAGTGAAGAAAAATATTCACAAGTGATTTCTGAAACTCAGCTGATCTAAGGCTTCTTACAATCTCTAAAAACAATTGATGTTCCTTGAAATGATTGCAAATATTTTGAGAAAGCCATGACTCAATCTTGAGAAAAGTGAGTCCAAATGGTTTTTGTCTTCAATGAAACAAAAATGCGCATTTTTGTATCTCTTCAAAATAAGATTGAGGGTGGGGAGAAGGAATGTGGTTTGGGATGAGTTTCACTTTATGTTTCTTGGAATACTCAAAACTTACAGCAAAATGAACAGGGCAAGTTAACAGAACCACATAAAGCAGAACTAAAAGAAAGATTTGAATGGAATGCTATTACAGATATTATGTATATCTGTCTAGCTAAGTACTTATATGGTCCCGATCACAACAGTATCTGAGCAATGTATTTAATAAGATATTTTAGGCTTCATTCTCAGTAGTGAGACTATTACTGGAATACTGTGTTCAGTTGTGTCCACACTTTTAAAAGGATGGCAAAATATTGGGAAGGGTTCAGAGAAGGGCTGCAAGAATGAGCCAAGGTCGGAAAAAGGTGAGAGATTAGAGATCCTAAATATATGTAGTTTATCTAAGAAAAGGTAAAGAGGTGACTTCATCAGCTACATGGGGAGAAGAGTTTTGACAGTAGATGGCTTAATAACCTAGCAGCCAAAGGCATGAAAGGATCCAATGGCTAGAAGTTGAAACTATATGAATTCAGACTGAAAACAAGGTGAGGGTAATTACCAACAGCAGTGGTGGATTCTCTATCACTTGAAGTCTTTTAATCAAGGCAATATCTTCCAAAAGATATGGTCTCTGACTAGGGCTCCTAGGTGCTATGGTAATAATTATTATTGTAATAATACTGTTCTGGCTCACCCAGAAGTTAAGAGCTTGATGTAAAAAGTTACTACTTTAAAATCAAGGTGTGAGAACTGTAGTCACAGTGAGTAGTATCTTACTCTTTATTTCAATGAGGTTCTTGTGGTGTAAAGTACTATCCAAAGTGAGTAAAAGCATCAGTCTGGCAACAAGAGCCTCATGCTGTCCCTGCTGAAGTCAGTGGCAAAGCTCCCATTGACGTAAATGGTGGAAAATGAGGGCTCGAGCATAGACTTAGACCAACAATAAGCACTTCTGAAAATCTGAACCTAACTCTGTTCCCACCAAAGTCAAAAGTTTTAGCATGTGCTTAAGTGATTTATAGCATAGAGATGGACAGCTGAATTGAGGTTTACGTGGTCTTATATATTCACTTCCATATAAAAAAATCATTTTGTTCTGTTTACAGCATCTACTATTTGGGCCAAAGCTTAAGTTTGTTAGTTTAAGGCCCTGATCCTGCAAACAAGGATGTGCATAGCTTTATTTATGTAAGTAGTTGCATAAGCCAACTAACTCCTAATATAAAACATATAAAACATATGCACACTACTGTATCCTGCTAGATATTTGAATTTGTAAACAAACAGAAAAACAATTTCATGACCGTTATTAAAAATGTTGACTTTGTTTCTGATTTACAGCATGTGAAATGAGAAAAAAAATGCTCTGTTTTACCTGCATTCTGCCATATATTTCATGTTAAAGCAGTCTCAAATGATGACCTAGCATATGTTGTCCATTTTAAGAACACTTTCTCTGCAGATTTGACAAAACGCAAAGAAGGTACCAATGTGAGAGTTCTAAGGATAGCTACAGCACTCGAACCAAGGTTTAAGAATCTGAAGTGCCTTCCAAAATCTGAGAGGGACGAAGTCTGGAACATGCTTTCAGAAGTCTTAAAAGAGCAACAGTCTGATGCAGACACTGCAGAATCCAAACCTCCAAAAAAGAAAATAAATCGCCTGCTGGTGGCATCTGACTCAGATGATAAAAATGAACATGCACTGGTCCATACTGATTTGGATCACTGTCGAGCAAAACCTGTCATCAGCATGGACACATGTCCCCTGGAATCATGGTTGAAATATGAAGGGACATATGAATCTTTAGCACATCTAGCATGGAAATATCTTGCGATGCCGGGTACAAAAGTGCCATGTGAATGCCTGTTCTGACTTTCAGGTGACACTGTAAACAAGAAGCGGCAACATTATCTCCCGCAAATGTGAACACACTTGTTTGTCTGAGCAATTGGCTGAACAAGAAGTAGGACTGAGTATACTTGTAGACTCTACAGTTTTACCTTGTTTTGGTTTTGAATGCAGTTATTTTTGTACATAATTCTACATTTGTAAGTTCAACTTTCATCATAAAGAGGTTGCACTACAGTACTTGTAATGAGGGAATTGAAAATTACTATTTCTTTTATCTTTTTTATAATGCAAATATTTGTAATAAAAAATAAATATAAAGTGAGTACTTGGTATTCTGCATTGTAATTGAAATCAATATATTTAAAAATGTAGAAAACACCCAAAAGTATTTAAATGAATGGTATTCTATTATTACTTAACAGCACGATTAATTGCATGATTAATCGCGATTAATTTTTTTTAATCACTTGACAGCCCTACTTACAATTAATACAGTTTTCAATATACCACAGTTCACACCTGTACAAAGGGAGTGTGTGCCCAGGATCAGGTTAAAGTGTAGTGGCTCCAGGACTAGGGAACCACAAAGATGGCTCAAAGCCAGCTTGGTCATTCTGCCATCCTCCAGATTTGTTCTGTGTGCTTCTTGGCCAGCCTGGAGAAGTTTAGCCTGCTTTGCACAGATTTAAATGACTACACAAGGTACAAGATGAGAGAACACCAAGCTCACAAAGTGCTACATAAGTGCTGAGTACTATCATTAATTGCTTCATTTGTGTGGAGTCATCCAGCTAGAATGATCCTTGTCCACATAAATTGTCTTTAAAAACTAGTTGTGTATGCCTAGCTGGTAACTCTACTGATTTTGTAGGGTTCTGATTCAATAATGTATGACATGGTCTGCATCCTTTCCATCCTTAAGATCCCTCACTGACTCTCCCTTGTCCACTACATCCTGTTTCAATTTAATTTCCCTCACCTTACATACCACGAGCAACTCTGCCATAGTCTACATCTCAGACATGGTCTCTTACTGCATCTTCAAACCCACTCTATTGTGAAAATGAGCCTGAGGGAAAACCTAGCCTAAATACCCACTTTGTTTCCTTCTCCCATTCCTTTTGCCACGCTGTCCCTTATGTTTGAAGCAACATCCCTATCCTCATTCAACAGACCACTACTCTCTCCTCTTCTGTTCCTCTCTAACAGCTCAGAACTGCATTGCCCACAAAAAGAGAGCTTATTAGAGTAATGAAATCATCATGTCAGTTCCCACCCTTACCTCTCTACTTTTGTCATTTCTTTCCTATGCCTGTCTGTTAGATTGTAAGCTCTTCAGGGCAGGGACTGTCCTTTGCTTTGTTTTGTACCACACCATGTATACTCTCAAGGCTTTATAATAACAACATGAGCCTGAAAATCATGTTGCAGTATTAACTGATGTGTTTAGCATTACAGCAGGCATGAAGTCATTTGACTAGCAAAGGAAAAATATCGTCTTTCAAATTAACCAAGCTGTCTTGTTTTCTGCACAAGATACACCATGAATTATACTGATTCAATAGCCTATGCTTTTTATTGTGTATATTTACTATAGGCCCTATTCTGAACCTGGTAATGGAAGTGCACAAGAGTCAAAAGTTGGATCATTGCTGATAATGCACAATTAGGGGAACCAGTTGAAAAAACATACATGTAGAATACAGATTACTAAGGTGATGTTTATATGTCATGGAGGTCATGGCAATCACGGAATCCAGGACTTCCAGAGACCTCCCTGACATTCTCTGCTTCAACCCCAGGGGCTGCAGGGCTCTGGAGCTGACAGCCAGCGGGGCCCTGACAGGGTTCCAGCAACAGGTGACAGACTCCTGAGGGGGCCCTTCTCAGGGTTCCAGAGACAGACTTGTGTTGGGGGGGATGCCTCAGGCAAGTGGCTAGTGGTGTCCCATTTTCTCTTTGGGAAATATCGTCATCTTGCAGTTCACAGCTGCCCTGGGTGGAGGGCACCTCCTCTCCATCTCCTCCCCCGCTGCAGCTTCTAGCTGCCCTGCAGGTAGGGGAATCCACACAGCTCCCAGCGACCACAGTGGTGGGGGAAACCATGGAGCCATAGCAGCAAAAGTCACAGACAGGTCACGGCTTCTGTGAATTTTTGTTTATTGTCCATGACCTGTCCGTGACTTTTACTAAAAATAACCATGACAAAATCTTAGTGTTATTGATTACCATGCACACTGCAAACTGGGAGTGAGCTTCACTGGAGTGCAAGGCTCCACAGAAGGGTAAATGGGGTGTTGCTTCACAAACTAAGGATCATGGTCAGGACCTCTGCCACAGCACAAATCCTGGGGACCTTCTGGTGACCATTCCGCTAGCCATGTTCTTTACACCAGGCCAGCCAAAGAAGGAACTGACTATGAGATTGGTTGCACAGATTTGTGAAGACACTATCTGTACTGAGTTGCTTTCCTCCCCATTGCTTTAACAGCTTGCAGTGTAGTTTCCAGCCCTTTTTTCTTAGCGTCCTTACTTAGGTGGACATTGATGCTTTGTCCCTTGGGACTAGATTTTCACTTTGCTTACTGGGCCACACAGGGGAGCGAGAGGGAGTAAGGCCGCCACTCAGACTGTAACTCCATCTGGGGAAGGAGGGGTGAGCAATGGTTACTCACTGGATACTCCCACAAGTAAGCAAGTTGGGGGGCGGGAGGGAGGAAGACAGAAGGGAGTAGGAGGAGCATTCCCACTAGACAGACAGATAAGATGGCTGGGCAAACAGGGCAGGAAGTAAGCTGCTCCAGAAAAAGGGGTATTATAATTTATTCTTTCCCCAGAGCAAAGGGGAAGGAGCTGTGTCTCAGAGTCACAGTGCCTGCCAGGGCTACTCATGGCTACTATGCCTAAAGTCATAATCTCACCCTATGCTAATATGTAAATGTCTTGATGTGAAAATATTAAGAAGAAAAGGCATACATAATACTCATCAAAATTCTATAATGTTAATTATTGTTCCACAAGAGATTAGGTTTAAATATTTTTCTTCTATATTAGACTTACATAATGTGTGACAATAACAGGCTGCCATCTTAAACTAGTTAGTAACAGCATAATATTATGATGAAAATTATATATAATTATTTTTATTTATAGCAACTACTGCTGAAGTTGTTAGGTTAAAGAGTTAGGTTAAAGAGGAATAGTTGGTTAACCGATTATCACATTTTCTTAGAAATGAATGCATAAACCTCAAGACATACCACAGCTAAAAGCTATTTCAGTCACTGGCAAACAATTGAAAGACATCTAGAAACCTTTGGAAATCAATTTTTAAAAAAATCTATTTGATGCAAGTCACAAGAAAGTTATTATCCCAGTTAGGTCACTGACAAGCGATGTTATTAATGATCTCATCTAAATTATTAAAGCATTTACCAATCATGTTTGCAAACTTTAATAGTGTATCTTGGGAGAATACTGAATCATGCTGGTTACTTGGCTAAAGATCAAATAAGCTAAAGATGAAATAAGCAGACTCTGAGAAGGTCTATAATACTTTGTGATTGATAACAATTAAATACTAGAATTGTTAGACTTCCATTTCAGTCCACAAAAGAGAATCTTGCTAACCCATAATACAGTTGGTTTGTTCAAGCCACATGATTCAAAGAATTAGACAGTACCAAAGCTTTCCCTGGTACATGCAGACTAAGTACAAATATCAGTGTGGGGTGCCTAATGCAACCAATCATACACAAGTCCTATCAATTTTGTATTGCTACAGGAAACATTGTACACTCTTGGGTTTATGATCATTGATTTAATTACACTGTATTATATTTAGTATAAGCAGATTTTTGGACTATTCATATTGGGTGAATTCACTGTTGTAGAAGTCCTGCATAAGAACAATGCATGGCTGAAATCTCACATAACCCTTCAAAACACCAATTCACTGATGCAGAGGTCTTTTGCAGAATGATAAACTATACCCTTTGACACCACAGTTTACTTCATCAGTAGCTCAAATCTGAATATCTGAAAAGGTTCCCAATTGATAGTACTAAATTAAGCAATGAATTAAAGTGAAATGATCTCATAAAATCTGAGATAGGAGTCAGACAGGCAATGAGAACTTTCTCAGTCAAGATACATACTTATGAAATATTATTTAATAAATTAAAAGAAGAATAACCATTTACAGGAGTTATGTGTCTCCTGTTCACAAATTCTGCTAATGTTTAATTAAGGCACATTTGGGCCACTTTGATCTTAAACTCTGAGTCTTAGAACACATTCTCATCTAAAGAGCCTATGGCTGTAGCAGTTTTAAAAAGCTCCACCAAGCCAAATGTCTTAATATAATAATATATGGAGATATACCTATCTCAAAGAACTGGAAGGGACCCTGCAAGGTCATTGAGTCCAGCCTCCTGCCTTCACTAGCAGGACTGAGTACTGATTTTGCCCCAGATCCCTAAGTGGTCCCTTCAAGGACTGAATTCACAACCCTGGGTTTAGCAGGCCAATGCACAAACCACTGAACTATCCCTCCCCCCCACCTTTTGTGCCTGAAGGTTGGAGTGCAGAGTTTTTTGAAAGGGGAGAGTCAAGCAGGGCATATCTTTGATGGCAAAGCAGTGATATGTCTCATACATACCATAGGAGAATGTCATAGGGGAAATGAGTATACATGGTCAGCATCTCATGGTTGGAGAGCCATTGTTGGTATGAGGGATCTTGTGTGAGGGAGGACTTGAGACATTTGTGGACTTCTCAACACAATTTAGCTCTTTCTGGAGACAGAGAAGGATAACTAGCAACCAGCAGTCACCCCAAGCTTCACCGAGAGAACCAGCTGATGTGGATGACATGATCTTGACTGATAAATTCACATTTTTCTGAATTTGACAAATAAATTTGAAATACGTGTCCAGCACACATACCTGGGGGGGAAAGGAGGAGAGGCTCAGTGACTACCTCTGGGGAGCACACCATTCTCTATGCCTTGCAGCAGGAGGCAGTGTGCACATTACAAAGAGTTCTTGCACCAGCCTCTGGCGGGCGGCTAGTGCACTTATTCCTGTTGCCTTAAATTCCTGTCTCTTATCACTTGCACCAGCCTCCTGGGAAATACAGCTCCTAGGCTGTCTTGGGAACAAGGCCACGTGATTTTATTTCAGAAGGTGTAGAAAGTGACTAGGGTAGAGCCTGTTCTAGATTTGATTTTGACAAATAGGAACTGGTTGAGAATTTGAAAGTGGAAGGCAGCTTGGGTGAAAGTGATCATGAAATGATAGAGTTCATGATTCTAAGGAATGGTAGGAGGAAAAACAGCACAATAAAGATAATGGATTTCTAGAAGGCAGATTTTAGCAAACTCAGGGAGCTGGTAGGTAAGATTCTATGGGAAGCAAGTCGAAGGAGAAAAATAGTTCAAGACAGATGGCAGTTTTTCAAAGCGACATTATTAAAGGTACAAGAGCCAATTATCCCACTGCGTAGGAAAGACTGGAAGTATGGCAAGAGACCACCCTGCTTAACCAGGAGATCTTCAATGATCTGAAATTCAAAAAAGAGTCCTACAAGAAAAGGGAAACTAGGTGAAATTGCAAAGGATGAATATAAACAAACCCCACAAGTATGTAGGCACAAAATTAGAAGGGCCAAGGCAAAAAACCAGATTAAACTAGCTAGAGACATAAAGGGTAACAAGAAAAAAGATAAGTTCATGGAGGACAGGTCCATCAATGGCTATTAGCCAGGACTGGCAAAGATGAGGTCCCTAGCCTCTGTTTTCCAGAAGCTCGGAATGGGCGACGGGAGATGGATCACTTGAGGATTACCTATTCTGTTCATTTTCTCTGGGGCACATGGATTTGGCCACTGTCAGAAGACAGGATACTGGGCTAGACGGACCGTTGGTCTGACCCAATATGGCTGTTCTTATGTTCTTAAAATATTCTACATATACATTAGAAGCAAGAGGAAGATCAAGGACAGGTTAGACCTGTTACTCAATGGGGGGTGGAGGAGAGGGAGAGAAACAATAACAGAATGTCAAAATGGCAGAAGTGCTAAATGACTTTTTTCAGTTTTCACCATCTAACATGGTAAATGCCAGTGAAAATGAGATAGGATCTGAGGCTAAAATAGGGAAAGAACATGTTAAAAATTACTTAGACAAGTTAGATGTCTTCAAGTCATCAGGGCCTGATGAAATACATCCTAGAATAGTCAATGAGCTAACAGATGAGATATCTGAAACATTAGCTATTATCTTCAAAAAGTCATGGAAGATAGGAGAGATTCCAGAGGACTGGAAAAGTGTGAATATAGTACCCATCTATAAAAAGGGAAATAAAGACAACTCAAGGAATTACAGACCAGGGAAGGTTTTGGGGAGACCAGAGTGCGCCAGACACTGGGAATTCTGGCTGGTGGCAGCGCTATCAGATCTAAGCTGGTAATTAAGCTTGGAGGGTTCATGCAGGCACCCACATTTTGGACGCTAAGGTTCAGAATTGGGACTTATGCTTATGATAAAGATAATAAATGGAAAAGTAATAGTCAGCATGGAATTGTCAAGAACAAATTGAATCAAACCAACCTAACAGCCTTCTTTGACAGGATAACAAGCCTTCCAGATGGGGGGAAGTGGTAGATGAGGTATATATTGACATTAGTAAGGCTTTTGATGCCATCTCGAATGACCTTCTCATAAACAAACTAGGGAAATACAACCTAGATGGAGCTACTATTAATTGGGTGCATAACTGGTTGGAAAACCATTCCCAGAGAGTAGTTACCAGTGTTCTGCACTCAAGATGGAAGGGAATATAAAGTGGGATCCCACAAGGATCAGTTCTGGGTCCAGTTCTGTTCAATATCTTCATCAATGATTTAGATAATGGCATAGAGAGTACACTTATAAAGTTTGTGAATAATACCAATATGGGAGGGGTTGTAAGTGCTTTGGAGGATCAGATTAAAATTTAAAATGATCTGGACAAACTGGAGGAATGATTTGAAGTAAATAGGATGACATTCAATAAGGACAAATGCAAAGTACTGCATTTAGGAAGGAACAATCAGTTGCACACATACAAAATAGGAAATGACTGCAGTAAGGGATCTGGGGGTTGTCGTGGATCACAGGCTAAATACAAGTCAACAGTGTAACACTATTGTAAAAAAAAGCGAACATCATTCTGGCATGTATTAGCAGGAGTGTTGTACACAAGACATGAGAAGTAATTCTTCTGCACTACTGTGCACTGCTTAGGTCTCATCTGGAGTATTGTGTCCACTTCTGGGTGCCACATTTCAGGAAGGATGTGGACAAATTGGAGACAGTCCAGAGAAGAGCAACAAAAATGATTAAAGATCTAGAAAGCATGACCTATGAGGGAAGATTGAAAAAATTGTGTTTGTTTAGTCTGGAAAAAAGAAGACTGAGGGGGGACATCATAATAGTTTTCAAGTATACAAAAGGCTGTTACAAGGAGGGAGAAAAATTGTTCTTGTTAACTTTTGAGGATAGGACAAGAACGAATGGGTTTAAATTGCAGCAAGGGCAATTTAGGTTGGAGATTAAGATAAATTTCCTAACTCTCAGGGTTAAGCACTGGAATAAATTGCCTAGAGTGGTTGTGGAATCTCCATCATAGGAGATTTTTAAGAGCAGGTTAGACAAACACTTGTCAGAGCTGGTCTAGATAATACTTAGTCCTGCCATGAGTGCAGGGGACTGGACTAGATGATCCCTCGAGGTCCCTCCTACTCGTGTGATTCTATGATTCCTCCTAGGGCCTCTGGTCCCTCCTTTTCCTCCTGCATCTCTGGGTCTGCAAGCTCATTAAGAATCTACCACCTCCTCAAGCACCAAGAGAGACTCTTTCCTCAGTCATGGCCTCCTGGTTCCTCTTCCCTCTCTACCTCCCCTTGCCCCTGAACCAGCTCAGGTCTGTGACTCACCTAGTCATCAAGACCAGGTGATGGGGCCTCTGTTTCCTACAAACCAATCTCTTCCTGCTGGAGGACCTGCTTTTGAGCCTCACACTTAATAGCAGGCAGTATGAGCATGTTTCTAATAGTAATAACTCTTGCTTATTTTTATTTTTGTATTACTTCAGTCAAAAATAAAGGCATATGAATGTATAAGTCAAGGAAGGAATGAAACAAGACAATGTGAACATATACACATTTTCTTTGTAGTGCAATACTGTCGAGCAGCCCCAGCCCCATCATAGTAGGTGCTATACAAACAGATAACAAAAAGACAGTCACTATCTAAGTAAAAGAAGACAACCAACAGAAGGATACAACAAACAGATTGAGTGGAGCACAGCGTAACAATGAGATAATTATGATCACTTTCAGGGTATTAATTTTATTCTCTCTGTTGGACAATTGGAAATATTGGAAAGGGACTCAGAGACCTGCATTTCCCCATTGGCTAGGCAAAATTGGGTGAAGAGACAGTAATCTCAAAAGGACCTTTCCATCATCCCAGCCAGCTAGAGATGCTTGCCCATCTGAACCTTTCCAAAAATCCCTCAAACTGGAGGTGTGGAAGAGGTGAATCCACTGACTGTTCAGATGCTTGTACAGTAACTCCTCACTTAACGTTGTAGTTATGTTCCTGAAAAATGTGACTTTAAGTGAAACAAAGCTAAGTGAATCCAGTTTCCCCATAAGAATTAATGTAAATGGGGGGGTTAGGTTCCAGGGCAGCTTCCCCTACTCTGCAAGCACCAGAGGCAGGGGGGTCAATCTTCAGCCCACCCATTCCGCTCCTTCCCCCTCAAACCCCCACCCTTGACCCGCCTCTTCTCCCACCCACCTCCTCCCCTTTACTTCACTTGCTGCATCCTGGCTCCTCCCCTCTTCCTCCCCTCCCTTCTAAACACCAAGCCAGCTGAAAGCCGAGTAGGGGAGGCGTACCAAGTCCTCACTCCTCCCCCTTCCCTTCTGCCTGGGGGGCAGGGGAGGGAGGGGGAGCCTGCACGCAGAGTCCTCACTCCTCCCCCTCCCTCCTGCCTCCAAAACGCTGCAAGCCAGCTGATTGCCCCGGGCAGGAGGGAGGTGGGGAAAGTGAGAACTTGGCGCACAGGCTCCCCCTCCCTTCTCTGCCTTCCGAACCTTGCAAGCCAGCTGATTGCTGCCAGCAGGAGGCAGGGGAGGAAGTGGAGGAGCACCAAGTCCTTGCTCCTCCCACCTCCCTCCTGTCCAGAGCAATAAGATGGTTTGCGGCATTTGGAAGCAGGAGGGAGGGGAAAGAAGTGAAGACTTGGCACACCTCCCCCATCCTTCCCCTGCCTCCCAAATGCTGCAAGCTAGTTGATTGCCCCAGCAGAAAGGAGGGGGGAGGAGCGAGGACTCGGCGCGCAGACTCCCCGTCCCGCCTGTGTCCTGCCGGCAGAAATCAGCTGGCTTGTGGCATTCGGGAGGCAGAGGAGGGAGGGGGGAGGCACGCCAAGTCCTCACTCTTCCCCTCTCACTCCCGCTCGGAGCAATCAGCTGGCTTGCTGCATTCAGGAGGCAGAGGACGGAGGGGGAGCCTGCGCACTGAGTCCTCACTCCTTCCCCCTCCCTCCTGCTTCCAAAATTCTGCAAGCCAGCTGATTGCCTCCCACAGGTGGCAGGGGGAGGAGGGAAAAGGTACTGATCTGCAGAGTCTGCCAGCGGGCGGGAGGCGTTTGTGGGGAAGGGGGCTGTAAAGAGGCTGCCAGCTGTGGAGAAAGCAGGCAGCAAAACAACGTAAAAGTGGAGCATTGCACAACTTTAAATGAGTATGCTCCCTAATTGATCAGCAATGTGACAACAAAATAATGTTAAGGGGGACAATCTTAAGTGAGGAGTTACTGTACTATGTCAAACCCAGAAATTGTTCTTTTATCCACTAAGGAGAGGACAAAAAGTAATTAGCTTAAAAGGCAGCAAGGGAGATTTCGGTTAGATATTCGGAAAAATTCCTACCTATAAGCAGGGGTGAAAGTAACTTAAATTTATTACTGGTACAGTAGTATCACAAACCCCCTTCCCACCTCCTCTCTTACACACTTAACTTCATGGATCCCTTTGCGTGACTTTGATACAGTGGCTGTCTACTAGTTTTATTCTAAAGTATTTGTAGTAGCTTTAATGGTATATCTACACAGCCGACCTCAGAGCGCTGCCGCAGCAGTGCTTTAATGTTGGCTGTATAGACATACCCTTTTGTGGATGACTTTCAGCTTCTTCATTTGTTGTTGTTCTTTTTGACTGATAATCCCCCATTTCCTCACTTTTACGTTTAAACATACCCATTAGTGTGTAAGACGGGCAGAGGCCTGGGAGGTGTCCCCGACCAGCAAACAATGGGAAAAAGGCACAAGACGGAGAAGTTTCACCTGGGGCACCAGCTGCTTTGGAACCCAGCTTGCATGTTGCCAAGCCCCATACCTTGCCCCTGCCCCATTGCTGGCTCCTGCCTCTGGCACCCCACAGCCACCTGCAACAGGGACTGCTGCAGAGACTTCCTCAAAGATCCCGAGCACAGGAGAAGGAAGGAGGGTCCCTGGTTTTGGTTCTCCCCAATTGCAACCAGGTGAGCTCTCCCTCCCACAGCTGGCTGAATAATGAGTGAATCCAAGGGCTGAAAGCATAGCGCAGTGCCCTGGGCACAGAGTGCAAAGCCACCCTTCCATTCTCCTGTGTGCACACAAGACTTGCTCCCCAAGCTGCCTCGTCCCCCAAAGGCCCACACGTGTGGATCTGCATGCTGGAGAGCAGGCGGCCCACAAGAGAACCAGTCCAAGAGCGAACCGGGTGGGGAGCAAGGGGCTTTCTGCACAATCACACTCCTGGGTCCTGTTCGCATTGCACTCTTTAGACCCCCCTGCCTGCCACTTTTCAGCTCCTATATTCTCTGAGGTCAACTCTGATTCCCTCTCCAGCTATGCTTAGGGGTGGTCTGTTTTCCTGCAGAGAGGGATGTTTGCTGCAATCCATTCTGCCTTCATGGATTTCACAACACTCGTCCCCTTCCAGCAATGTTTCCACTCTGGTGAGTTGTTCCCTCTTAGTGAATGCTGAATTATGCAATGTGTGATTCTGCAATCAACGACATTTAATTACATTGTGCCAATGGATGGAAGAGTCACACCAGGTGCTTTCTAATGTAAATTGCGCACCTGAGATGACAGACTTGACCAATAAGAACAAGCGGTTACCATGATGGCACTCAAAAGCTAACATTCCAAATCACATGAACACCTTCCACCTGACAAGAAGTAACAACTGAAAACTAAAGGGGAGCATTTTGTTTCTAGAGAATGTAAAATATATTTAATTCAAGTGATTAATCTGATTTTGTATTACTACAGTTAAACCTGGCCTATTTTATTCATTTGTACTGGTATGCTGTACTGGTCCATACCAGCTTACTTTCACCACTGCCTATAAGGGGAGATAAGCATTGGAAAAATTATCTAGGGAGACTGTAGAATCTGCACTCTTGGAGGCTTCTACGAACAGGTTAGACAAACACCTGTTGGGATGGTTTAGATAATACTTAGTCCTGGCTCAGTGCAGGGGGCTGGACTAGATGACCTGTCAAGTTCCCTTCCAGTTCTGCATTTCTATGATTCTGTGAAAACTAGAGCTGCTCAGCCAATGAACTAAAGAGTCATGATATCAACCCAGAAAGTTAGAGATGTATGGTCTCTGAACAAGAGACCACACAGTAATCTGTGCCCTGAGAAGAGCACAGAAAGTTTAAGGTGCTGATCTTGTAACCACACAGAAGCCCTTGTCTTGACATCAGATCAACAAGATAGAGTTGCTGGGTCAGTGACTCACAGAGGCTTGCCTCTTGACATCACACCAACATGATAAAAGATGCTCAGTTAGTGACTTGTGGATTGTCCTCTGACAAACAATGCAGAGGTTCTTGTCCATAGATGTCATAGACATCTAAACCTTCATACACAGCCAGCAAACATGAGAGGTTTTTCCTTGGTTTTTGCTCAGGTTGCAACTTGACATACACCCAGGAAAAAAGGATTCACTAACTTGACATCTTTGGCATCTGTCCAGCAAGATAGAGATTCTGGGCAGGAGCTAAAAGAAAGAGGAGTATTTGGGAACATAGCTCCACTTCTGCTACGTGAAGAGGCAGGGTTCTTCTTCCTATCCTCTCCTAAGCTTGAGGGAGGTTAGCCCACCTCCTTCTGTCTGTTCACTGGCTGGTGAAACAAGGACACATCAGGCAGGAGAAGCTGAAGTGGGAGCAGCAGGAGAAACTGACCCATGATTGTGGAGTTTACAAAGTTCCAAACTTTTCCTGCCTGTAGATGTTTAGGCACTAGGACTTGACAGGAGAAGGATCACCCAAGCTGGGAATCCCCTACCTGCTTCCTTTCTTCAACATGCAGCTCTGTCTTTTTTGCTCTGCTCCACTGGAGAGGGATAGGAACCACCATTCAGGACCAGATGCTCAGAACACAGCTGGTAAATTCCTCCCCCTCCTGCCACTACATATGGGGCTATGTAGGTGAGGTAGAAATTGAGAGAGAGCCTGTGAGCACAAGGGTTATTCCCCAATCTAGCTCCATACGCTTCACATGTGCACACCTTTTAATGGCAGTAGGCCTTCAGGAGCTGAATAGATTCTGTCCAGACACCTTCATTCTGCTGCCTCCATTTTCTCCTCCAAGCCAGTTCCCAGGATACAAAATGATACAACATGACCTCAACCTGCATAATGACATGCAACCACTTTCAGATTGTAAGCATTTGGGGTTTATCCTAAACAGCACCTGGAACATCGCAGCCCACCCGGGTTGGCCTAGCACTGATACCACAATATAAATATTAAGCAATAATAAGTAATAATCACCAGCACCATGGGATTTGGTGAGTTCCCTCCCTTGTTTGGATGTACTGTAACTACAGCTCACGATAATGGTATTCTGTGCATTTCTAGGTTACTGGTTCAAACCCATTCTAGCTCAGTGATGAGGAAGATTGTTACTAACCTGACTTACGCAGTGTTTTGGTTGCTGTGTCGGTTCCAGGATATTAGAGAGATGAGGTAATATCTTTTATTGGACCAACTTTTTTGGTGAGAGATGCAACCTTTCGAGCTTACACAGAGCTCTAGATATTACCTCAGCCACCTTGTCTTACTAACCTGATAGCAGTTTGGGTCCCTCTGTGGAATGAGGTTGGTGGTCTCTGTCCAGTTCCCAGTGGGTATCACAAGAAACACTACCACAATTGATATCCTTGTTGACACTCTCAATAGGAATTCTGGTAACTGACTAGGCCATGGAGACTTAAGTGTCCTCTTCCACCTAGAGGTTAACCTTCCAGTAAGGGCTTGAGGTACATTGGCAGGGAAGAGGGAGAGAATCTTGCACTGCTGTTGCCTGTGCTGTACCTATTCTGTGGCTAAATAGATTATTTCAGTCTCTAGTAGAGAGGGCCCCATTCTGGAAAAGTAGATCATCTGATACTATTGATTAAAAAAAACACTTGATAAAACAGCAAAATCAGTTTTTATGCAGTTGATTGGCTCCATCAAATGGCTGATGGATTCAACCTACTACTCAGGAAAAAAACAGCCTGTTCCAGGAATTAAGTGTGATTGAGGAGGCCCTGATTCAGAAAGTCAATGGGATGTGAGCTTAACGTGCTGAATAAGATGTGTTTCAGAATATGCTTAATGCTTTGCAGAATTGAGTCCTGACTGCAAAGTGGAAAAACAAAGCAAACAAACAAAACAAAACAAAAAAATACTCAACTACATACCAGGTGGGATTTTAAAGCTGTAGGTATTTTCCTTTTTTAGTGAATAATTTTTCTGCCTGCTCATTATCAGTTCTTTAATTATAATGAATGAATTATCATGGATAATTATCACATCTGTATAATGATAGAGAACCTCTGCATATGAATATAGTAGGATAATTTGATATTTATGAAATGCTAGTTTATTTTTGAAACTTCTGTCTGGAAATTCAATTCCCAATGCTGGAACTTTTCACTGCAACTCTAAAGTAGAGTAGAATTCCTAGCTGGTCATTAAAATTTGAAAAATGAATTTCCTTTGATTAATCCAACCCCATGCCTCACTCAGCTACTGTGTAGATTGCTTTGTATTTTCATTTATTTTTTCTGTTTCCTATTTCAGTCAGAGAAGTTAAAACTGGGAAGCTAGGATTTGGATGCAAAACAAAATGAAACAGAGATGGGGGAATGGGTGTGTGAAATGTTAGGGAGATTGAATAGCAAAAGAGTCAGATTACAGCACATGAAGAGACCAGGGGAATATTTAAAAAATATGAAGTTTATAATACTGGACAGAGGATTAAAAAAAACTAGAAATACAACACAAGAATAGATGGATGACAGCTGTGGGAGGGTGACGAGAGAAAGAATAGGAAGAGGCTGATTTTGTTCCCACGGAAGTCAATAGCAAAACTCCTTTGACTCCAATGGGAGTTGGATCAGGCCTATGGTAAATGAAAACTCACCACTGTGGAGGGAAAATCTAAAATGAATGGAAAGGGAATAAAATGAACAGGAGTAGGAAAAGTAACAGAATACAACAATCAAAGCCTGAGGTGACACAGTCAGAATAGTTTACATGGCCAAGGCAATTAGGGAATTGGGGGTCTTCAGTGTATAGCAAGACTGAGCCCTGACTGAGGGCTGAGTCCTGGAGATCTAACTCTAGGTATGCTGTGAATGAAGCAGGGGATTACAGGAAGAGAAAGGACAGTCTTGTGACTACAGCAGTTGAATGCTTCCATGGAGAACTGGCAGGGCCGGTGAAAGGATGTTTCGCGCCCTAGGTGAAACTTCCACCTTGTGCCCTCCCCACTCCATGGCAGCTCCCTCTCCACCCTGAGGTGCCCCCCCTGTGGCAGCTCCCCATCCCCCACTTTCCACCCTGAGGCACCCCCCCTGCCCCAGCTCCTTGCACAAGCACCCCGAGCACGCCGTCGCTGCTTCACTTCTCCCACCTCCCAGGCTTGCGGCACCTAAGCTGATTGGCATCGCAAGCCTGGGAGGTGGGAGAAGTGAAGCAGCTCACCCCTGCCCTGCCTCCTCCCCAAGCACGCTGTGGCGGCTTCACTTCTCCCGCCTCCCAGGCTTACGGGGCCAATCAGCTTAGGCGCCGCAAGCCTGGGAGGTGGGAGAAGTGAAGCAGCCACGGCGTGCTCGGGGAGGAGGTGGGGCAGGGGTAAGCTGGGGCGGGGAGTTCCCCTGTGTGCCGCCCCCTCTTACTTGCTGCAGGCAGCCCTCCCCACACTCCCCTGTCCCAGCTCCCTCTGCCTAAATGCCGGCAGCAATCGGGGGGGGGGAGGCGAAGATCCTGCCGCCGGGGTCACTGCCAAAGAAAATGGCACCCCCCAAATGCCAGTGCCCTAGGTGACTACCTAGGTTGCCTAAATGGTTGCACCAGCCCTGAGAACTGGATTCTAGCCCTGCCTCTTCCATAGATTTCCTATGTGATGCTAGGCAAGCCGCTTAAACCAATCTTTTCACAAGTGGTCACTAATTGTGTATTCTTTATTTTCTGGGTGGACAACTTGAGACACCTGGCATCTGATGTGCAGAACTGCTGAGCAATCACAACAGTAACTGAGGTCAATGGAAGCTCAGTAGGATCTACATAATGCTAAGTACTCTGAAAACTCAGGCCCTAAGCATGTCAAACTATGCACCTAAAAGGCATTGAAACTTTTAGCAATTTTGGCATTAATCTCTGTGCCTCAGTTCCCCATGTGTAAAATGCTGCCTCACCTCATGGGGATGATACGAAGAAAATTTCATTATTGTTTGTAAAAAAGCTAATGAGAGCCATAGAAAGACTTAGGTGGAAATGAATAAGTCTGTACTCAGGGCAGGACTTGGATGGTATACAGTAAATGATGCATGGGGCCTTACACTGAATGATGAGGATAAATAGAATGATTGAAGAGCTTTCCTCCTGTGGACCTAAGAAGGCAGAGGTCTTGTGGGAAAAAAGTATGTTATCATGTAATTAAAAACTATCAAAATGCACACACATGAGGGGCCCAATTAAGGTTTCACAGGCAACCTTAATTCTGGCATTATGCAATTTCTGAGTGCTTGACTTTTCCACCTTAATTTTCTTTTAAAGTAATTAGAGATAAAGGCAGAGAAAGAGTTTAATACAGATGTGTGTGTGTGTGTATATATATATATATATACACAGCGTATGGGCTAGACCCTCCCAAGACCAGATGGGAGATTCCGCAGAAGGTTGTGGAGAATAGCAGGGCTAAGATTCTGTGGGACTTCCAGATCCAGACGGACAGGCAGGTACTGGCCAATCAACCAGACATCGTGGTAATAGACAAGGAGCAGAAGACAGCGGTGGTGATAGATATAGCAGTGCCAAGTGACAGCAACATCAGGAAGAAGGAATATGAGAAGCTGGAGAAGTACCAGGGCCTGAAAGAGGAACTAGAGAGGATGTGGAAAGTGAAGGCCAAAGTGGTCCCAGTGGTGGTAGGAGCACTCGGGGCTGTGACTCCTAAGCTGCGTGAGTGGCTCCAACAGATCCCAGGAACAACATCAGAGCTCTCTGTCCAGAAGAGTGCAGTGCTAGGAACAGCTAAGATACTGCGCAGAACCCTCAAACTTCCAGGCCTCTGGTAGAGGACCCGAGGTTGAGGAAGACACATACCACCCATAGGGGTGAGAGGGGAATTTTTTTTTATATATATATGTGTGTGTGTGAGTGTGTGTGAGAGACAGAGAGTCAGTCTACTGCCTGAGACAGAGAACATAATGTACTGTTTGTAGGTCTTTTGGGGCTGACTTGGCTTCACTCCCCCCCCCCTCAAAATTACACACAGATGATCCATTAATTACAATTATCCTATCTAGAAAAGGACATCAACAATATTCCCAATCTCACAGGGCTGTTGTAAGGCTTAATTAATTTATTGGTCCAATCCTGCTTTCCTTACATCCTCAAAATTTATATTCGTTCGAGTGGGACTTCTGGAGGGTGCAAGTAAAATAGGCTATGGGCCAACATATGTAATCAGATTTGAGCTCCTCAGATGAAAGGGCCTGTGGAAGTGCAAAACACAAGACTGTATATACTGTACTTCTAACAAAAATCTTATATTCTCCTCATCCTTGTTAATTGGCATTGCTTGTGCTGTCACTCCCTAATCTGTCATGTTAAAATCTAGTGTCAGTGAACCCTGATGGTCTTTATTCACTCTTTTTTGTTGAAAGACCAAAGATTAAAGCTAAGCCCATTGGGTATTATCACATGGTAAATATTAATTTAGTCCAGCATCTGAACATTTGGAGTAAATTTGAAAACAGAACCATCTGTTATATAAACTAATCCAATAGACTCCACACTTCATATGACCAGCCGCTGTCAAGTAACAGATTATGAAACCAAGTCATAAATCTTAATTCAAAAAATGTTTCACCATCTGAAAGGTTTGAGAATTCATTTCTCTTTCCTTGTTTTAATGTAAACTTGATGCAAGTTGGCAGAGCTCTCTGACCTAAAGGGGGTCTGGTATTCACTCAGATCCCTATGAGAGGCTGTGGATGAAGTCTCATTGAGGTCAATTGCAAGGCAAGCCTTGTGATACTGGCCCTCTTTTTGTGCATCAACCATTTGCTCTGATACACAGAAGGTGTAAGTCAGTGTCGAACCAGAATTCAAAGAGGCCAACAGTTTTCTCTTTCCGCAAAGAAGAATCCGGCTCCTTGTGCCAGCCACCTAACTTCCCTCGCAGCATGCTGGGGAATTACTCAGTTCACAACAGCTGGCCCAACTCTGCTATCCTGACAATCCCTGTACTTATTGCATATAGCTGTGCTCTTTCCTCAACTCAGGAAGAGAGATAAAACACATCCAAAGACAAGCAGAGAGAATGGTTATCCCTTCTGGCCATATCACACAAGCTTACAAAAAAATGTCTGAACATATCTTTGCTGCCTCTATTTATATTAGTTTAACATTCATGTGCCAATGTGACACACAGAGAAGAAAATTTTTTTTTTAGGGAATATAACAAGAAAACATAAAAATGAAGCTGAGGAAGGATCCAAACCTATAGCTTATTTTCAGAGAAAAAAGGAATTTTAAGTTTTGTTTTTTCAGATTCCAATCCCAAATCATTATGGCACTAGGTTTTATTACATCCCAGCAAGAATCACATTTGTGGGAGATCCCATGAGAAATGAAATGAGGTTTGCCACCATATACCTACAAGCTTGGATATAGTTAATCCATGATGAGGCCACTGGAAAAACTCTTAAGAACATCAAGTATATGGAAAACTGCAAAGATTAGCCACCTTTAGTTTGGGTTTGCTCCCAGTTACATGTGGTGGTGAAAGCTGAAGAACAGGATGTGTTCTGAATAAAATCTTTGGAAGCAGGATGATATTATGCTGGGATTTCGTTTGCATGTCACGGGAAAATAAAGAAAGGATGAAAGAGTAGCTTTAATATCTTATTCAATAAGGGTCAGAGTCTCTCAACCTTATGATGAGTAATATGTTATTTCTCAAGCAGTCCCACTATTTCAATGGGACTAGTAGAGATGTAAGGTACTCATCTGCATGAGTAAGGGTGGAAGAATCTAGTCCTAACAGTTGTATCTCATTATAAATATACAGTTGTCTAAAATCTTCCAAACTCTATTTTCTTTAATGGAAGCTCTGTACTGCTGGGGCGCACCTGACCCAATTTATATCTTCCCATTTCCTTTTTTACCACCACTACCCTCCACCCATGACTGATTAATCCATTTAGTACAAACCATATCTATTAATCATGCAGCCTATTTAAATTCACCATCAGAGGTGCTCATTTGGGAACTACAATAGGAAATCCTTACTCACATTAGCGAGCACTTCATAAGTAGCACCACCAGTACCCAACTGGACTACTCTGGTGAGTAAGGCCTGAATCCACAAAGGGACTGAGGCATTGTGATGCTCAGCATCACAAAACCTAACTTTTAGGTGCCTAGAAAATCACACGAACAACGTTGTGATCTATAAAGCCTCATTTAGGTGCGCAGGGTATGGATAGGCGGCCTTAAAATGTGATTCATAAAGCCAGCAAGCTAGGCAGAGAGCCATCTAAACTAGCCAATGGGATACATTGATGAGAGAGATGTATCCTAAGCCCTGCTCCTCTTGCAGAAATCGGTACCTAAGTTCAGGCTGCAGGGAGGCACCTAACTCTGCTAGGTTTCAGAGTAGCAGCCATGTTAGTCTGTATCCACAAAAAGAACAGGAGTACTTGTGGCACCTTGGGTCATTATACTAATTTAATCTATGTCCCTATGTTAAGCTCTCCTCACACCTTCTATGGGTCATCTCGATTATCACTTTAAAGTTTTTTTTTCTCCTGCTGATGATAGCTCATCTCAGTTGATTGAACTCTTACAGTTGGTATGTGTACTTCCACCTTTTCGTGTTCTCTGTATGTATAAAGATCTTCTGTCTGTGTGTTCCATTCTATGCATCCGAAGAAGTGAGCTGTAGCCCATGAAAGCTTATGCTGAAATAAATATGTTAGTCTCTAAGGTGCCACAAGTACTCCTGTTCTTTTTGCTATCTCTGCTAGTGATCCACAAACCAGGCCAAGATAGGTGTTCCTCTGCCGAACTCACATGCAGGGCCCAGTCCAATAAGTGTGCACAGAGGGTACTTAGATCTACACAAAGCATCTGGGGTGGAGGGAAGACCTGTCAAACCTTTAGCTCAGTGGTTATGGTATTCACCTGGAATAAGGAGACCTCTAGTTCAAGTCCTCTCCCCTCTTATGAAGAGCAGGTTCTCAAGGAATCAATTCTGAAGCACTTAGAGGACAGGAAAGTGATCAGGAACAGTCAGCATGGATTCACCATTGGTCAGTCATGCATGACTAACCTAATTGCCTTCTATGATGAGATAACTGGCTCTGTGGATGAGGGGAAAGTAATGGATGTGTTATTCCTTGACTTTAGCAAAGCTTTTGATACTGTCTCTGACAGTATTCTTGCCAGCAAGTTAAAGAAGTATGGGTTGGATGAACTATAAGGTGGATAGAAAGCCGGCTAGATCGTCAGACTCAACGGGTAGTGATCAGTAGCTCCATGTCTAGTTGGCAGCCGGTTTCAAGCGGAGTGCCCCAAGAGTGGGTCCTGGGGCCAGTTTTGTTCAATATCTTCATTAATGATCTGGAGGATGGCATGGACTGCACCCTCAGCAAGTTTGCAGATGACACTAAACTGGAAGAAGTAGTAGATACGCTGGAGGGTAGGGATAGGATACAGAGGGACCTAGACAAATTAGATGATTGGACCAAAAGAAATCTGATGAGGTTCAACAGGGACAAGTGCAGAGTCCTGAACTTAGGATGGAAGAATCCCATGTACTGCTACAGACTAGGGACTGAATGGCTATGCAGCAGTTCTGCAGAAAAGAACCTAGGAGTTACAGTGGACAAGAAACTGGATATGAGTCAACACTGTGCCCTTGTTGCCAAGAAGGCTAACAGCATTTTGGGCTGTATACGTAGGGGCATTGCCAGCAGATCAAGGGGCATGATCATTCCCCTGTATTCAACATTGGTGAGGCCTCATCTGGAGTACTGTGTCCAGTTTTGGGCCCCACACTACAAGAAGGATGAGGAAATACAAGAGTCCAGCGGAGGGCAACAAAAGTGATTAAGGGTGGAGCACATGGCTTATGAGAAGAGGCTGAGGGAACTGGGATTGTTTAGTCTGCAGAAGAGAAGAATGAGGGAGGATTTGATAGCTGCTTTCAACTACCTGAAAGGGGGTTTCCAAAGAGGATGTCTTGACTGTTCTCAGTGTACCAGATGACAGACAAGGAGTAATGGTCTCAAGTTGCAGGTGGGAGGCTTAGGTTGGATATTAGGAAAACGTTATTTCACTAGTGAGGGCTGGTAAGCACTGGAATGGGTTACCTAGGGAGGTGGTGGAATCTCTTTCCTTAGAGGTTTTTAAGGTCAGGCTTGACAAAGCCCTGGCTGGGATGATTTAGTTGGGGACTGGCCCTGCTTTGAGCAGGGGGTTGGACTAGATGACCTCCTGAGGTCCCTTCCAATCCTGATATTCTATGAGAAGGGATTTGAACAGGGATCTACTGCCATTCAGAGGAGTGGCATAACCATGGGACTATAGAGTCAGTCACACTCTTGCTGGCCCAATTAATATTTAATTAAAGTGGAAGTACCTCAATAGAAGACTGAGGGGAACCCACATCACTCTATTCCAGAGCCTAGTGGTCAGAGCACTCTTTTGAGCAGTGGCATAGCCCTGTTCAAATCCTTTAGACAGGTGGAAGAAACTGAACAGGGGTCTCCACCATCCTGGGTGAGTACCCTAACTACTGAGCTAAAGGTTAGAAGAGTTTGTCGTCATCATCATCATCCTCCCCACTCCCACATGTTTTGGGTAGATCTGGCAGCCTATGAGCATGCCTACTGGATTGTGGTCCACACACAAATTAGGTGGAGGAACACTTATTTCCCCCAATTTGTGGATTGTTCTGGGGCTTAGGTGAGACATTGGTGTTCAGTTAAGCAGCAGTGCGTGTGCCCAGAGCCAGAAACATAGGTGCCCGGTGAACTTTTGCTGCAGAAATGTAGGTGCCGAGTGAGTTAAGATGCCTATAGGGAAGGCAGTAGCTGAATGCAAGTTTTGTGAATTGCTGTAGTACCTAAAAATGAGGCTTAAGCACCTAAGTACCTTACTGGATCCAGGCCTAAAAGCTCAACAAAGTGATTAAAAGCTACACAGTCTAGCCCTTCGCCTGTGAGATACATTCCAACTTTTGGGTACTTGCACTGCATAAATTATCTGTATTCTCTCTGGACATTTCCAGTTCTAAAAATGGTAAGTTCTCCCATCTATTTGCTGAACTATTTCCCATTAGCATGTACACAGAAAGGAGAATAGGCTCTGCAGAATGCAATAAAAATATGTTTCCCTAACTAAATAAATTCCTTATATTACGGCAAGAAAAAATAAACAAACCCTGAGATTTACAGACAGCCACCTTGGCTTACATTTCACAGAGTTGGATCCTTCAGCAATACTCTTTGCTTAACTTTGTCCTTTCAGAGCCTTTCTACTGCTCCCAAAATATCTCACTTTCCATCTCTCCCCAACATCTTTCATAGAATTGGAAGGGACCTTAGGAGTTCATCTAGTCTAACCCCCTGCTCAAAGCAGGACCAATCCTGAGACAGATTTTTACCCCAGTTCTCTAAATGGCCCCCTCAAGGATTGAATTTACAACCCTGGGTTTATCAAGCTAATACTCAAACCACTGAGCTATCTTTCTTTCAGCCTTATTTCCTGGGCCAGGTCTACACTGCGACTTTAAATCGGTTTAATGGCCGATATACCGATTTAACACTGTATCCGTTCACACGATGTCGTCATTAATATCGAGTTAAACGGCTCCTTAAATCGATTTCGGAACTCCTCCCAAACGAGAGGAGTAGCGCTAAATTCGATAGCGATAACTCGGATTAGGGTTCGTGTGGACGGAAATCGACGTTATTGGCCTCCGGGCGGCATCCCAGAGTGCAGCACTGACCGCTCTGGACAGCAATCTGAACTCGGATGCAGCGGGCAGGTAAACAGGAAAAGCCCCGCGAACTTTTGAATTACATTTCCTGCTTGCCCAGCGTGGAGCTCTGATCAGCACGGCTGGCGATGCAGTTTGAAATCGAAAAAGAGCTCCAGCATAGACCGTACGGGAGATACTAGGTCTGATCGCTGTATGGGGAGACAAATCTGTTGTATCCAGCTCCGTTACAGAACACGAAATGCCAAAGCGTTTGAATAAAAAACTCCAGGATACACAGCGCTGCGTGACAAGCGTAACGGGAAGCCAGAGACTCAAATGGACGCTCATGAAGGGAGGGAGGGGGTACTGAGGACTCCAGCTATCCCACAGTCCACAGCAGTCTCTGAAAATTATTTGCATTCTTGGCTGAGCTCCCAATGTCTGTAGGTTCAAACACAGTGTCTGGCGTGGTTCAGGGAACAGCTCCTCAGTTTATTTCCCCCCACCACCACGTGAAAAAAAAAAGGGAAAGATTGCTGTGCTATGGCGTTTGCTCAATGCACTCCGCGAAAAAGGCGCCAAAGGGTTGTCTGCTGCCTTCACAAAGGGAGGGGTGAGGCTGTACCCAGCACCACCCGGGGCAGTGTTTTCTGCCCCATCAGGCACTGTGCTCTCAACACGGAAGTGGGAACTATGGGATAGCTGAGGAACAGCTACCCACAGTGCACCGCTCCTGAAATCGATGGTAGCTTTGGACCATGGACGCAAACAATCGATTTCGGGATCCCACTGTGGACGCGCTAAACCGATTTTATTAGGTCTGTTTTGTAATATCGGTTTAAGCTAATTCGAAATAATCGTGCAGTGTAGACGTACCCCTGGTCTCCCTGTTTCCCTATCCCTCTGTCCAACATGTGATTCCTCTCTCTCTTCCTCTGGTCCCCAAATCCTCTTTCATTGTTTTGTTCTGCTCTAAGAGTCCAAGACATCTCTCTACTCCAAAAATTCATTTGCCCTTTTTATTATTTCCAGGCTCATCTTTCTCCTCCAAACTTTCTTCCTTTTTCGGTCTTGTCTGTTCTTTCAGACTCTTTCCTTCAACCCTATTTCCTCGCTGCCTTTCCAGTTTCTCTTTATCCCTTTTCTAGCCAAGTCTTTCTGCTCTTAGAGCACCAGTAAAATAAATTCCATAGTACCAAAAATGCCACTATTCTTTGTTTTGAGCAGTAACAACTGAAAATGCAGAGAGCTCAGGTTCACAGAAGCAGTAAAATAGAAAACATTTGGAAAGTTTTCATCATGAGAATCTACGCATAGGAACAAGAAAGATGGAGGGACAGGTTCATTTCTGAAGGCACTTGAAAACTGAGTTCTACAAACCAGCCCAAAAGCCTAAAAACCAATGGAAACTTTCAGAATCATTTGTGGTCCTCCTATCCTCCTTCTAAATTTCCCACATAAAAAGACACCATTTGAATTTGAACTGACAATCTCTGCTCCAAAGATGAACACTCAAGACCAATTTAAAACCTGATGTGATGTAATCATGCCCACTTACACCAGGTTGGATTTTTCAGCCCTGTATCTTCACTTACCAGGACTAAAAGGAACAAACGTTACCCAAATGAAGTTACCAAAATCTCATGCTCTGTACTTATTATACATTTTGTTTTCATGTATATTGTGACATGTAATATAAAATAAATACAAATAAATCTAACACCGTCTCCAAGTGAATTGCTCTCTCCTACTTGTCCTTTTATTGGCACAACCATAGGGGATGGTAAAATCCATTACTGAAATGACATACATGGAAGCTTTTTATACTGGGAGTGGGGCTTAAAATTAATATTAAACAGATTATTTGCAATTTATCTAAGGTTTTATTTTGCCAACAACAAAATACCTTATTTTTATCTAGGTGTTTACTTCTGTTCGCATTAATGTTAACAAACATTTTCCCATGTACTGAACCCAGAGTGGGATCAGAAGGCAAGCCAATGCAACTCTTATTTAACTTCCGAAATTTGATGGTGCTCTATGCTGCATTCCTCATACAAGCAAAACTCCCACTTACTTCCTGTATTTGGAATGCAGGATCAGGCGCATCACTATTATGTAGCAGATTGACAGAACCCGTGTGGTACCATCTATTACTACTGGGACACAACATTTGAATTCATCTTCCCCTTATTCACAGGATGACTCATTCAGTCTTGTACACACTTCACTTTTGATTTATGTAAGATGTACATCTCAACATCCTTTTTGAGATTCGCAGTTATTCCATCTATTTTTGTCATTCTATTCATTGATTTTTGCAAAGCATTCTGCATTAATAATCAGTCTCCATTCTGACTCATTATTTAGTATTTTTTGATATAATGGAGTACGTACCAATTAATCGGACTTCTGGATGGGTGACACGTTTACTGCTAAAAGTTAAAACATAAAACTTCAGGCAGCAAAAAGGCAACATATTTCCAAAACTACTGTCTAGTTCTGAAAATCATGAGTGACCCGAGGCAAGTAAGTAAAAATAGTGCTCTCTTCCTAGCTTTCCAAGGGTTGACGCGAGAGGGAGGAAACTACAAAACATCCCTTAGGGAAGGATTCATACTCTATATCATCATAGAATCTTAGGATCGTAGGACTGGAAGGAACTTTGAGAGGTTATCTAGCCCAGTCCCTTGCATACACAGCAGGACTAAGTATTATCTAGACCATCCCTGAGAGGTGTTTGTCTAACCTGTTCTTAAAAATCTCCAATGATGGAGATTCCACAACTTCTCTAGGCAATTTATTCTAGTGCTTAACCACCCCAACTGTTAGGAAGTTTTTCCTAATGTCCAACCTAAACTGCCCTTGCTGCAATTTAAACCCATTGCTTCTTGTCCAATACTCATAAGTTAAGGAGAACAATTTTTCCCTCCTCCTTGTAGTAACCTTTTATGTACTTGAAAACTGTTAACATGTCCCCGCCTCAGTCTTTTTTTTCTCCAGACTAAACAAACCCAATTTTTTCAATCTTCCCTCATAGGTCATATTTTCTACACCTTTAATCATTTTTGTTGCTCTTCTCTGGACTGTCTTCAATTTGTCCACATCCTTCCTGAAATATGACACCTGGAACTGGACACAATACTCCAGTTAAGATCTAATCAGTGTGGAGTAGAGCCGAAGAATTACTTCTTGTGTCTTGCTTACAAGACTCCTACTAATGCACCTCAGAATGATATTTGCTTTTTTCACACCAGTGTTACACCATTGACTCATATTTAGCTTGTGATCCACTATGATCCCCAGATCCCTTTTTCCCAGGCAGTCATTTCCCATTTTGCATGTGTGCAACTGATTGTTTCTTCCTAAGTGGAGTACTTTGCATTTGTCCTTATTGAATTTCATTCTATTCACTTCAGACCATTTCTCCAGTTGTAGTAAATAGGAGAGAATAGAAATTTATAAAGTACATATAGGAACTGAAGAGAAATAGTCAAACAAAAAACTGTCCCATTCAATTACTTCACATGAAGGCAGACAACTAATATTGACAAATTTTTAAGTGTGTATATATAAATGCTAGAAGTCTCAATATTTAGAAGGTGAATTTGAGCGCCTGGTATCAAATGAGGATATTGACTTAATAGGCATCACAGAAACTTGATGAATGATGATAATCAATGGGACACATTAATAGCAAGATACAAAATATATAGCAATGACCAAGTAGTTCTTGCTGGTGGGGGCATGGCACTATATGTGAAAGAAAGCATACAGTCAAATGCAATAAAAATCTTAAATGAATTGAACTATACCATAGAATCTCTATGGCTAGATATTCCATACTTGAATAATAAAAGCATAGCAGTAGGAATATACTACCAATCACCTGACCAGGGGTGTAAGTGTGATTGTGAAATGCTCAGGAAAATTTGAGAGGCTACAAAAACAGAAAACCCAGTAATAATGAGGGATTTGAACTATCTCCATATTGACTTGGTATATGCCACCCTCAGGACAGGATGCAGCGATAAAATTTCTAGACATTATTAATGACTGCTTCTTGAAACACCTACTGCCAACTCACAAGGAGAGAGGCAATTCTTGGTTTAGTCCTAAGTGGAGCACAGGATCTGGCCCAAGAGGTTAATATAGCTGAAGTGTTTAGTTATAGCAACCATAATATAATTAAATGTAACATCCTTGTAGAAGGGGAAATACCAAAGAAACCCACCACAGTATCATTTAACTTCAGAGATAAAATACACAAAAGTGTGGAAGCTAGACAAATACAAATTAAAAGGAACAGTCACAAGAGTGAAATGCCTGCAAGCTGCATGGAAATTATTTAAA
This sequence comes from Chelonoidis abingdonii, assembly GCF_003597395.2. NCBI lineage: Eukaryota > Metazoa > Chordata > Testudines > Testudinidae > Chelonoidis > Chelonoidis abingdonii. The sequence continues at coordinate 107,093,021 of NC_133769.1, forward strand.
AACACCATAACTGAGCTTCAAACTAAATGTATACACCAAATAAAAAAAAAAGTAAGAGGACCAAAAAATGCCACCAGAGCTAATCAACAGAGTAAAAGAGGCAATTAGAGGGGAAAAGTAATCAATTAAAAATTGGAAGTCAAATCCTGCTGAGGAAGGTAAAAAGGAGCATATTCAAGTATTGGAAATCTAGTCTTTCTGTGTTTTGCACGCACCTAATCACATCATATTGAAAAAGTTATTTGAATAGAGACTTTATTTATGGAAAGATTTATAAATAAATGCAAGAAAATTGCTGTTCATCATTATTTGTTTAATCTACATGCTTGACATACTGAGTCTGTGGGCAGAGTGACCAGCCAGGGAAAATGAATAATGTTCTCCACAGCAGCTGAGTTTCAGTGCCTTACCTCAGGGTCTTCTTTTATTGAGTCATAAATGAAAGATCCGAGACCAAAACAAGCCACTCAAAACAGTGAGTGCCAGCTGCAAGAGACCTTTCCAGCTTCTCAACAGCTAGGAGAGGAAAAAATACATCCTTCCCTCAAGTTAACCATCACCATGACCACTTCCCCTCTACCTTGATATGTACAACCCTGATCACCCAGGGGACAGGCAGGGTTAACTCTCCACACACTGGGGCTTGTGAAATACCTTTCTACCTTGTCATAAGTCAAATTTTCATGACATTTTGCAAAGACATATGATTGACCTTGGTGTGAACTAGGGAATTAGATTTGTGTGACATTAGTAGTTCGAAAATATAATTTCCCCACTATACTGTAATCCTCATTATTCAGGAAACAGTATCAGACAGCTCCTGTAGCTAGCACATGGACATGGATAACAAAGCCTGAGTGGCATGATGGATGCAGCATCCGGTTTATATCACACACGTAGTGAATTCAGATTTAGTTGTACATATTCTTTTATTACTTTTTATTATCAATGCCACTAATTAGTTATTCTTACTACTTTTCCAAAGTAAGAGTGAAAAAAGATATAGTAGTTGAGTCAAAATTTATCATCTCTGAAAGAAATCAAGATAGGAGAAAGATGTGTCATCTATTTTAAAATGACCAAGCCAGACAAGGACTAGACATTTAAATGGTCAAAGTAAACAAGATACAGGTAGGACTAAGTTGGCACCTGTAAGTCAAATGTTAAATAGTCGGATATAGATTATTGAGGAGCATGTTAGCAAATCTTCAGCTTTTCATCCAGATCCTAATGAGTTGTGGTTGGAAAGAGTCACTACCCACAGTTCTGCAATCCTTATTATAGCAATGTTCACCAAGACTGGAGGATGACATATGGCATCAATAACACAATTCTTCCATAAAATATCTATAACAGGGTTTCAGTTACCCCTAACTAAAACAATACCATTTTGTGATGGGTAGAGTCACAAAGACCCCCTTGAGACTGCCACCTGATGTGCTGAGACTACCTCTGAGCCCGTTTTCCCTGACAGCTTGGGACTTCAGTACCCTGTCTTGTTGAGCCAGACACACTAACCTGCTGCAAACACAGACCCAGGTCTGAACCTCGTCCCCTAAAAGCTGCAGGCTTAACTGAAAACAGCTTAAGTAGCTCTCCTGTCTCTAACACACAGTTACCCAGTTCCCAGTGGGGTCCAAAACCCAAATAAATCCGTTTTACTCTGTATAAAGGTTATACAGGGTAAACTCATAAATTGTCCGCCCTCTATAACACTTGATAGAGAGATATGCTGTTTTCTCACCCAGATATTAATACTTGTTATGGGTTAATTAATAAGCAAAAGGTAATTTTGTAAAATATAAAAAGTAGGATTTAAGTGGTTCCAAGTAATAACAGACAGAACAAAGTAAATTACCAAGTAAAATAAAACAAAAACATGTAAGTCTAAGCTTAATACAATAGGAAACTAAATGCAGGTAAATCTCACCCTCAGAGATGTTCCAATAAGTTTCTTTCACAGACTAGATGCCTTCCTATTCTGGGTACAGCAATTACTCACACACCCTAGTTACTGTCCTTTATTCCAGTTTCTTTCAGGCATCTCTTTTGGGTGGAGGGACTATCTTTTGAGCCAGCTGAAGACAAAATGGAGGGGTTTCAAGGGCCTTATATAGTCTCTCTCTTGTGGGTGGAAACCCCTTTGTTCTCCCGTGTAAAATCCCCTCAATAAGATGGAGTTTGCAGTTACCTGGGCAAGTCACATGTCTATGAACGATTCAGGGTATGGCTACACTTGCAGCTATACAGCGCTGGGAGTTAAACCTGTCTTTGTACAGCTGAGTAGGGAAAGCGCTGCAGTCTGTCCACACTGACAGCTACCAGCACACTGTCGTGGCCACATTTGCAGCATCTGCAGCGGCATTGGGAGCAGTGCATTATGGGCAGCTATCCCAGTATTCAAGTGGCTGCAATGTGCTTTTCAAAAGGGGGAAGTGGAGTGTGACAGGGAGCATGGGGGAGACAGAGAGTGGATTTTTGGAGCTGACACTGTGTCAGCACGCTGCCTTGCAAGTTCCGACCCCCTCCCCAACCCCTCTCTCACTCACTGAAAGCAAACAGACCAGATAAGCAGCCACTCTGAAACAGACCCCCGCTCCCTCTCTCCTGTGCACTGTGCCGCTTCTCTCCTCAAGCCTTCTCCCTCCCCCTCTCTTCAAGCAAACACTAGCTGTGGGTGTTCCAAAGGGAGCCCCCCTGCCTCTGCTCATTCATAGAAAACAGGGGCTGGGTTTGTTTTTTTGATATGCAGCTCCGGGAGCCTGGAGTTCACAACAAAACAAAGAGTGGAACCTTCAGTTAAAGGATTATGGGAAGCTTCCGGAGGTCAGTCACAGCATACTAAGGGCTTGGCTACACTTGAGAGTTACAGCGCTGGTGGTGGCTTTACAGCGCTGTAACTTACTCCCCGTCCACACTGGCAAGGCACATACAGCGCTGTATCTCTCTGGCTACAGCGCTGGCTGTACTCCACTTCGGCCTGGGGAATAACGACTATAGCACTGCTCTTGCAGCGCTGGGGTGCCAGTGAAAACAGTGATTAATCTTACTATGCTGTAACTGACCTCCAGAACTTTCTCATAATGCTTTTTAAGTAAAGATAACACTCTTCGTTTTGTTGTGAACTCGGGGCTCCCGGAGCTGCTTATCTAAAACACAAACACAGCTACTGTTTGCTCCAGCAGAGGCAGGTAAGGAGATGAATGTCCATAGCTAGTGTTTGCTTGAAGAGAGAAGCAGCCCGGAGAGGGGGAAGGGGGAGTCTGTTTTGGAGCAGCTGCTTATCTGATCTGAAGGCTATTTGCATTTAGTGAATGAGAGAGGGGTGGGGGAAAGGGGTTCGAAACTTTAATAAAAATGATGAAGGTTGGTGCGTGTATCTTAGTCTCTTAGAACTTCGCAGGGCAGGGAGCTGAACACAGTGTCAGCTCCAAAATCCACTCTCTCTGTCTCCCCACGCTCCCTGTCACACTCCACCCCACCCCCTTCTTTTGAAAAGCACGTTGCAGCCACTTGAACGCTGAGGTAGCTGCCCATAATGCACCACTCCCAACACCGTTGCAAATGCTGCAAATGTGGCCACACTGCAGCACTTTCCCTACACAGCTGTACGAAGACAGCTTTAACTCCCAGCACTGTACAGCTGCAAGTGTTGCCAAACCCTAAGATTATTCCCTGTTTACACTGGCGCCCCAGCGCTGCAACAGCAGCACTATGCTCTTTATTCCTCTCGGCGAGGTGGAGTACAAACAGCGCTGTAGCAACAGAGATACAGTGCTGTATGTGCCTTGCCAATGTGGACGGGGAGTGAGTTACAGTGCTATAAAGTCACCAACAGCGCTATAACTCTCAAGTGTAGCCAGGGTCTCAGCTTTTTGTAGGCTGACGCCATTGTATACATGTTAGTTTGAACATTCCCAGGAAAGCTCAGATGTGGATTGGTGTCTGCCAAAGTCCATTGTCAGTTAAGTGTTTCTTGTTTGGGCACTTACTGAGAATAGTCCTTTCTCAAGAAGTTGACCAAATGCTTCACTGAGGCTACTGAGGATCAAACAAATACATAGCCAATATTCATAACTTCAAATACAAAAATGATACACACATACAGACAGCATAATCATAATCAGCAAACTACAAGCTTCCCATAGACATCCCACTTGGCCTCCTCTGCATAAGAACTGGTGAAACCATAGGACCCTGGCTCCAACAATGACCTATACGGTCACAGTTTATGTCAATAATGTCACACCAGTCTTCTTTGGCACAAACCCTTACCAATTAGCTACTGATAAGAGGTTGGTTAAATCTTCATCATTTGGCTAACTATAGACATCTCAAAGATATATATGCTGTCAGAAGAGCCAGGATATTTTGCTAAGGTATTAACAGCAATATTTTGAGCATCACTGACTTCCAGAGCTGTGGGACCAGCGGACCATCCACAGGCATGCCGCCGAAGGTGACCGGCAGAGCGCCCCTCGCGGCATGCCTCCCCAAGCACGCGCTTGGTGTGCTGGGGCCTGGAGCCGCCCCTGCCTATACCTATACATGTGCTCATTCTCTGGCTCCTTCCACAACTGGAATTCAGAAACCTTCAATCACGCTGATGACACAGGTTGAACCAACAGTGTAACACAATATTTTCTTCACTTAATGCTGGTGTTATGAAGAGAGAGAGAGAAAGAGAACTCTAGGACCGCCCAGATGTGATATAGCTCTGTGTTCACATACTGATGGCTGCACCAGAGCACAGGAAGACTAACTCCAGGTCACAGTCTCTTCTCTCAGCCTGTGTACAAACTCTATAGGCAGGATGGTAATAACAGTAGGACGTAACTCCACAATAGCATTTCCAAATGATACGATGCGATTCAGTGCTACCTATAGAATTTTCTTTATACCCCTGAATAGAACTTGTCAGCCAGAAGGCCAGTCTCCAAACCAGCCAGAGATAAATCAACTGAACAAACTGAAACTTAGAATGCTAGATCTACAGTAGCTTTTCTTTTCTTTCCTTTGGTTCTCTGCTTTTTCATTCTTTCTTGAGCAGAAAGCAATGTCCCTCTTACAGCTAGAACAGGGATTTGTTGTTGCTGTTTAGGGAAGGACTGTGATCTAGGTGTAACCCTTCTGCCAGGCCAAATTGATAGCAGCGAAGGCCGGGTTCAGTATATAGGGGTCCCTTCCCCACAGCGTAATGCAAAACCAGCTCGAGCCCCTACCCAGTGACCTGGGAAAATCTTACACACACCCCATGGCGCCTCAAAGAGGCAATATTTCCCCTCTCATAAGCACAGAGTCTTGGTGTAGCAGAAAATGTTTAATAACATGAGATAAACAACATCAGGATTAAATTGGGAAAACACCTCAACTAGAGTTCATAGACCAAACCATGAGCAAAGACCCACCCCAGGAAATTGGGCTATGCCCTTTTCTCTGGGCTCTTGAGTCCAGCAACCCAAAAATCACCCCAAGACTCCAAAGTCCAATACCCCAAATGTCCCTAGAGTACAGCAACTCATAAATCACCCACAGTCCCAAAAGTCCCGCAACCCAAAAGTCTCTGTCCTGGGTCAGTGCAGCCCAGGAGTTCAAGAGTATATCTGCAGGGTCCCACCCCACAGCCTGGGTAGAAAGGAGCACCTTACGTGGTCTGGGGCCAACTCTCTGCCTCTCCTTGGGGTTCTGCTTCCGCCTTCACCACGAACTGCTCCGCTCTACCAGCCACTCCGCTCTGCTCCTCCAGCTGCCCCCACAAACTGCTCCGCTCCGCCCCGCCCCACCAGCTGCTCTGCTCCACCAGCCGTCCCATGATCCACTCCAGCCATCCCCGCAAACCGCTCGGCTCCGCTCCCTCTGTGGGCCGCTCCAACCATCCCACAGACTGCTCCACTCTGCCAGCTGCTCTGCTCCACCAGCCATCCTGTGATCTGCTCCAGTCGTCCCCACAAACTGCTCTGCTCTGCAATATAGCTTCAGGCACCCCCACTAGTTAGCCCAGCACTCAGTGATCTCAGCTCAGTAATTTTAGCTCTTTAGTGATTTCAGCTCTTAGTAGGGGAGCCCCAGTGCTGGTGCACCATTAGTTCAAAGTGAGTTCAGCTCAGTAACCTGTAACTAGATTTTTAATGGAATAAAAAATCAGCTCTGACATTCAACAGTGGAGAAAGGAGGACATGCAATTAGTGCTTCTGGCTCACACATGAGGCCCACACCACCAGGTACCAATACCTGTCCCCAGCCTCTCTCAATTCACTGGGTTTTGGAACTCATGTCCCTTGTCTAGCGAGTGCTACTTAGTTGATGGTGAGACCCTCTGTCACAAAATAGCTTCACAGTTCCGCATTCACATAATCAGGGTGACAACATTTTATTCCTCCTGCCCCAATAACAGAGAAATTGGGGATCCCACAGCTGTCAAAGTGACCATTTTAGGCTGCCACGGGAAATGTTTGCTAGGTAGGGTGCATGTGCCTATGTAAACAAGATCAGCCCCTGAAATTCTTTTCCACACTCACCATAATTCACCACCAGATGTCAGGGTAGAGCTCATCCTGACTCTGCTTACGAACAAGAGACTGGGTGTCCAGACTCCTGAGTTCGAGGCCTTCTATCACTGTCTCTTCATGCAGCCTTCTTGGGAAACTTGATTAATCTATATAAATAAAACAGCATATGCTTGCCCCTCTGTAAAATGGGGATTATAACTGGAGATGTATGAAAAATTCAAAATGAAATTTTGCTCTAACAAATACTTAAAAGGGAGTGATGAAGCTGTATTAATCAGTGTTTGTAAAACATTTTGATATCTTTCATGAAAAGTCCTATAGAAGTACAAATTATATTTTCTGTCACTATCTTCACATAGGTACTTCCTTATTAACACAATAGAACATTTACTTGTGCATTTTAGATTAATAGATTATAAAGCCAAAAGAGATCATTGTAATCTGACCTCCTGCAGGACACAAGCCATAGGACTTCCCTAAATTAATTCCAGTTTGACCTAGAGCATATATTTTAGAACACATAACCTTAATTTTAAAATTTCCAGTGATGGAGAATTCACCAAAGCCTTTAGTAAGTTGTTCCATATATACCTATGTATTACCTGAAAAGACGGCCAATACTGGCGTTATTTATGTACGATTCATCACAAAGTATGTAATAAAACTGTATTCACAATGTGTCATGAATGGAAAAGTTGGACGACAATTTCATTGATCATTTCTCTTTTTGACACTGAAGTTATAAACACCCTTCATCAGAATGGTCTGCTTCTCTCCCTCAGCCTTACCACAGCAGTCCAGTTGTAAACAAGAAAAAATGAGAATTTTGTCCTTTATTTCATTTCTTCAGGAAGCTATCAATCCTCTTGCTGTCTCTCTTTCCTTATAATTGGGCAATCTTAGTGACCTAACAAAATGCTTTGTCATTCATGGTGACTATACTGTTTTATGAATGAGTGTATCTGCATAGAAATTAACTTTAATTATAAATTGTATTAGTCCCAATGCTGTCAAAAGTGTAGAGGGCATCTTCAGCTAAGTAACCAGTGAATGGGGTAGCACTAATGGTACTGAAGATGAAGATGAGCTGAAGACATATAGATTTTTTTCCTGTTATATTCCCCTTTATTTTTTAATTACATTTTTTCTGTCACCCCAGAAGACTAATTATATAAGAACAAGTAACAGAGCACAACGGCATTGATTCGTCATTCTGTTAGAGCCCAGAGCTGCAGCTGCAGGGAGTCAGTTTTGATGAAATTTATGTGTAATCATCTCAGGAAGAGTATTTGTGTGCAACTTTTATATTACATCTGCACCATGCACTAATCGGAATCATGGAGCCTGGGTTCTCCACCTGCCCCAACTCTCCTACACTTTCCCTCTCTCCTTCTCACATCTTTTCTTTCACACCATCACAAAGTCTTAATCTTGAGATCCTGCTGTACTCACAGATATCACTATGCTGTTTCCTAACAACAGTGCAAGCCCATAGGTCACTGCTATACAACTACCTTTCACCATAAGGGCAGTGCACACTAATGTGCTCCAAGCACTGCCATTAGCTGGATGATGCTAGTATAACATAAACTAGCAAAAATTTAGAAGTGTAACATTCACCAAGTCAGATCTTTTCAAAATGTCTTAAGACCACGGATACATTTTTGACTCAATGCATTTTGTATAATTCTCCCATCCCTGGCTTTAACCTAAGATTTCTTATCCCAAATAAATCTTTATAATTAATAAATTCAGATAATTTTGAATATCTCTTTATGGATCTGAGGGATACTAAAAGCACTATGATCCTCAGCTCTGGTTTGGCTAAAATTTTACACACTTGTGGGTTAATCTTTTCTAATAGGCTAAGGACTAACCATAGCTATAAGTACTCATACAGAGAAAAATTCTACTATTCTTTCCTCTCCAACCTTATTTTCTTTAGATTAAGAGTTAATGCATCTGAAATAACAGTTGTTCATCCAGGTTTGTGGTTTATCTGAAAGTCCAAATTCCTGCAATCTCAAATGACATCTGCACTTCGCTCAAGTTTAGACATTAACCACTATAAAGGACTGTGGTTAGATATCACGCTAAACTTGACACCCCCAAATATAGGAGGACCTGGTCATCACACATCGGATGAAAAAGTTTCTTTTTCCTGTGGCTCAACATTTTCTTTCTGCTGCCTGCAAGATTTATTGGCAAAAACGTTTTTAGTATTTACATGGTAACTTCCATGAGAACCTATGTTGAACAAATGCCCAAACTTACAGTTGATGGCATTCAAATAGAGACACAGTTGTGCTGTTCAAATTATAAATTAAAATTCAGAAGGTTTATCCCTTGGTGTCAGAAGCCAGCCTTTTTGCACAGTTTGCACTAGCATTCATATTGAGATTTATGGACAAACCAAGTTGGGGACTGGACATGATGACCCAAGAAGTTCCTTCCAATCCCATGTTCAAGTTCAAAGAAGTTCAGTACGATTGAACACGTTTTAACTAGGTGCCTTAGACTGTTTATAAACCCAAAACTAATCAGAAGTTTAGTCAAGTTTCATTGAAACTCAGGAGTTAGTCTTGACCTGGTTCAGACTGTGTGCCAACAGATCCAGCCAAGAACCTCTTGTGACAGGCCCCAATCTCTTTCTTACCTTAAGCCATCTTCCAGCCTACTCTCGTCCCTCTCATCTTTAGAGGATGGCTGGTAGACCCACTTTCCACACATTGATCTTGAGGGAGCAGCTGATTGGCCTGCTCCCCATTCTGTTTTTTAAGGGATCACACCAGAAACCCATTTTTTTTTCTACTGGAGCAGCAAGACTGGAAAGGATCTTCTTGGACTCTCTACTGCCTTTTCACTAGTTCTTTACATCATTTTAGGGCTGAGATACTATGAACTATGAGGTTCAGTGAAGAAGCAGATGCATGAAGAAGAGAGTTTTCAGTTCCACAGCCATACCACCTTGAACTGAGATTGCAATAGATGTAAAGAGGGTCAGGTCTATTCACTATTTGGATATTACACTTCCAGTGAACAACCAAGAGGCTCCCGGATGTGGTGTGGTTGTGACAAGAGGCCCTGTTGTCTGGCCAGGCTGCCCCCATTGGCTCAGTATAGGGTTGATACACCCCATCATTCAGTTGTCAGGATTCCCTGTTAGATCAGGTTCCTGCTCTAGACCCCTGGTGGGGATGAGCAAGCAAACAGCCAGTAGCCCCTGAGTCTCCAGGCTGGGGACGACAACAACAGTTGGGGTTCTGGCCCTCTGGGTAGCCCCCGAGCAGCGCTGGACAAACAAACAGTCTATAGCCACTAAACCTCCTGGCTGGGGCAGGCAGTAGCAATTGAGGAATCAGCCTCTGGGCTGGGGCAGAACAAACCAAAAGTCTATCGTCCCTGAGCCTCCAGGCTGGGACCAAGAGCAAACAGCAGCCATGCCTAGTGGTCTATGGGGTGTGGTAGGAGAACCTGGCTCCTCCCTCTCCACCAGGTTCAACCCAGGGCCCTATGAAGCCGGAGACTTCCCCACTAAGGTTTGAGGCATCGGATTCTACTACATCCCCTGGGTCACTTCCTACCACAAGTTGCGTCCCAGGCATCTCCTCAGCTGGTGGCGGTGGTGTCCCTGTCAGTCTCTGCAGTCGACGAATTGCCCATAGTGTCACCAGTCCCTATGGAGAAGCCTGCAGTACACATCCTTCCTACTCCACAGCCAGCCCCGACTGAGCTGGGCTGCCTACCTGGAGCATGCGCAGCAGGGGAAATGGGGCATTCCCTCCTGGGCCCCAGTGATTGGTCCATCCCCATTGGCCCAGTGTGGGGTTGGTATACTCCATCACAGTAGTCAGTTAGTAGGTGGCAATTTTCATTCTGAATTAGTATTGAACCAGTGTTCCAGCTTGGTGTGGGAGAGGTGCATTATGCTGTTGGGAGAGCTATCTTTTGAATTAGACAAAAATATGGTCCTTACTGCTTATGTTCATTAAACATCCCTTGGATCTTTCTCCAAGAGTAGGGGGATTTTCCTGATCTTACAGTTTTGACTATACTCTGATTTAGGTAATATTGCAACTGCACTGCAGTTTCAAATGGATGGAGATTTCTACATTTGGGGCCTGATTCTTAATTGTACTAAGGCCCCTTTATATTGCTCTATAAATTATAATTAGGTTCATATAAAGAGCCCTTTACAATGCCAGGTGGTATAAAGAGACATTAATGTAAAGGAGAATCAGGCTCTTCAGGCCTAAACTACTATCTCGTATTGCTGCATGCTGCTAAACAGCTGGTGCATTTCAGAGGTTCCTGAATATACACTCACTGTATATAGAATAGTGTCCTTGTGGAATGAAAAATAGCATATTATATATTGTAAATGTAAGATGACATTATCATTATCATGAAGTTTACTTTATTTTATACTGAAATGAAAAAGGGAGGGGCATTGTTATTTTGTTTTGCTTCCTTTTTGTTTAAAAGCAGTATCTGTATTTTAGAAAAATCAGTAGGTGATACGGAGTTAAATCTCAGGGGCCCAGCATTAAGGCTATAAGCACATTCTTCAGCTCAAATAAATTCTCTATCTTTTCTTGTCTGTTTGATTAAAGGCTCATGTTCAATATCACTGATGTTCAAGAACGTTAATTTTCCTTTGATAAACTGACAAAGAAGACATTTCTTTAATGTTAATCCAAAGGGCATAATGTTATAATGGGCTCTTTGTAATGCACTAAAATTTATTTTAACTTGTTCTTATCTCCAGAACCCCTTAACAGCAGTCATTACAATACCCTACCAGTCTGATGTGCACATTCAGCGGATTAGTCTGGAGCAATTAGTTATCAACTCTAGGTAGTTGTTCCTTTAGTGGGGACAGGGGTATATTTAATCTCCCCTGGGACCTGGAAGGGTAGTAACTGGCTCCAAATCAATCCAGCTGAAATACAGACTGTTCTAGTCAAAGGAAACAGTGGTAACCCAACCCAGTAAGGACATATGCCCCCCACACTGGTCAATGTTTTGTCTAGTCTCTGGATCCTACCAGAGTCATCATTCCTCTTGGAGGCCTACAAATGGTTTCTTTCACATTCACCTGTATATGCAGACTAGACACGCCTGTAAACTAGAGTATAGAAGTGTTATTATAACCACTTTTATAGATTGAACTGAAACACAGCAGGATTAAGAGATACGAAGTCTATCAAAGAAGTGTGACAATAAAGCTTCAATTCCCAGTCTAGTCCAGCACCTTAACCGTAGGACCATCTTTCTACCCAGGCATATGTACTACAGAGAGGATGACTAACACTCTGTGTCCTGTTGTGCACATGGCACAGTTAACATTTGTCTGTTTTAAATAAAGTACCATCTGTTGTCTTACCCTGAAATTGTGTGTCTTGCTTTAGTCAAGCAGAACCTTGACATGACAGGAGTTCAGCTCAAAAGAACTCATCATGTCAGCATCATCACGAGAATGAAATTTTTCCCCCCCTCCATTTCCATTTTCATTCAAATGGAAGGAAGGAAGCAGCCCTAGCAGAATCAGTTTGTCAGCTGTATTGCTGGTAAAAATCTGTTTAGAAACCAGATTCCTCCACATGAAAATCAGCTTGTTAATTAGCCTCTTTTGTGTCAGACTGTTTCTGAGCCAGTCTGGAGAGTGATCTGAGGGCACTGGATGTCTGTTCCAAAGAGAGGCTTATATGACTGAGAGTGTCATGACCACTTGTAAAGCTTTCTTCAAGGATGAGAACTTTTCTGTTGGCAACATATTATCAGGAACATCTAGTCCAATAACAGCAAGGGCTTTTCTGTTTAGTTTAAAAACATCCAGCCACTACAACTTCTTTTGGTTGCAATGATACAAGGAAATGAAAGCAACAGAAAAACGGTTCAGGGAGATTTAATTAATGAATGATGCAGACTTTGCCATTAATATAAGCCAGTATATTGAGGCCACAAGTTGCAGTATTATTTAATGCTTTATCAGTAACTCCTGTAGGACAGGCCTAAGCCAGGAAATGTAAATATTGATTTTTAACCTCAATTTCAGTTACAATGCATGGGGATGCTTAGCTTCAAGGCTTTGACTTGTTATCAGGATAGGGCCCAAAGTTCAGGGAAGTTGGGATCCACATGAGCCTATCTTGGCTACCATATTGGATTTTCATATCTGCCACTTTTGGTTTATCCTGTTTGGGCCAACAAGAACTGTCAAGTTTGACTTGTCTAAGTTATAGACAACACTTTGCCATCCAACCCATCTCTTCTCCCCAGGGATGATTGAATCCCAAATCCTCTGGATGAAACTGGTACAAACAAAGCAACAATCACCAACTTCCTAATGGAATCTGCATGTTTCTTTTCCCTTTTTCCCACTAATAGGCCCTGTACTCACGATGTCCCTCCATCAGACATCTTTCCACCCCCTCCCAGAACAAGCCCAAGGAGTCTCCTTCCCTTTTCCATTTAGCCATACCCACTGTCCTAACAACATCTATAGCATTCGTTTTCAGGCATCTTCTGGGAAGGCCAATGTTCCCCTAAAAAAGTTTTTACAGGCAGCCAGCTATTAATAAAAGAATATGTTCAGCTAGATTTGAATTCACTACCTGTGTGATGTAAACCTGACATTGCATCCATCACACTACTCAGGACTTGTTGTCCATGTACATGTGCTAGCTACAGCAGCTCTCTGGTAGTGCTTCCTGAATAATGAGGATTATAAGTATAGTGGGGAAATTGTATCTTAGAACTACACATTTCACACAAATCCAATGCCCTAATTCACACCAGGGTCAATCATATGTCTTTGCAAAATGTCATAAACCTCCACATAAATCACTGAGGCTCAACAAGTAGTTTAAGCGCTAACTCTAAGTGAACAATGAGATAATACTGAGCAGCACTAATCACTGAGGTCCCTGCATATCAACAGCTTAAATATTGTCAAGTTTTTTCTAGGCATGCCAGTGTGATGCTGGCATTAACTAAGAACTAAGAACAGCTGGGGACCAGACTAGATCACTTGTATGTTAGTTTTGCTCGAAAAGGTATTAATTTTATAAGAATGTATTTAGTGTATAGATGCTATGAAATGCTTGTATGTTGCTGTAGGAATTAATCTCACCTGTAATATCTAAAGCCCATGGTATAAGACAGTGGTTTTCTACCTGTCGTCCGCGGACCTTTGCGGTTCCACAGACTACGTCTGAGAGGTCCGACAATGGTTGTTGTAACCATAAAACAGTGGCATTCAACCTATGGTCCACAGACCCCTCGGGGTCTGCAAACTATATCTAAGATTTCTAAAGAGGTCCACATCTCCAACTGAAATTTGTTAGGGGTCCACAAATGAAAATCTGGGGGTTACGGTAGATGGAAAGTTGAACATGAGCCTACAGTGTGCTCTTGTAGCCAAAAAGGCTAATAGCATACTGGGCTGTATTAGTAGGAGTGTTGCCAGCAGATCGAGGGATGTGATTATTCCCCTCTATTCGGCACTAGTGAGGCCGCATCTGGAATATTGTGTCCAGTTTTGGGCGCCACACTACAAAAAGGACGTGGAACAATTGGAGAGAGTCCAGCGGAGGGCAACAAAAATGATTAGACGACTGGAGCACATGACTTATGAAGAGAGACTGAAGGAACTGGGCTTATTTAGCCTGCAGAAGAGAAGACTAAGGGGGGATTTGATAGCAACCTTCAACTACTTGAAGGGATGCTCCAAGGAGGAGGGAGCTAGGCTGTTCTCAGTGGTGACGGAGGACAGAACAAGGAGCAATGGTTTGAAGTTGCAGTTGCGGAAGTCGAGGCTGGATATTAGAAAAAACTTTCTGACTAGGAGAGTGGTGAAGTATTGGAATGGGTTACCTAGGGAGGTGGTAGAATCTCCATCTTTAGAGCTATTTAAAGTCCGGCTAGACCGCACCCTGGCTGGGATTATTTAGGGAAAATGGTCCTGCCTTTAGCAGGGGGTTGGACTAGATGACCTCATGATGTCCCTTCCAACCTTTTGATTCTATGATTCTATGATTCTATGAAAAAAGGTTGAAAACCATTGTTACAAGGCAATATTTAAGTATTTGCTCTGTAACTGTAAAAGTGTTTGCTCTGAAACTGTAACTCCCCACCTCCAATTTGGAGAGAAACATTACCAAGTGTGAAATATTAGTTTTCCAAAGAAGGTGTTCTCTCCTGCACAACAAAAGAAGGCCCATAGATACCAGACAAACCATTGTGGAACATCATAGGACAAAAGACTTTGTTGATTCTTCCCCCTTTCCCACACATACACACTCAAACATGAAGAGGAGACCAAACTAGTCTTCTCATTTTGAACTCTGGGGGAAGGGAATACAAATCCCTGACAAGAAGAAACGGCATCTTTTTGGCTGTTTGAACTCTGAAGGGCCAGAGGCTCGAGACTAAAGCCAGATCCTCCTGGGTCTGCCCTGAAAGACACTTTGATTAGACAGAGCACTACAATTCTGTCAGTCTTAGGATTTAGATAATAACTCCTTTGTGTGTATATGTTTGCTTGCTTTAATCTGTAAATAACTCTCTTAATTCTTTTTCCCAGTTAATAATCCTTTAGATAGTTTATTTCAGGATTAGCTACAGGCATTGTCTTTGATGTAAGACAGGGGTCCCCAATGTGGTGCCCACGGGCGCCATGGTGTCCACCGGGACGTCTAAGTGCGCCCGTGTACTGGCCGGCGGATGAGCATCCGCCAAAATGCTGCCAAAATTCGGCAGCATTTCAACAACGACGCCTCTGGATGACACTGCTTGTCGGTAGCATTTCGGCGGACGCTTGTTCGCTGCCATGGTCCTCTATGGCTCATCGTCTGGCACCCACCAGATGAAAAAGATTGAGGAATACTGATGTAAGATCTAGGGCACCAACTGACCTGGGGGTAAGTGATTGGTCTCTTGGGACTGGAAGGAATCTGAGTGCAGTGTGATTTTTGGTGTAAATGACCATTTATCACGAAGTCCAATTTATCTGGATGGCAAGATAGACTGGAGTGCCCAAGGGGACTGCCTGTGACTCCATGGTAAGACTGGCATAGTAATCCAGCAGTTCACATTTGTTACTGGCTTGGTGAAATCTAATTATAGAACACACTACCATTTGGGAGTGTCTGCCCTGTCTTTAACAGTCTGCCCTGAGGTATGCACTAACAGTCATGAGCCACTCCAGAGAGTATAACACTCAGCAAAGGAGAGTTTTGAGGAGGGAGTTGAAGTTGGATAATGAGGATTTGAAGGTGGATAATGATATATGGATTACTTGAAATTGACCAAACAAGCAGACAAATCTTTCTGCCCTTACCAAAGAAAGGAGACATAACAGAATGTAGTAATAATCATATTGTCTCCATGATATCGTACACAAGAAAGTTCTGCCCTACATAATCTAGAACTGTATGAAGAAAATAATAGAAGCAGAACAACCACCACAACAAACTGGTTTCGGAGATGGATGAAGCACATGTGATCAAATAGTGAATATCCTTCACATCACTGAAAAATTCAGGGAGCACAATCACACACTGATTGTGTGTTTCACTGACTACTCAAAAGTACTCAGTACCATCCAATATGACCATTTTTGGAGGATATTGGCAGACATGGAGATTTCAAAGCACCTCATTAAACTCATCATAAGTCTCTACTGTCAACAACAGACCATGGTGCAAACAGCAGCAGGCAAGAGCAAGCGGTTTTCTACTGGGCAGGGTGTGATCCAAGGTTGTATGCTGTCCCTAAACCTTTTCAACATGCACACAGAATTTATTATAAGATGCCCTGGAAAGTTTTGACAAAGTGGAAAGAGCTGGGATTTCAATTGGTGGATACCTCTTAACTGACCTAAGATTGATGATGATATGATTCTCTTTACTACAGCCACTAATGTGGTGCAATGTAAGTCTGTAAAAACAGTTAGTGAGGAATATGGATTATTCCTAAATATGGCAAAAATGAAATGCCTGCAGGTTGACATGATTAACAAAAATAAAATGCAAAAGCAAACATCACAATTAATGGTGAAGTTGCAAAAGTAGTAGATGAATTAAATTATCTCGGATCATATATATATTATATAACCAAGAAGGCAGTTCAAAAGAAATCAGAAAAAGATTAGGATTGTCTCGCTCAGCTATGGCCTCACTTACAAAAGTTTGGAAAAAACGTGGCAGCTGGAAATGTATGAAGGTTCAACTGGTTAAATGCTTAATTTTTTTTCCTTAGTGACTTTTGGATGTGAATAATGGGAAATTAATGCTGCTAACAAGACAAAAACTGAAGTCTTCAATATGTGGTGCTGGCAAAGACTCTTGCATATCTCCTGGACAGAAAAGAAGACAAATGCTTATGTTAGAAACAATATTGGAGAGAAGCATACCATAGTGTTAGAAATCAACAGGCGCAAACTTATGTACTTTGGCCGCATCAGGTGTAGAGATGGAAATAGCCTCAAGAAATTTATCATGGAAGGAATGTTGGCAGGTCATCTCAGTAGGGGCCGACCAGCAAATAGATGGCTGGAAGGTGCTTTCAGATCATTTTGAGGTTAGCTGCTGAATCTTCAAAGATGGATCAAGAAGGCTTCCAAAAATTTTGCTCTGGTGTCACCAATATTCAGAGTCAATGGATTTTATTTACTTAGGGTATGTCCAGACTACCCGCCGATACGGCGGGTAGAGATCAATCAATCAGGGATGAGATATATTGATCCCCGAACACGCTCCCGCAGGGTGAGTGGCGGTAGCAGAGTCAACGGGGGAGCTGCGGCCATCGACCCCGTGCCATGAGGACCAGAGGTAAGTCGAAATAAGATACGTCGACTTCAGCTATGCTATTTCCGTAGCTGAAGTTGCGTATCTTACATTGAACCACCTCCCCAGTGTAGACCAGGCCTTAATGAGGTAGCTTTGTGGATGTTTATGCCTCAGATTTTCTTGGATGTAATAGCTGACAGATTTCTTCACCAAATAGTTGCAGAACCAACAAGAAGTGATGCCATTTTTGATTTGGCACTGGAGAGTAGTGAGGACCTCATAGAAGAACTTGCTGTAGAGGACAACCTTGGTTCAAGTGATCATGAGCTAATTCAGTTTAAACTAAATGGAAGGATAAACAAATCTGAAACAAGGGTCCTTGATTTCAAAAGAGCTAGCTTAAAAAAATTAAGGGAATTAGTTAGGGAAGTGGACTGGACTGAAGAACTTAAGGATCTGAATGTGGAGGAGGCTTGGAATTACTTTAAGTCAAAGTTGCAGAAGCTAGCTGAAGTTTGCATTCCATGCAAGGGGAAAAATGTGTAGGGAAAGATTGCAGACAAAGTTGAATGACAAGTATCTCAAACAGGTTATTAGGAGAAAGTGGACAGCCTGCATGGAATGGAAGATGGGAAAGATCAGTAAGGAAAATTACCTCTTGGAGGTCAGAAAATGTAGGGATAAAGTGAGAACTGCCAGAAGCCAGGCAGAGCTGGACCTTGCAAAGGGAATTAAAACCAATAGTAAAAGATTCTATAGCCATATAAACAAGAAGAAACAAGGAAAGAAGAAGGGGGACCTGAAGCACTGAGGATGGGGTAAAGATTAAAGATTATCTAGGTAAGGCCCAATACTTAAATAAATACTTTGCTTCAGTTTTAATGAGCTAATAAAAAGCTTAGGGGTAGTGGCAGGGTAACTAATGGCAATGAAGATATGGAGGTAAAAATTACCACATCCAAGGTGGAAAAATCACCTTAATAGGACTAAATCACTGGGAGGGGGGGCCCTAAATAATCTCCATCCAAGAATATTAAAAAAACTGGCACATGAAATTGCAAGTCCAATAGCAAGGATTTTCAATGAATCTGTAAACTCAGTGGTCACACCCTATGACTGGAGAATTGCTAATATAGTTTCTATTTTTAAGACAGGGAAAAATTGATCCAGGAAACTACAGGCCTGTTAGTTTGACCTCAATTGTATGCAAGGTCTTGGAACAAATTTTGAAAGAGAAAATAGTTAAGGATATAGAGGTGAATGATAATTGGAATAAAATGCAACATGGTTTTACAAAAGGTACATCATGTTAGACCAACCTGATTTCCTCTGTTGAAAAGATAACTGAATTTTTTTTAGACAAAAGAGATGCAGTTGATCTAATCTAGCTAGATTTCAGTAAGGCATCTGATACAGTTCTACATGAAAAATTATTAGTTAAATAGGAGAAAATGAGATTAATATGAGAATTGAAAGGTGAATAAGGAACTGGTTAAAGGGGAGACTTCGAGTCATACTGAAAGGTGAACTGTCAGGCTAGGGGGAGGTTACTACTGGAGTTCCTCAGGGATCGATCTTGGAAGCAATCTTACTTAACATTTGCACAAAAAGTGAGAGTGATAATAAAATTTGCAGATGACATCAAGTTGGGAAGCATTGCCAATACTGAGGATGACTGGAATATCATACAAGAATATCTGGATGATTTTGCAAACTGGAGTAATAGAAATGGGATGAAATGTAATAGTGCAAACTGCATAGTCAAGCATTTAGGGACTAACAACAAGAATTTTTGCTATAAGCTGCGGATTTATCAGCTGGAAGTGACAGAGGAGGAGAAAGACCTGGGTGTATTGGTTGATCACAAGATGACTCTGGGCCACCAATGTGATGTGGCTGTGAAAAAAGGCTAATGCAATCCTAGGATGCATCAGGTGAGGTATTTCCAGTAGAGACAGGAAAATGTTAGTACCATTATACAAAGCACTGGTGAGAACTCATCCAGAATACTGTGTGCAATTCTGGTCTCCCATGTTCAAGAAAGATTAATTCAAACTGGAACAAGTGCAGAGAAGGGCTACTAGCATGATCTGGAAAACCTACCTTATGAGAGGAGATTCAAAGGGCTTGGCTTGTTTAGCCTAACCACAAGAAGGCTGAGGGGAGGTATGATTGCTATCTATAAATACATCATAGGGATAAATACCCGGGAGGGAGAGGAGTTATTTAAATTAAGCACCAATGTGAACACAAAAACAAATGTATATAAAGTGGCCAACAACAAGTTTAGGCTCAAAATTAGATGAAGGTTTCTAACCATCAGAGGAATGAAGTTCTGGAACAGTCTTCCAAGGGGAGCAGTGGGGGCAAAAAACCTAACTGGCCTCAAGACTGAGCTTGACAAGTTTACAGAGGGGCTGGTATGATGAGATGGCCTACAATGGCATATGGCCCATTGGTGACTGCCAGTAGCAAAAATCCTCAAGGGCCAGAGACAGAACACTAGATGGGGAGGGCTCTGAGCTACTACAGAGAATTCTTTCCCAGGTATCTACCTAGTGGGTCTTGCCCACATGCTCAGGGTCTAAGTGATCAACATATTTGGAGTAAGGAAGGAATTTTCCCCCCAGGTCAGATTTGCAGAGACCCTGGTGGGTTTTTGCCTTCCTCTGCAGCATAGGGAACGGGTCACTTGCAGGTTTAAACTAGTGTAGATGGTGAATTCTCTGTAACTTAACATCTTTAAAACATGATTTCAGAACTTCAGTAACTCAGCCAGAAGTTACGGGAGTGGGTGGGTGAAGTTCTGTGGCCTGGAATGTGCAGGAGGTCAGACTAGATGATCACAGTGGTCCTTCCTAGGGTGACCAGACGTCCCGTATGCTATTTGTCCCAATATTTTGTTTCCTGGTCTTCGGTGGCAATTCAGCGGAGAGTCTTTTGTCCCAATATTTTGTTTCCTGGTCTTTGGCGGAGAGTCCTTCAGTCGTGGACAGTCTTCGGCTGTATTTCAGTGTCGGGTGCTTCTGTCTTTGGTGGCAAGGTTTTTTACCCACTGCAAAAATACCGCCAGAAGACCATCCATGACTGAAGAGCTCTCCGCCGAATTGCCGCCAAACTCCTGGACGGGTGAGTGTGAAAAAGAAAAAAGCCTCTCTGCGGCGGTCCCAATATTTTCCCCTTAACATCTGGTCACCCTAGTCCCCCCTGACCTTAAAGTCTATGAGAGCAGAGGGTAAGGAGAGGAGTAAGGGAAGGGATGAGAGTGTGCACACGAGAAATCAGGGGATGAGATGGGGTCACTGGGGAAAGTGGATTTAGAATAGCCATGCCAAGGCTTTGGTCAGAGCCAGTGCAGCTTGAGAATTAAGAAGCCATAACTAGTTCCCTGACTGCACCCTTCACTATTTCCACTGAACAGATCTAGCTGCAGAAGAGCATTTGGGCCATACTAATTCCTCTTAATTCATGTAGGATAGAGAAAGGCAAAAAGATAGGCCTAGAAATAGAAATTTATTCTAATCTATTCCCACCACTGGAGACTTTTGACAGCTACTACCATGGAATGGATATATAGAAAATGTTCCACCACCTCCCAAAGCCCTAGTTTATTTATTTATTTAAGTTATAACCTTAAATAGAATCTTAATTTAACATTTTGAACAAGTTTAGACATAGCTGTCTACTGTTAGTCTAGTAAGACACACCCATCTTGTTGATTAGATATTGAATGTCAAGTTTTCCTTGGAAGAGTTTTTGAAATTTAAGCAACAAATAAGTAAATGCTATGTTTTCTGTTAATATAGGTCATCTAATTTCATGGTTTACTCAAAATCAGTTATTTAATGGTATGTTTGAATCTATGTATGGCTCATTTTCTTTTCTCTACTTTTTGGTGTTAGCAAAATTTTCATAGTTCTTACAAATTTACCTTAAAAGGCTAGTTTGACAATGAGAACAGAGTCTGCTAGTCATTCTAATTGTAATGGTTTTGTGGGGCTGGACTGTAGTCTGCTGAGGACTAAAGTTCCCGAACCAAAAGAAGAAAATGCTTTTCTAGATCTCTCTCTTTCACTATTATTTTCACACACACAATTCAAACTCTGGCTTATTAGTATAATGAAAGATAACAGCTTTACACATACACAGGTCACTGACACTGAACATGGACATGGCAGAAACACCTCTTTTTGCTGCTGGAAAAGTTTACATATTCAACATCCGGAACATATGGTGTTTTCTTTAAATGATTACTATTAAACACAATTTTGTTGTGTTCTCACAGAGCTATAAAAAGTGTTAACATGGTTACATCATGAACTTCAGCTGCTTTTTATAACACATGAATTTACTCAGAGCAGAGATGTTCACCTAACATTTGTTTGAAAAAATGTATTGCAAGATACAATGCATTTCATTGGATTTCCAGGGCTGGCCTTACCATGAGATGAACTGTGGAGGTCGCCTCAGGTTTTAGACGGTGGCGGCGGGAGTGCCACTAGGACCCAGAATGTAGAAAATTGTGTCTGGTGCTGGTGCATATGTATTCTCTCTGCTCTAGATGCACGGAGATGGTGAAGTGCTGCGCTGGAGGAAGGAGGGCACAAGAGACATAACAGGCAGGCAGGAGAAAAGGTGAGAGGGAATAATAGAAAGCAGCAGGAGCTGCGGGGAGAGAGAGGAGGGGCAGCCTCTTATGTACCTCTCTAGCACTCCCAGGAGCCTTGACTGATTAACACCAGCTTCTCAGGAGCTTCCTGTTTCCCTGAACCCACTTGAGGAGAACAGGCAGTCAACTGAAGTAGTAAGAGCCAGTTAGGCCCTTAAAAGCAGCAGAGAATCCTATGGCACCTTATAGACTAACAGACATTTTGGAGCGTGAGCTTTCGTGGGTGAATACCCACTTCGTCAGACGCAGTACGTGAGTATTCACCCACGAAAGCTCACACTCCAAAACGTCTGTTAGCCTATAAGGTGCCACAGGATTCTCTGCTGCTTTTACAGATCCAGACTAACACGGCTACCCCTCTGATACCTTAGGCCCTTAAGATGGTGATATCTTCCCTCACTCAGGCCCTGCTACCAGCCTGCTTATTTGTCCCCTTCAACTGAGTGTTGAGAGCCACTATAGCTGGCACAGAACAGTTCATTGAAACTTGGTGGTCAGTGAAGCATGTATCAGCTTCTAGTGAGGCTGCTGAATTTTTTAATGTAATTCAAGCAGCATCATGTATTTTCTCTGCATCACTGATCAATAACAAATTTTGAAGAAACATCTGGGAGCATCCTCTCTGACACTGAAACCACTGAGTGCCAAGTTGGGAAAGTCGAGTGGAGGTGATAAAGCCTATCAAACACCAAATTGGGAAGAAGATGATGACACAGTTGCCATTATGGAGGATAACACTATAAGAGGAAACTGTTCATGCGAGAACAGTAGCAGAGGGAAATGGAATCACCAGAAACATAACATACTTCAAATTTCTGTGTGGCTCAGTGTGTGGCATGACATACTGTTGAAATAAAATGTTATACAGCGAAACTCCAAGGTGTTGACCTTGATATATCTGGAGAAATGGAACAACTGGACAAAGCAAAGGTCATACCTACAGTCTTACCGGTCAGATGAGGGAATCAAAACTTTCTGAAGAGCGCGACAGAATTGCAAGAGGAACTTCACATGAGATTTTCCAACCACACTCAAGAAGTACAAGAGTCACCGGAAAAACAGAACAATTTTGATTACGAGACAACAGGATAAGCATACGAAACCCCAAACAAACAATTCAAGTTTGAATTCTTAACGCAGGTGCTTGATGTTGCAATCTACAGTTAAAGAACGTTTCATGCAGCTCAAGACACTAGCAGTATATGTGAGATTTGTTACGTATTCAAAACTCCTCACTATACTGCAAAGAAAACTATACCCAGCAATCAGAGCATACAAGAAGTATTGACACACGATGAAATGCGTATATTGATGCGATGATTAGGGATGAACTGAGCCCCCTTCAAGATAGCATTTCAGCAGGATCAACTCCAAAGGCTTTCTGGATAATATGTGCATAATAAGATGACACGCCTCTTTACAAATGCTTGTTGTTGTGCTGTGCATACTCTAACACTTCTTGTAACAAGTGCCAGTTGAAGAACGCAGATTCCCAGATGAAGCTTAATAAAGAAACATCTATGCTTCCACAATGAATAGGAAAGGCGGTCAGCCTTGCAATCATCTCCATAGAGCATGAGTGGCCCGAGCGTGGCTGCAGGAAGCATTCAATCTTTGAAACGCAAGAAGGCACGGAAAGCATGCACTTGATTATTCAAAGACAGATTCTAGAATTTATTGACATTGATGATACTACAGGAGCTGGTATGACAAATGTGCTTCTTAAAAAGCTGGAAGATACAGGAATTGCGATAGCTGACATGAGAGGTCAGGGCTACGATAATGGTGCCAACATGAGAGGAAAGAACAGAGGAGTGCAGACACAGATCCGAGAGTTAAACCCTCAAGCTTTTTTTTGTCCCATGCAGTTCTCATTCATTGAACTTGGTGGTCAGTGATGCAGCATCAGCTTCTAGTGAGGCTGCTGAATTTTTTAATGTAATTCAAAGCATCTATGTATTTTTCTCTGCATCAACTCATTGATGGCAAATTTTGAAGCAACATCTGGGAACATCCTCTCTGACACTGAAACCACTGAGTGCCACACAATGGGAAAAGTCAAGTGGAGGCGATAAAGCCTATCAAACACCAAATTGGGAAGATAGATGATGCATAGTTTCCATTATGGAGGATAATGCTATGACAGGAACTGTTCGTGGAGACAGTGGCAGAGGGAAATGGAATCACCAGAAACATATATAACTTCAAATTTCTGTGTGGCTTAGTGTTGTGGCATGACATACTGTTTGAAATAAATGTTGTAAGCAAGAGACTCCAAGGTGTTGACCTTGATATATCTGGAGCAATGGAACAACTGGACAAAGCAAAGTCATACCTACAGTCTTACCAGTCAGATGAGGGATTTCAAAATGTTCTGAAGAGTGCACAGAAGTTGGCAGAGGAACTTCACACTTGAAGCTATTTTCCCACCCATTCAAGAATACAAGAGTCACCGAAGAAGAAGACATTTTGATTACGAGGCATGGGATAATCCCATAAGAGACCCAAACAACAATTCAAAAGTTGAATTCTTTAACCGGTGCTAGATTGTGCAATACAGTCAGTTGAAGAACATTTCATGCAGCTCAAGGAACACAGCAGTATATTTGGGATGTTGTATGATATTCCAAAACTCCTCACTATACCTGAAGAAGACCTACACAGCAATGCAGGGCACTAGAGACAGTGTTGACACATGATGACATGCGCGATATTGATGTGAGGTGATTTAGGTGATGAACTGAAAGCCTCTTTCAGATACATTTCAGCAGGAATCAACTCCAAAGGCTGTTCTGGAATATATGTGCCACAAATAAAGATGACACACCTCTTTCCAAATGCTTTGTTGCTCTGTGCATACTTCTAACACTTTCCTGTAACAGTTGCCAGTGGAGAATGCAGCTTCTCCAAGCTGAAGTTAATAAAACACATCTACATCTCCACAATGACACAGGAGAGGCTGGTTGCCTTGCAACCATCTCAGGCAGAGAGCATTGAGCTGCCCAGACTGTGACCTTCAGGAAGCAGTTCAAATCTTTGCAACCAAGAAGGCATGGGAAAGCACCACTTTGATTATTCAAACAGATAAAAATGCCAGTGTTTACTATGCAGACAAGAAAAGTTACATTTGCTGTTCAGGCATTTGAAAATTAAGTGTTACTTAAAATTTTTGAACAAAGTATTTTAAGTTGTTAGTTCTCCTTTATTGGGGTAGGTAGCAGAGCAGTACCATGAGAGGAGTAGAACAGGAAGAAGGCAGAATTAAGACCTTTCAAAATTTTGGCTCAAGTGAGGAGGCATGGGAGCATCATTTGAGCTCCCTGCCTCAGGTGCCAAAATGTTGTGGGCCGGCCCTGTAGATTTCTTGCAAGTTTCCTCTACTTAAGTTGTGTCCAGATTTTGCCACTCTTTACATGCACACTGAATAATACTTTAAAACATATGTAGTTTCATTGATTGGGTCTACTACTGTAATAAGGTACAACTCAATTTGAGTGAAGGTGGCAGAATCTGATCCGTATTAACTGACCCTTTCCTATTGAACCTCTCTCTCCAGCCTATAGCTCAAATGTTACCTTAATTATAATGTTACACAAAGTGCTAGGTGATCGTGTTTTAAATATAGATTGCATTGCTCATGAAACACAATAAATTAGTATATAATAGTGTGTATCCTGAAGAATCTAAAAGTACATTGCAAAAAAAGTCTCACTTCATGCAGCAGTAGAGTGGCACATGGCAGCTATTTTACATTGCAAAGGACTGCACACCAGAACGTTCAGAATACTGTAAACCAACTGAAATTCCAGGGGAATGTAGGAAGTTTATACAGAACCATATTGGGATCTCTCAGGATGCCCCTCACTCCTGCAATAAAGTTAAAAAGAAATAAAAGGCAGTTTTTCTAGCAGCACAGTGCCCACTCATACCATGCTGGGGACGTGTAAGTGCCCAGGAACATAGGCAGCTGATATTCCCACAGTGCCACCAGGAGGCCAAGAGGAGGCACAGCCAGGGAGCAGTGTGAAGAGTAGGTGCCACAGGAAGTACAGCCCAAGAGACCTAGAGTGACAGTACGTTGTGTTGTCAGATGCTACCGGTGTGGTGCTCTGCTCTGCTTTGCTCTGTTCCTTGTTAATATCACTCGGCTGGGTGCATGTGTTCCCTCTGTGTGCTGTCCCAGCTCTGCGCAGATAGCTGACACAGCAGACCCGAAGAGAACCCTCAATGACCACAGACTCTAGTAAGGTACGAAGGCAGGTCGGCCAGGTTTATTGTCGAAGAGAAACACAGTCTCCAGCTCCCTGGCAAATGTAGTCCAAGGTGCTGCTAAGGTGCAGCTAGCCAGTACTTATGTGCTCTCTGGCAATGGACTCAGCTCAGTCAGTGGCGGGACTTTCCACTGCCCCCTAGGCTGGACAAAGACACTGCCCCAGGGATACATTCTTATACACAGGTACAAACAAGTTACACGTCACTCCTGACGTATTGAGGTGCAACCCTTCTACATAGCAAGGTACAACCCTTCTACACAGTAAGGTGACGCCTCTCACCTTGTACATGTTGGTTGGAACAAAACAACTCTGTCCATCATATTACCCTTTTGGCCCTGTCATTGGGATGGGTCAGCCTGTTCCTTGTTATCTGTGTGGAATGTGCAAGTATGTAAATGTTCTGATATCTAGTGTTCAGTACCTTTTAGGTACGTATCTTCTTGCAGCATCAGCCCTTTCCTTGCCAGCTTCTGTGAGCAGAGCCTGCCTCTGGCTCACAGCTTAACTTTGCTTTATGTTAGCAAAGTCTTGACCGTTACTTTAGTTCAGGCCTCAGGCCTCATACTGGGCCTCTGATACCAAGGTTTATATTTTAGGGCCTTCTCTTACTACACCTTGCAGCCCTATGATTGGCCAAGTACCACTACTTAAACCCAGGGGTTGCCCCAGGAAGGAAGTTGTCTGGGAAATCACACAAACTTGGCTTGCTGCAATGCCAGACTTTGCCTCATCTCCTGATCTCTGACTCCAGGCTGACACTGACTCTGATTCCCGCCAGTCAATTCTAAGCTGGTACTACCACTGGTCTCTGAACCCTGGCCTGACTCTGGCTCTGACTCTTGTTTATGGGACCCAGCCTTGCAATTCCTCCAATTCCTGCCTGGCAATTCCTATCCCTGGTAGGCAGATTTCAGGCTAGCTGTGATTGCTAGGCCAGACTGCCTACACTCCGGTCCCTTACTTGAAGAGTGCCACCTGATGAACCAATATTTGCAGTGGATAGCGTTTTTCTCAGAGGCAGGTTTCCATTCAAATACTTACCTTATTAAACCTTTATTAGAGTGTGAGACGTGACAAGATCACAATACAAGATGGTCTGGTTGCTGACAAACTAAGACACTGACCCTGCAAACCTGTACGTATGTGCTTAACATGTATGAGTAATCTCACTGAAACCAATGAGACTACTCACATGTATGTTTGCAGAACTGGAAAATGGCTTAGGAAATGCCAAATTTATAGTTATCCATGCAGCCTGGATTCAGCCCCCTTATTATGATCTTTAATTACATTATCATAACTGCCTCATTCAGTGCACAGGCTGGATACATAAGGAGGCTGAATTAAAGTTGCAGATGCAACTGTAAATCTGACATTTCCTAATTTTTGAGTGCTTAGCTTTGCAACCTAAATAATATTTTCTAACTTTGTACATATACATATAAAAACTGTGTCAGAGGTACCATAAATGCTCAACAGGCAAAGCAGCTTGGTGGGAAGAAATGTCCCAGATCACCTGGAAAAGGATTGAACAAAAGGATTTGCACATACATGCATTTTGACGTGGTTAGAACTGAATACATAAATGACAACAAAATGTTAATAGCACATTTTTGTAGCATAAAATAAATAATAAAATAATGACAGCAACAAATAGGTAAAAAGACAATTTACAATTTTTTTCAGAAGGCAATAATCTACAGTAACGAAATGTAGATATTTTTAAACTGTACCTGTAAGTAGCTCTAGAAATTTCTAATGAAGCCAGAATAAGTTCTGTGTCTTGGTAATGAGATTGTCATATCCAGAGAGGGAGAACTGTTAAATTATTAACAGTATTAGAAATCAGATATTGCTCTAGATCCTCAGCTGGCATAAAGTGGCATATCCTCCAATGGCCTTGACTTCACTGGAACCATGCCAATTTATATCAGCTCAGTATCTGGTTTATTGTGTTTTGCAGAAGGTTGAATCACTCTGCAAAAGATGTAAAAGTAGAAAAATGCTACTAGATAACAGGGAGAAAAATATTGGATTGTTGCACAAATACCTGCTTAAGCCATAGATCTTGTGCATGTGCTTTCTCTTGTGTTAAATATCATATAAATAGAAGTAGAAATGCTTGTTTCTGCAAATAAAGAGAACCCTTTTTAATTCATTCACAAGGAGAGATTTTTGCTCCATTCATAAAACCCAATTCATTTACAGTCTAAAATGCATTTACATTCTAATCAGAATTGCTGTTCAGATGAACGCCCTCTCCACCCTGCCCCCCAAAAAATAATTGCAGAAGTGTTCAGTTCTTTTTTAGGATCATGATGCCCTTATTCACAAAAAAAAGATCATAAACTATTAAAGAACATAAAGGCAGCACTTCTCTAAAGAAGCAGCAGTATTATCTGATCCAGAAAATTTCCTATGCATTAAAATGAAGCTAAAAAAAAAACAGTGCAGCAAAATAAATATGATAACTATAAAAACAGTCACATCAGAAAGGTGTGTATTGTTTCAGATACAATTTGCATAATTTTTCTCCTTCCTCCCTCAGTCAAAACTTCTGTGTATAGGTTTAAAAACCCTAAGCAAAGACCAATTTAGCCCTAAATGTACCTTGTTCCATCTCACCATTTTCACAGCTAACCCTTTAATAACATATTTTTATGAATCTTTTTTATGGCTGAATTGTAATTTTTCTTACTAATCCTTCTACATATCATAAAACCTTTCAGATCAGTTATTTATTTTTACTTTGAAAAAAGAAGCAGAAATTCATCTCCAATCTCACTGAAGGAGAAAGGGCAACAGAATCACTAAAAGAATTACAAATAACTGTCAAATAGGGCCTGACACTCAGAAAAGTGGAGCACCCACAACTTCAAAAGCTATATCACCCCTTAAAAATAGGCCCATTGTTTTATTTGCCAAATGTTGCCCACAGGGCCGGCGCAAATCATTAGGCAACCTAGATGGTCACCTAGGGCGTTAATATGTGGGGGGGTGACCGCGGTGGTCGGACCTTCCGCCGCTTCTGTCGGGGGTGGCATGTTGGGGGCAGGACCTTCCGCCGCCTCTGTCGGGGGTGGCATTGTGGGGGCAGGACCTTCCGCCACCTAGGGCAGCAAAACAGCTGGCAGCACTCCTGGTTGCCCATGATTCTGTTTGCCAACTCTTTGCCAACAGATCTTAATTTGTTCAAATGTAGATCCTGACAATCCACTAGAGCAAATGCATGTGTGGAGCCAGTAACTTGAAATGAGACTTTGCACGAGCATGGGATTCCATGCTAGTGGATCCTATTGCAGGATCAGGGTCTTATTCTCTAATCAGAATTTTTGATGGACGAATCATTTATGGGAACAAATTTCTGTCTATGGGTTATTTGTAACTGTTCATTTCACCTACACATCACAAATAATGAATGGCAAGCAGCTGGTCTCCTAAGTCTCATGGGCCTTGATTCTCCTATCATGCTGGTTTACGCTCATGTAATTCCACTGACTTCAGCTAAGCAACTCCTGATTTACATTTGCTTATGAGAGAGAAGAATCAGGCCCATGTTATTGTGTGGGGTTTTTTTCTGCCTGATTGAACAACTGGAGCTTCTTAAACAGGAGAATAATGAACCATGAATATTTATTATGCACTAATATTAGCAGTAGTACAAAGAACAGCCATCCTCTCAAACAATTGTGTGACATAAACTTGTTCACAAGAATTTTTGTGAATAGGGTGCGAAAAGGGGGATAAGAATAGTCAAAGCAAACAGCTGCTGGAGATTCATTCAGCTATGCTCAATACCTGGGAAAAATGATCCAGAAAGTTACCACTAGGGCTATGTCTACACTGCGAGCTAGCAGTGTGATTCTCCTACCCGTGCACACATACTTGCACTAGTTCTCATCGAGCTAGCGCAAGAGTAAATAGCAGTGTCGCTCTGGTAGCATAGGTCACTGAGTTGTGCTGAGTTCATACCCACAGCGGGTTTGTATTCAGCATGGCTCAGCCATACTTCTCTGCTAATGCTACCAGTGCTACTGTAGCTACACTGCTATTTATAGTCTCACTAGCTCAGTGAGGGCTAGAGAAAAATGTGTACACAAGCAGGGTAATCGCACTCCTAGCTTGTAGTCTAGATGTAACCTAGGTTATGTGGTAATTTGTTATCACCTATTTGAATGTAGAGATGTTACTTTGGCCACCAAGGTGCTCCCACGTTTTCAAAAAAAAATACATAAATAAGTAAATAAATCACTAAGTATATTGCTTTTCATCCATAGATCTCACAGTGCTTTACAAAGGAGAGCAAGTGAGAGAGCATCTTTCCAGATGGGGGAAATGAAGCACAGACAGAAGAAGTGATTTGCCCAAGGTCATCCAGCCATTCAGAGGGAGAGGTGGGACTAGGAGTCTCTTTCAATGGAAACATATTTGAGAAAAATTACAAATGGCTAAAGATGTTCTTTTATTTTATTATTTCTGTAGTATCCACATATTTATCTGAATGCTCTGAAATGTGAAACTGTGGGTTAACATAACTAGCCTCCATGGACTAGGTAGTGAGAACCATTCAGGAAACCTAACATTATGGACATAAAGAAATAATCCCCAAAAGAAGAGCTGCTGGTGACAAAAGGGATTGATGGTGAGTAATAAACTGGCTTGACAGGCAAGCTCTTGCTCAGCGATGTGAGGAGAGCCACCAAAGGATTTAGGCAAACACAATCAGGGAAAATGGTTCCATACTGGTAGATGCTGTCCCTAATGCAAGAATTCCCCCCAGCTCAATCTAGTTTGTACCTCAGAGTGAAAAGCAAATATAATTTGGCCAGTCAAAACTGTTTGGGGTGGGGGGAAATGAAGAGAGATGGTTGCTAGATCATTAAGTATCCAATATCCATTGATGTCAATTGGGCTTTTGATAAGACCCATATGTCATATGTTGGAGTGCTAATAACATTAATAATGGATGAATAATACAACATATTTGTAACAATCTTTTATCATCACATAGGCCTTGCATGGGATGTGGCTTGGTGGTGAGTACAAGAAAATGGACTGTTTGGCTTGCCTTTTTCCATTTGGAGTCATCTCCCTCCTCCCTCAACCCCATTAACGTTTGTTTCTAGGAAATTTATAGAACTTCAGACATTGGTAAATAAATTCCTTATCAAACATCACACAAGATCGCTGCAGTTTATGATAAGATAAAAACAGGTTTTCCTGCCATGTCCTCACACTGTCTGATTTGTGTGGAAATGTGTAACCTAGCTATAATATATTTTAAAGCACATGGCCCTTTCTAATTTTTGTTCCTTTGTTAGTCAGCAGAATAAAGAACCAACAAACCTGCTGAATAGAAATCATACATTTCCAAAAAAATAAGTTATAACTTCATGGAAAAAAACCCTAAGTCAGGAGCCTCTGCAGGAAAAACTTTTTAAAGCACCCCTTTTAGTAGCTACCGCTTCTGCTAAGCAAATAAATGAGATGAGTTACTCCCCACTAGCTGCAGCATGCTGAACATGGTCCTTCATTATCCACCTGACTTTATCCCTTACTGTAACACAGAATTTCATATCAATAAAACTATTGTTCGCCCCCATCATCTCTCCAAGCCCAGTTTCCTCCTAGGATATAAAAACTACATTTGTCCAAGGTTAATGCGAAATTTTACATCTCATTCACAAGGGTTTAGAAAAGCCAAACAATCCTGGTATGTTTCAGGAGATAGTACCTATAATTTTACAGCATCTAAAAGTGTGGGAGGTGATTTATAGAATGTATGAAAAGAGATGGTCCCCACTTCACAGAGCTGAGGCTGGGATTTTCAAAGGCAAGTAGGCACCCAACTCCCATTGAAATTCAATGGGAGTTGGGTGTCTTTCATCCCTTTGGAAATCTCAGCATCAACTTCTAATTTAGCCAGTAAGGACACAAAGGTAAAAGCTGCCACAAAAAATACAACTGCCAGATAGGCCAAAGACTTTTAATTTAGTAGCAAGCTAGTCAATCATATTTATTTAGGCATCACTCCAGACAGGTCTCTACTTCTTGGGGAATGACAGCTGAAGGAATCTTACCACAGATATTCAAGACAACATGATATCTCCTCACATTCCTAAGGCACTACCATGTTGATCTCACTGCTTCTCTGCATGTTTCTTTCAGGATCATTGTCTTTCAAGCAGCACAATCAGATGACTGCCCTGTCTCTGGGCTAGAGTGGGAGAAGAGAGATGTACAATGAGGCAAAATTACTCACTACTATTTCTGTTTATGGTCTTCTGCTGTCCTACATCCCACCTTCTTCCATGCTCAAGAATAGTAACACTGTATTTCTCATCCTCCCTCACACCACCTTGGTCTCTGCCCCAAAGACTTTACAATCTATGCATAAGTCTAGAGATAACCAACAGATGGGTGGAACACAAAGTAACAGTGATACAGCTATGATTAGTGTATTAAGCAAAAGTCACAGCACCTCAATTGCCTACCCATTGTCAAGTGCTTTGCAGACATCACATCATTAGTGGGTTTTAAGGAGAGATTAAAAGAAGGCTACTTTAACAGTCTTGCAAATTTTTACCAAGAGCTCCTCCCATTATAAGTAGGGATGAGAGAGAAGGTGCAATTGTGCTTGTTGGAAAACTTGACAAATGACCATAACAGCATGTAATTGACATCATACAGATCTTAAAAGTGCAAAAGGTGACACTGATGATCTATAAATCTCCACAAGTTCAATTATCTCATATATTTGCAGTTATCTGTATGGGTATCATATAATTTCAGGATCTAGTTAAGACGAACTCTCACCAAACAAAGCACCACCCATGCAATCATTCTGTAATTTTAGATTGATTAGATACATTCAAATTAAATCCTTATTTGTGACCTAAACATTTCTTGGTGATCATTTTTATGACTACTATTTAGTCTGTAGTTTATAGATGTGCTTTATTTTATGAGGCACAAGTAACCATGTAAGCACCAAGTAACCATGTAACCATGTAAATAATAATCATATAGCTCATTATTCGCTGTGGTTTATATAGTCAAGGCTATTAGAATTAGCAAGGAAAGAATGGACACTTTTCTGGTAGTTAGCCTACTTCTACATAGCAGTAAGAGTTAATAGACAGTCCTGCATGATAATAAAAAACATTCCCCAAACTGAAATCTATAAAAAAATATTTTCAGGAAATTGCCTCTCACTCTTAAAAACTACCATTTAAAGTTAGAATGTTTCAAAATAGGCAACTGATGAGGATGATTACAACTCACCAAAAAAATCAGTTTTATTTGTTTTATGTCCAATAGCTAGGATACCCATTTAAAAAATATTGTCTTCAAGACAGGGCTAGAAAGAGGTTGCTGGAATGTGGTCACCAGAAAAAGGAG
Source organism: Chelonoidis abingdonii (assembly GCF_003597395.2). Lineage (NCBI taxonomy): Eukaryota > Metazoa > Chordata > Testudines > Testudinidae > Chelonoidis > Chelonoidis abingdonii. Next base: position 107,126,667 of record NC_133769.1, read on the forward strand.
CTGTGACTCTGTACCTTACATGTTCAGGAACTAGCAAAACCCAAGGTAGATGTCACCTATGAAATGGTTAATTTTCTAAAGAAAGGAAGTGGGAGTCTGACAAGGGGTTCTGTAAGAAGGATAGTTTGTGGCTGATGGGAAGAGAGCTCAGGTTAGGAGTCTTACTAGCAGTATGTGTAAATGGGCCACTGCCAGGAACTTCTTCTTAACATGGTCTGCTCTCTCTCTCTGAGGCTCTCCCTGATTGCATGTTCAAGACCTTACTCTGAGGGCAAGAACTGGTAGAAAGAAGCGAAGTGCATCAGAAAGTTAGGCAAGGGTGAGGAATGTGGAGTTGTAGTGGGTTTAGCGGTTATCTTTCCCTCTCTGGATAGGAGAGAGGCCACTCCACTTCACTGTGTCACTGTGGGGTTAGCCCAGTCGCAGGGGGAATTAGAGACTTAAGGGCTACGATATATGAGGCCCTGGTGCTCAAGCAGTGCAGAGCCACAAACAGTATAGTGAGCTCTGGCTCTCGGGCAGGGAAAAGCAGCAAACAAACCGTTTGGCCTATGGTGGGGCAGCTGCCACCCCAGAAGTGGGATTGGCAGCAGGGGGTAGGGTGACCAGGGCCCACCATAGTCCACTGGGTCCCAGCCCAGGGCCTGACAGTGGCGGAGAACTGTGCCACTGGGTCAGTGGGGATCCTACTGTAGCATACCGATTCCAGTACTGACAGTAAAACGGACTAAAGTCTGATTTCCCTGGGACACGTCCTACCACAATCTGGGGTGGGGGGCTCCGGCGTCCACAGGTCCTCCATCTCCTCACGGTATGAGGCTGCCAGCAATCCCAGATGCTCCTCTCTGGGCTCAGGCTCCTTTGGGGGCAGGCCGCAGCCTGGTTTGGCCACAAGTCCAGAGGACTGCAGCAAGCAAGAGGCATCTGTGTCCTTCTCTGACTTCTCTTCCACTGAGCTGTGGTCCCCACTTCTTATACTTCCTGTCCAACCTCTCAACTTTCAGTGAGAGGGCAGAGCTCAGCCTGGCTTCACCAACCCAGGCACAGAGAGAAGCCCCTCACCCTCTGGCTCAGAGGGAAGCCACTCCACCTCACTGCAGGAGCTCAGAATGGATCCATGTACGGAGGGAGAATTAGTGGTGCTGTAAAGTGACCAGAGACCTCAAATCTTTCCAACTATCATAGGAGCATCTTCCAGTATAATCGCTATCCGTCTTGCTAGGAGTACAACCAAGGAAGGGCTAGTCAGGTGGGAGGGAGGAAGGAAGGACTGAGGGAGGGAGTAAAGGAGGGAGTAAGGGAGGGCTTGTGTTTGGAGTTTCTGCTGGTTAGGGGAGAGTGTGGAGGAAGGATCAAGCATACTCATCTTCATTGCTATAAGGGTTACTCCTATAGGAGATCAGTGCTTTGATCACCTCTTTTCCAAAACAATCCTATTAAATTGATGAAGGTGATACGTGCATTCTGAGTTACAGCAGGACATGTCTGAGTCTCTGCATGATCATGTGATTATTCAGTAGACGTTCTGAAATGTATTGACAAGGTTAAAATACACTGAAGCCACCCTGGTGAGTAAAATAATAAAATACAGTACCTGTACCACACATGAATATGAGGATCCCTTAAATGTTGGGTGTTATCTGAGGAACCAATATTTAATTTAGCTCAAAAGTACAAATGATTCAGCCTTACTACCCTATGATTAGGAGAGAGAAGTCCCTACCAAGGAGTATTCAATTTGGGCAGCTGTATGCCACCTAGAACAGTATACAGAAAATTAATCAAAGGACTATTAACCAGTGAGAGAGTGTTGGAATAACCAAATGTTGTTTGATTAATCATTGTCATGTATCTTTTCTGCCTGACTGATATGATGTACTTCAAGGTGGACCTGAAAACTGGACTTGAACCATTACACATGTAATGATATGAACTAACATGTGATTTTTAATAACATCCAAATAGGTGCTCATTATATGGAGGAGTGGAAAGAGATAAGGACAAAACGCCATGTAAATAAACAGTTTTTATAGAAATAATGCACTGTCTGTGGCATGTGTTTGGTCCCTGGCCATGCAATGTTGTTTAATAATCTTCTTGTATAGGCCACCTCTCAAACCCAAAGGATAACAAGCACAAATTGTATCTATGAAATAGCATCACATCTTTATTCTCAATGGCAAAAATTGAAATGCAATATACATTATAAACAGAAAAACAGCTGGCTTGGATTGTGTTGCAAGCCACTAAGAGTTGAGGGATTTGAATGACATCATAACCCGTGAGAGTATGTTGCTGGCCAGCTGGTGTTATTTATAATATACACATAAGTGAGGAAAAATAAAAAGGCAAAAGTTATATATTATAAAGCTAACAAAATAAAATTATCTCCTGCTTCTTGGCATTTAACACGTTACCAAGAATGATTATGAAGAATACTAGCAAAAGGGGAAATTTCATTTTATTTTTACTGTACAAAAAAGAGCAAAGTCATGAGACAGTGTCCCATACTAGGCCAATTGCACTGCTATATTCTGACTACAGTAAGTTCTAGGAAATTATATCACTTCTCCTGTAAGGTTGTTAAAGGTATTTTGTCTTATTTAGAACAAGTAAGGGCTCACCGAGCCTCATATTTATATCAAATTGCTAACTGCTATTTCAGGGTTAACATCACTACAAGCTGGAGACTTAATTATTACCCATTGTATAGACTACCAAATTTCCAACCCTGACAATGCAAAGGTGTATAAGCTGATAGATAGAAACCCAGCTGAAAGTTAACCATAATATACTTTCTTTTCCATGGCAGCATAAGCTTTTTCATGTGCTAATCCTTCTGTCACTAATGCACATTCTTTTAAGGGGAAAAAAATATGCTTCTGTGCTCTAGTTTTAAAATGCAAAGGTATGATGTTATTTGTCACCATGCCCAAAAAAGTCCTTACTCGATAACTTTGCCAGAAGAGGGAGAGAGAGAGAAGGCAAATGCTCCCCCAGCTGTTTCCTGTCTACAGTGTCTGTGTAATGTAGATAAATGTGAGGATTTTCTCTAAATCCCTCTTCTGTTTGCTAAATCTCACTGTCACTGCTAAAATCAGAGCAGATAGAGTCTGCGCAATGGAATAAAGTCCTCAATATTGAAATGTGACATTGCTCTCAACATCTCACATCTCTCTGGATTTCTTTTTTCTCATTATTTCTGCTAACAAATTCATTTCCAGGCTTTGCACTTTTAAGAAGCAATGGAAAACATCAACAGTTTTTCAACACAATTATTAAAGTGCTGCTTTTGTGATTTCTTGAAGGTAAATCTTTATTACTATTTGAAATCATTTTGGAGTTTTATTTTAGTGTGTATTGTCTGCTTCTGGATAAGAGAGTGTAATGCACTTTTTAGTAACATTATTTCTGAACTGGAAATTATTTATCAATTGCTGAATATGCAGTTTTAGATGATCTGAAAAATGGCTGTATGTGATAGTTGCAATTACATACCGATAACAACTATAAAGGTAAAACTATTGCAGGTAATTATTTAAAATTCTGCTTCTGTTAGGAAAACTTTACAATATTTCTGTTATATCAATATTAAAGCTTCCAGTTACATTATTATCTATGGTTAATTAATGTTGTTCAACATAGAATAAGAACTTTTAGATATTTTCTGCAGGTGCAGAGGTTTATATTGATATATGCATTATACATATGGTAAACGTTAAAGTACTGTTCTATTAGTCTATGCAAACAATATATAAAACATTCATACTTTATGGTGTTCAAACTTATAGGTGATGGTATCACTGCAGCAGTGTGTTGCCACTATATTACACGTACTTATTTTTGTGCTTTCATATATTAAAACTAAAAATGAAGTTCAGTTTGCCTTTTATATTAGAAACCAGTTACAACTCTTGCTGACCTTGCATATTCATATAGTTTAAACAATTGTACATAAGGAAAGTGGAAATATTCCCCATCATCTTGTCAACTTTTCCCTTTGTAGGGAGGGCTTTTTCAGGCAAAGTTTCATGTTATAATACTATCATTTCTGTTCAGGAGTGTCAATTCTCTTTAGGTAAATTTGACTGCAACAGATGCACTGACCTCTGCTTCTATCAACTGGCCCCCATTCAAGTTTCCATTCTCAGCAAAATCATATCTTTCAAGAACTATGTTGGGATTTTTTTTTCCAATTTGTAAGCACCACAGTTTTAAGAAGTTGACACAACCTCCACAGCTAGAATTACCTGAGGGCCCAATTCATTAAAAAAAAGTGCTTGTCACAAGCAGAATTCATCCACTTTCCTTACTATAATTCATAATAACTTTTCTAAGTAAAATATGTGAATTGAACAATTTTTTTGGTGTCCAGTTAGGCACCTCATTCCAACATACCTGAAAGATGAACAAATAAAAAAATAGCTGAGCAATGCTGAAAGTTAAAAGACCTAAAAATAATGGGCTAGTTCTTCAGTCGGTATAAATTGGCATAGCTTCATTGAAGTCAATGGAACGACACTGATTTACACCAACTGAAGATGTGGCCCAAACGTATGCTTTACTTACATGATAATTACTAGTGAATACTATGTTATTACATTGTAATTACGTTTCTTCAGATACTCTGGTTTAGTAATTCGCTCCAGCATTTTCCTATGCAATCTGTACTTCAATAGATACATATAACCCTATATTCTATTTTACACTGTAATACATGCTACTTATGTAATTACTGGTATTTATACATAGTATTTATAATGACTGCAAATGTAATTAAATGGACAACTATCATCATGAATGTAAAGATTATTTACATGCAATTTGTGCCAACTGATTTAAAGTTTTTGCAATGGGTGGAGTCAGAAAACATGAAAGGTGTAAAAGAGGTCTGGAGTGTTCAGCCTATGTCAGTTCATTTATGTGCCACTATTTTGCACTGCTGGAACAGGCCTGCAGTAATAGCTGGTTGTGTTACTGAAGAAAGATCCATGGAACTCCAACTGTGAAAATATGATCAATCATTTGATGCAATTAACGAAAGTGTTTACCCAGGCTCATCCTGTACCTGTATTTGGTATCCAAATGTAATTAAATACTTCAATAAACCCCACCCACTAACCAGTGCATTTTTTTAAATACCTCAGTTTTCTACTCAGATTGGGTACACAATAAAGACACTAACCTGTTGTAAAAAACCTGTAACCAATTGTGTTACATTTCTGTAAGTATTTTTCTTATATTGCCCTCAGATGTAAATGGGAACTTCAATCTTATCACAAACATCTTGAATCAACTAATGGTACATTTAATTAAAATGATAAAGAAAATAAATCCAGTTTCAGAATAAATTTGGAGGGAACAGTACCTAACTTTAAAAAAAAAAAAATCAATTGAGCCCTATGACCATGGGAATCCATTTCTTTTTTCAATGTTTTAACTTATCTGCAAGTTCTTGATTGTTTTATATTTTGGGATAAACTTCAGAAATTCTCTGTGGTTGGACTGTGCAGCTTCCTTGGCCTGCACTAAAGGAAAAACACCGGAGAATCTGTCTTGTCCTAGCTACATGCTGATATTTATCTTACCATGTAACCCAGCTGAAAACTCTTGAAAAACATAAAATTGTTAAATGCTTAGGATTTATGTTTATTGCTGTTCCAAATGTTATTCAAGAACAAACTGTTAAATACATAATATTCTTATACATACAAAGCCTTTCAGTCTACTGAGGCTATGTGTTTAATAGCTTTCTGATTTATCTCCTCTGAAGTAAGAGCTACTTTAAATTGCAGGTGCATCACTTTTTTATTTAAAATTCAAGAGTATGGAAGGGGAAAGAAGAAACTGGTGTTGTTAAAATATGGAATCCTTACAGGAAATGATGCCCTATGTTATCAGTCATTTATAATCTAATGTTCTTGCATCTACCATTGAAGTCATTTTAATGCAATAACGTTTGTTGGTTTTTCCATGGCAAAATTGGCTAAAGACTCTTGTAAATGGGAATATAATTATTCTCATACTTTGTATGACATATTAAGGGATTTGGATTTGTTAGTTATTTTCACAGCGGAAATGCCATCTAGAAAAAAGGGAAAGCGTTCCAAATTATTGATATATTTTCTTCTTTTGAAATCTGCAACATCGTAAGCATGGGGCGTAAGTTTGCAGAATGTTTGTCTCACTCACTGCCCCTACTATTAGACATAAATGGGTTTTCCTACTATTTGACAATGGTATTTTCTAAAACTGCTATGTCATTTCTGCAGCCTAGGGATTGTGTAGCACTACACATATTGGATTAGATCCTTGGCTGCTGTAAATCAATACAGAAATGGAGACAAATGGGGCTCTGCCAATTTACATCAGCTGAGAATTTGGACCTTTAATATTTTTTCTAGGAAAGAAAAAAGTGAGTCTATACCACAAATACAAGAGAGAGAAAGTAATTATAATCTCTTGTGTATATGGTCAAGTTCAGACATGAGCTAAATGGGTGTAACTCTAACTTCAATGAAGATATACCTGCTGGCACAGAACTGAATTTGGCCCATAAACCATGACTAATTTTCATCTTAATTTCTTGAACATTTCCTGTTTCCTGCTTTCTCTCTCCCACCCTAGTTATTTTGGCCTCCCTGCATTCCCTTGCCTTCTTTCTACCTCTTCCACATGCAGCTGCAACAAGTCAAAGTCCATTCGTGAAGGTTCTTTAACTCTGTGTAAACATGAACCATGAATGTTCACCCGGAAGAAAAAAACAGGTTATAAAATGCATGCAATGGAAAATGTAAAAACTTGCAGTATTATCATGAGAGCTGCTTTAATATGTAGTTACTCTCATTTAACAAATTACACTGTGTACGCATTCCCAATTCGCTGGGGTGAAGTATTTCATTTTCGTTAGGACTCTACTGGGAAACTCTGATGCAGTACTTTTGCTTCTTTGGCAGGTGAAGATGCACACTGTGTCCTACATTCATCTCTTCTACCTTGGCCTGTGTTTGCTTACCTTAACCAATTCTGCCACTGCTGGCCCAGAGACACTCTGTGGTGCTGAGCTGGTTGATGCTCTCCAGTTCGTATGCGGAGACAGAGGCTTTTATTTCAGTAAGTCAACCCCTTCTATCGTTCAGCTGCGACATTTTTCCATGTAATCCTTTGGGTTTTGCAACCACAGCAAGCATGCACATGAATAATCAAACCTGACTGTGAAGTATGGCTACTATCCTAAATCTCGGCGTTCTCCAAATCTAAAGTGAACATGAAGTTTCAATAAAGCATAGAGCACAGTCAGAGTTCAGCTTATCTGAGGTTTTAATGGGTTTTCTTTTTCAACTATGTTATTCCTTTTAACCACTTCCCAGCTGCTTCTATTCCACCTGCCGTGCTGCTACCTTCTGCTGGCCTTCCACTGAAATCAATGGAATGACAGGACATGCTAGACCTGATAGGTCCATGTGGCAGTGTAGTAGATGCTGTGGTACATGAATGTATCAATTTGTATACTATTGGATGTTCTATGTACTAAGATATCAGGCAATAGAAAACAAGTTAAGTACATATCACATCATGTTAAAAACACACTACGCTCCAACATCTGGTTTGAGAGAGGAAACCTGGAAGGCAGCAGGCAGAAAGTTACAACATCCAAATATCCATACACTACATCAATTCAGTTCAGGCAAAGACAAAATTAATTTGCATTGGGATAATAAAAAACGATAATCACAAATACAGCCAACAGTTCAACTGACTGGACTATGAGGCTGAACATAAGCTAGCGCATGAGGTCCTGTTCTGAGCAAAAGCCCCAAAATTGGCCTTGACAGACCATTGCAATATTTCACTTCTTTAGCTTCTTTGGTATGAAACCAGAATAATGCAGTGGTGATTCAAACCCATTATTCCTTCCTAAACAATTACAAAAACAATGAGGAGTCCGGTGGTACCTTGAAGACTAACAGATTTACTTGGGCATAAGCTTTCTGTTAGTCTTTAAGGTCCCAATGGACTCCTAGTTGTTTTTGTGGATAGAGACTAACACTGCTACCCCCTGATACTAAACAATTACAGGTGGTCTGCAGTTCAAAAAGAGCAAAGCTATGAAACAGAGGGAATTTCAGTGTCACCTCCTACTTGAAAGGTGGCTTATTCTAAGATTCCAGTGCATCAAGTATATTCTGGCTTTACCACTGATACACTTCAAAATATCAAAGTTTCCATTGTGACAAAGTTCCTCCTCTACTCTTGGTGGGTCCTGCGCTTATTGCCAGATTTGCTCACCTCAGTGATCTTCCCCACAGTCTGGGTCAACTCCTTCTGTGTCTAATCAGGAGTTGGGACATTTGGGGGGAACCCGGGCCCGCCCTCTACTCCGGGTTCCAGCCCAGGGCCCTGTGGATTGCAGCTGTCTATAGTACCTCCTATAACAGCTGCATGACAGCTACAACTCCCTGGGCTACTTCCCCATGGCCTCCTCCAAACACCTTCTTTATCCTCACCACAGGATTTTCCTCCTGGTGTCTGATAATGCTTGTCCTCCTCAATCCTCCAGCAGCACACTCTCTCACCCTCAGCTCCTTGTGCCTCTTGCTCCCAGCTCCTCACATGCACTTCCTCTTCTCTGGCTCCCCCCTGCCTGACTGGAGTGAGCTCTTTTTTAAACCCAGGTGCCCTAATTAGCCTGCCTTGATTGGCTGCAGGTGTTCTAATCAGCCTGTCTGCCTTAATTAGTTCTAGCAGGTTCCTGATTACTCTAGTGCAGCCCCTGCTCTGGTCACTCAGGGAACAGAAAACTACTCATCCAGTGACCAGTATATCTGCCCTCTACCAGACTCTTGTACTCCATTGGCTTGGGTCTTTCACACCATATTTACTCATGTCGAGTACATGTCAGTCTGGTAACTACTCAGATTGCAGCTTTTGAATCCACTGAAAGACATGTCCTCTAATGAAACGTTCAGTGATTTACTAAAGAAAAGCCATTCAGCATCTAGTGAGCTTACTCTAGTTGGTGTGAGGCTCACTCTGTGCCTTTACTAGCCTTCATTTTGGGAAAACCACAAAAGACTCAGATAAAACACCTCAATTCTGGACACTTACCTGATGCTGATCCAAACCTTTGGAAGCTTTCTCCATCCTTTTAGTCTATTCAGATCCTTCCTTTTCTTCCCAGCCATCCCCAACTTCACTTCAATAATGAAGTCACTTCCTCTCTTTCTTCCCCATTCTCCCCAACACAATCAGCTTTCTGACACAGTTATCTCTCTCTTCATGCTTTTATTGTGATCTCCAACCCCACATAACCTTCTCCCTGGTCTCCTTCAGGCTTTCCATGTCTTTGATGATATCGCACCAAGTACATTAGGTCTCTACTTATATACAACCACTGTCCTCAAAATTCACATGTTCTAGAGCTGCACAGGTCATAAGAACAACTCCGAATGTTGTATGGCATATGGCCATAAGGAAACAACTACAGGTTAGAAAGATGGAAGGTTATTACCAACCTGGACCTTCAAGTTTTGTTTCAATGTCTGGGTTGAATTTTGAGACACCTATTATTTTTTCCAAATAGTTAAGCCATTCCTATTGTGACCTAGAAAGACTGTTAAAACCTCTCTCCCACTTTGAAAGGTTTTCATAAGAGGCTAATGAATGTACTGTACATCTCTTGAATATACATCTAGCACCAACAGTAATGACGGACATCCAAGCTCCTTTATCTATTGTAAACATAGTTTAAAATATATTTAATGATCTGATGGAAGTTCATACATAAAATACATTTATGAAATGCAGCCTGTTCATGAGTTTTAAAATATTATATTACCAGAAATAAAAATAACCTCATCAACTTAAAATTAGGGTTCCCACAGTAAAACAAAAAGTATTAAAACAAAAACCAAGAACACTACAAGTAAAAAAAATATACCTTACTCATTAAAGCATACAAAAGGATAATGATGTCATTGCACCTAAAGATATGAATACCTTTATAGTGATTATACTGCCTAACTAAAATCAAGTGAAAATAAACATTAGTTATTCCAATAACAACCTTAATTCTGACCCCTTTTTCTTTGTTTCTTTTTTTTAATTTCATACAGTTATTCTGTATTTTATCTAATTGCTATGGTACGGCAAAGGAAGTCAGATATATAAGTACAATGAACAGTGAAAACATGGTGTTACTTTAGATATTATATATTACCATAGTAGAAGATATACTGTACCAAGATGTGTTAAATGTATTAAATATGCAACATTCTTCTTTACACAATGTCTGCATAGTTTGATAATTATAAAATATCAATATTCTGATAGAAATTGTGTGTTCAAAGGACCTTGGAATGTGTTGTTTCTGTATTTTGGTGCAAGGGCTTATAGTTACTGTAGAACTGTTAGCTCTCTATCTTTCAACACTGTTATTTAAATGTTTATAACTATCTTTCTGTCATAAAAAATTGAAGTGCTATGTTTTTTGAAAGCTACTGGGTCAGAGTTGAGGCTGTAATTGTAATGTTTAATGTTAATTTTTACATGTTTACATTTTTCTGGAAGTATCACAGAATCACAGAAATATAGGGCTCAAAGGGACCTCGAGAGGTCATCTAGACCAGCCCCCTGCACTGAAGCAGGATTAACTATACCTAGACCATCCCTGCCAGGTGTTTGTCTAACCTGCTCTTAAAAACCTTCAAAGACAGGCATTCCACAACCTCCCTTTGTAACCTTTCCAGTACCTAACTATCCTTATAGTGAGAAAATTTTTCCTACTATCTAACCTAAATCTCCCTTGCTGCAGATTAATCCCATTGCTTCTTGTCCAACCTTCAGTGGACATGGAGAACAATTAATCAGTCCTCTTTATAACAGTCCTTAACATATTTGAAGACTGTTATCATGTTCCTACTCAGTCATCTCTTCTCAAGACTAAACATCCCCAGTTTTTTAATCTTTCCGTTTCTAAATCTTTTACCATTTTTGTTGCTCTCCTCTGGACTCTCTCTCCAATTTGTTCACATCTTTCTTAAAGTATAATGCCCAAAATCAGACACAGTGCGCCGGCTGAGGCCTCATCACTACTGAGTACAGTGGAACAATTACCGTCTGTGTCTTACATATGACATTCCTAATAATACACCCTAGAATATCAGACTTATTTGCATCTGCATCACATTGTTGGCTCATATTCAATTTGTGATCCACTATAACCACAGATAATTTTCAGCAGTTCTACTGCCTACCCAGTTTATTCCCCATATTGTTTTGGGCATTTTATTTTTCCTCACTAAGAGTACACTTTGCACTTGTTGTTATGACATTTTATCTTGTTGATTTCAGTCCAATTTTCCAGTTAATCAAGGTAGTTTTTAATACCAGTCCTGGCCTTCTTGCAATCTCTTTCATCTTGGTGCCATCTGTAATTTATATATATACATTCTCCACTCCCTTATGCGACACATTAATGAAAATATTGAATAGTACTGGACACAGGACAGACTTCTGCAAGACCCCAGTAGATACATCATCCCAGTTTGATAGTGAACCATAGATAATTACACTCTTGAGTAGTTCAAATGGTTGAATTATATGAGTAATTAAACCTATTAACTAAATTAAAACTTTCCTTATTATTTCTATTTTTTAAGTATAACATTCTTGATATTTATTGTCCTGATGTTTATTACTTACTCTAACAACTTTTACTTTAACAATGAAGACTTTGTCTGAGATTTTTTCCCCCTAAGGAATATTAAGAACATATTATACCTTGGGATCCTGAAGGACTAGTGAGATCTTCAAGAGCTCCTGAAAATGTTGACCCTCAGTACTTAAAACTCTATGGGTTAACACATCCCAGTTCTCCTTTTGCTCCAAGTTACTATGCCTCTAGCGCTGGTCAGATTATTATTTTCCCCTGTGGAAAAATAAAACCAAACATTTTAGGTTTCCTGTTTTTGGTTTTTCAAGAAAAAGTTGAAATTTTCCACAGGAAGCAGGCACTTCCCAGGAAAATTTTCTATTGAAAAACAATTTAGATCAATTTTTTTTTCAACTAGCCCGATACTGCTCTCCCTAGACTAAAATAAGTAAGGTGTCTCTTATACACACACTTCCTTGCCTTTTCCACTCAGCAAACCTGTTGGGACTGGTTACAGGGGACTACTGCTGCCACAGAGGACCACAACCATGATCCAAAGCCAATTGAAGTCAATAGAAGCATTTACATTGATTTCAAAGGGCTTTGGATCAGGTCCCAAAGGAAGACCTCAGTAGGTGCAAGGAAGGGGTAGCTTGAGGGAAGAGCTCAGAGGTCATTCCCCTTTTCCTGTGAATCTTCATAGGTCTGTGTAAGTGGAAAACCTCATGAGCCTGAGGAGGCTCAATGCCTATCATGCACCATTTTGGCAAAAATTATCTTTTATTTCACCAAGCCTCATTTGAGAATAGATTACATTTTAGGTCTATGTATGTAATAAAAGGGGCCAGATGCTTACTAAGTGCTGTATTAAGTTCACCAGAGCCAACATTCCATAGCAACATCTCAACTGAAAAGTTGCTAACTTCTCAAATTGACTTTTATCATCTAAATTCTGATGCTGTGCACTAGAGGTCTGGGCCTGGCTAGGTGAGGAGAATGGGACTGGTATGAGGAGCCAGGGTGGGGAAGAGATAGGACTGGGATAGGGACAGGGCAGAAGCATTCAAGCTTGGGAGGAAATAGGCAGAACAGTCTGAACTCACTAGAGTACAGGGTTCCTCACAGCTGCCACAGAAGTCAATGGCAGCTCTTCTTTGAATATATAGTTCTAATAATGCTAAAGGTCCTAGGTGACTCAAATTGAGCCGCCAAAATTCATTGATATTTTTACCTCAGTCTCATTACGACTCATTTCCCCATCTGTAAAATGGGGCTAATACCACCCCCATCACCTTACTGGGGTTTTGTGAAGATAAATTAATTGTTTGTGAAGTATTCAGATGTTATAGTGATGAGCGCCATAGAAAAACCCATGAGGAAATTAATAATTCTTTCTTCATAGCAAGGTTTGAATAGTGTGAAGTAAATAAGGCTTAGGCCCACCGATTGAACAATGGGGAGAAAACAAAATACTGAATAGATGCTCACTAAGTGAGCCCTGTCCATCCTATTCATTGAAAGAGGCAGGAGTCCTGTGGCAAAAGCAGTAGGGTGATTATGTAATTAAACATTGTCACATAATGCGTATGCAAAGGGCACAGGTAATTTAATTCTCGTGCTTTTGAGTGCTTGATTGTGCAACCTTCATAATCTTCTTTTAATATGGGATGGGGGGTTGTGTGCATAATTATATGTAAATTTAAATTTCCATTTATTAGCACAGCCAAGTGTTTAGATACAGCACATGTACCTAGGCTATCTTCATTACCAGTGAGGAGAAGCACTTTAACTAATGGTTAAGTATTAAACACCACGGTATTTTAAGTGAATGCAGTGCTCGTAATAGGCTTTGTATTGATAGCTTGGCAGACTGAAGTCTTCTGCTTATTCACAGAATAAACACAGTATGTGCAGCAGCAATGCAAGCTTCCCCACACCATTCTGCCAATGTGCCTCAACCCTGATCCGGAGGGACCATCTCTAGGGCTGAGAGGGTAGTTCATTCCACACGCTGCTTTTATCTTTGGCAATCTCTACTGAGAATGCTATCAAGAGTGCTAAACAGTACTTACTATGATGGCAGTTTTATGATATGAGCACCTGTCTATTAGCTACTAGACAGAATCCTTCAGTTCAACCACATCACCTTCTGTTGCTACCTTGTTAGAACTAGTGTACTAATTGGGGTTGGGCCTGATTGGTATTTGGATGAGAGAGCTTCAAGGAAAACAACAAGCTGTTGCAGGAGATGTATATTCAGTAAGTGATACTCTTTCCTGGGAGTCAGTATTGAGCTAGTGACAAAGTATTCTATTAGGAAGGTGCCATCCATTGGATGAGACTAAGAGAAGTCCTAATCACTGAAAAGATCCTATCTCATGTTTCACAAAAGAAGAAAAATTAGCCCCAGTGGCTTGTCCAAACTGAAGTCTGGGAAGTCAGTCTACCACCCTGCATGCATGTAATTGAATCCTCCTTTATTGTGCTTCATATCTACCTATCACTATCTATTTATCAGAATTTCTAGAGTGCCTATCAACATGGCATCCAACTGCTGCCAATGCAAACACTGGGATCTGCCCTGAAGAGATACTTAATTCTCCATCCTTTGACACATGTTGCTTTAAACACTAAATCCAGTAATGTTCAACAGCTGCTACATTCCATGAAGTGGTACATTAATAAAAGCCCATATTCTGGCTTCTCTTGCGTGGTTTCTGACATGGGCAGAGGAAGTATAGGGAGCTTTGCATGTCCTCCTTCCGTTCTTGCACTAACAGGCAACCAGAATCCCACACTCTGAGTTCACTAAGTAAGAGTTTGAGGAGGGCCATAATGCTATTGCGGGTTGTGACCATGTGCCGTTCCCCTTCCATACTGGTTGGCAACTGAGGACAATACTGTGAGAAGCATGTGTTGGCCCCTGTAATGATGTGACAGTCCTGCGCATACTCGCTACCAGTCTTTTCTCCGCATGCAGAATTTCTGTTGCGTGTGCAAAGGACCACTGCATCTGTTTACTGCAATTGTGGCAACTAATGCCATACAATGTGACTTAGTGTATGTATAGCTCTTTAGGTTTCTTAGGGATAAACATAAAGGTAAGGTATTAGTCAGCAGTGGTCACTCATTTCACTTTCAGCCCTAGTGATCTTGAGTTTAAGGATTCTGTTTCAAAGTCTTATACTCCCTGAACCACCCTCCCTTTTGTTTAAGATATTACCATATGTAAGCAGGAAGTTAAAAGGATAATTATTGCTACACTGAGGTGGAATTCTGCAGTTTTGGTTTGCCTTCGATGTGGACCTTTCCTCTTGTTTCCCTAAATATGGGTTAAGATATCTATGATTCACTCAGAGTTTCAGTTAGAAAGAACACAAACAACTCAACTGACACCTTCAAGGGTTACCTGCTTTAGCTTGAAACCAAACCAGTTAAGTGACTGCCCAAGGAAACTCAGAAAGGCTGTAATGGAGTCAGGTATAGAACACAGATCTTGTCCTGATGCAGTCTTGGGTGTGAACCACAAGATCATCCTTCCTTGTGATAGCTTTCTGGGCAACATAGACCTTGTATTCTCACATCCTGTTATTTCAGGTTCATACATTGTAGACCCCGTGCTTATTTCGCCTGGCAAACTGATAAATCTGTGTGTAACTTGCTCAGGAAAATTGTGTTATAGGAAGATTATTCTTCCATCATTCATATTTCACTAGAGACTTCAAAGGTAAAGAATAGAAGCAGAACATGCTCCAGAGAGCTATAGCACAGATCAGAGGTGGAGAATTTTGCTGTAAGTGTTCTACTTTTCTTGTAAGAGTTATCCAGTCAATTTCTCTAAAAGGAGATTGTTTCTTTATATAATTCAAAGAGAATAACAGAATACAGTTTACTCTAGCTTACATGTCTATGTTATGAATAAATTGCACTAGCTTGGAAGAGGAGAGCATGTGCAATGTGCTCTAGGAAACACATCACATTGTTTTCAATTCAGTTCCTTCTTCTTTAAGAAACATGCATTGCCACATTCCCAAACATGGATGATTAATTTAGTTAAAAGTGCATATAAGTGTTAAAAAATAAATGGCCTTTCAGATGGTTAGAAAATTCAATGAGCCATTCTAATTTCTCAGGCCCAGTTTAGACGTAATATGTACCTGGGGCCATGTATACAAATGGAAGCTAAAGTTAGGGACCTAGCACAGTGAAGCTCTTCTGACATTCTTCAAAGAGTGAAGAATGATCTAACACATGCTTCCTTACATAGAAGAAAGAATTTCAGAATAGGAATGTATTCAGTGTTGTTATAGCTGTGACAATCCTAGGATATTAGAGAGACAAGGGGGTTGAGATAATATTTTGTATTGGACCAACTTGTGTTGGTGAGAGAGACAAGCTTTAGAGCTACAAAGACCTGAAGAAGAGCTCGAAAGCTTGTCTCTCTCACCAATCGAAATTGGTCAAATAAAAGATATTACCTCACCCACCTTGTCTCTCTAATAACCGGGATGGGCAGACTTAGGTTTTCCCAGTATCCAGCCCTCCCATTGCCTTTGACAACCGTGTGGACTATTATGACATATTTTTATTATTGATTTTCTTCCACTGAGACAACAAAACCAATTCAGTATCCCTGGGACTGCTCAGAGATATCCCCCCTCCCTTATACATGTCATGGGAATACTGGATAATTCTTCCAAATGGGCAGGAATCCCTATAATCAGACCTTTCATCACACCTCCCATGCTGTGTAGGAAGGAGGTATAAATGAAGGAGTCAGTATCCTGCAGAGAAGGAAATCAGTGGCCCAGTAATAGGTAGTTATGTGACCAGCACAGTGCTTCTGCTAAGTACCAGGACAATGATTCCTCTCCCTGCCCAAAGTCTGCTTTTAAGATGGCTTTAGGATTTTTAGGCCTGACAGCAGAATTCATCTATGTAATTACAACAGATGGAATTGCATTGCATTCCATACCTCTCCCGTAGCTGGGGGGACTATGATAACCATATAGATGCTCACGCCTCTAAATGTCCCAAGCTGAAACCAATGATCTATTACAAGCCCTGAAAAGAAAGATTGAAAAGTTGCAATTACTGTACTATGTTCAACTCTGTTAGGGAATTTTTTACAGACATTTCAAAAATATATCCTGGTGAAACAGATGAGCCTGTGTAGTAACACCATGGAAACTGTGCAGTTTTGGATTGAAATAATTGTGGAATCAAATTGGATCTGACACATACCTCTTTTGTATCTATATAACCCACCAGTGAGTGTGTGCTATGGATCCTTGCTCTGTGCCAATCCACAGAGGATATGGGTTGTTCCAAACGCCACCTATAGAGTCTTGGCTATTTAGCTCAAGATGCAGCAGCTCATGTTTTTTATCTTTGCAGTTCCCAATTCAATCCCTGGTGTGATGACCTACATTTTACTGCCATTCATAAGAAACATGGAGGAATGCCTTAAAAAGAAGCAGGGCCTATGAGAGAGTCTTCAATTTTTGCCACATTGGAAAGGGTTGGGGGGGCTCATGCCACTGTGTTCTTCTAGAAAGTCTCCCAGCCATAATAAAAATAAATTTGCTTTTCATTCAGTGGCACTACACTGAGCACAGTGATCAGCTGATTGGCTGCTCTGAAGCTGAAGCAGTGGGCAAACTTTCACGCATGTACATCTTTGTGAAAGATCCAAATGAGAGTGCAGTAGGTTCCCTAAAAGTTCAAATTATGTGTGTCCCCATTAGTGGTTAGACAAAAGAGATGACAAAGCTTGTCATGATGTTTGTCTTTATGAATGTGCTAGCTCAACTTTAACACTGAGCAAAAAGCTGTTACTTAACATGTGATTCCTTAACTGCAGCTAGTTGTATGTGTATTTAATGCATTGTTTAGTCTCATGTTGGCTAAAGTCGCTTAAAGAAGCAATTGGCAAGCTCAGCTTTAATTCTTGGCGTTGCTGCCCCTCTTACTTTTTCACTGAACCTTAAATACCAAGAAAAACCCTTGACTCATTTTACTTCTGGCATATTCCTTTATGCAATTGGCCAAAACCTTTGCACATGGTCCTCTGCATTTGTCCTGATATTATTAATGGCTTTGCAATATTTGATCAGAGCCGCTAGAGTCACAAAGACAAATTATACAATTTTGACCAAGACCACACAGTCTCTTAATTCAAACCTTTTGCATTAAATGCTTGAGCGTCTAAGGCAAATGTGATGTTTAGATGTTGCTTGTAATTATTAGAACTGGGAGCACTGGCTTTTGGGAGTCTGAAAGGACAGGAAACAGGAAGGAGGGGGGAGGAGTTGAGGAGGCAGAGTGAGAGTTACAGAGGGTGCAGCAGCAGCTTGGTAAAGAGGTTTCCACTTTAAAAATAAAGTCCTGTTGAAGTTTGTTAGTATCTTGACTGATTGCTACAACAGAGTAAAGAGCTAAAAACATATATCTCCACAGTTTGAGCTAAGGAGCTAGGTTCTCAATGGGAGAGCATTAACAGATCCATATCTTCTGTGCATCAGGCACAGAAGGTAACATGTAACATACACTGATGAGTGGGCTGCACACAACAATAGAGAGTTTAACAGTGTCATTACAAGCACAGGTTTAGACAAGTAAATCTAGTTAAAACATCTCTCAGTGCCTTCCTGATCCAAAATAGCTCATCATAGTCATGTGTTAACCAATAATACTCAGCATGGGGTGACAAATTGCTTTACTTCTATCCAGGGAAGTAAAATTAAATGATATCCCTTCCCAAAACTTCACTGCTGATTAGAAACAATTCTAGAGATGGGTTCATTTTGTCAGTGTTATGGCAGCAATCTTTAAGTTAAAATTCTGACTTCTGTTAATTTTTATGTACCTCTGATTCTTAAATTTCCCCATCCAATGCCAACTCCTGTAGAGTTGCTTTGGAATGTCATAGTAGTGATTAAACTGCTATAAAATCTGAAGCAGACAAATGAGTCTGAGATAGAAGTCAAAGACAACAGGCCTTCAAAGAGCCTGCCTCAAAGCAGATTACACCTGATTTCTCTAGTCTATACAGGCAGATGTTGCTTTCAGGCCAAATCCTTAGCGAGCATAAATTGGCATAGCTCCACTGGCTTAAATAGAGCTATACCGATTTCATCTTTTCTGACCCTTCATATTTATATTTTCCCTATATTATTTTTGAAATTCAACCAAAATCCCAGCCTTCTAGCATTGAAAACATAATAGAATGTCCAAATCTCCCATTGTGGCATGCAAAACGAATCTTATGTTTGCCTGTGTAAATGCATAAATATGGGGAAGGATGTCCCGTTTTATTTGAAAATTAGACCATACACATTAATTTAAAACCATGTGATTCTTAATATAAAAATATTTGGGCTTTTTATTCTTCATGCTTTTATATGATAAGTGAATGTTTACCCATGGTTGACTGTGTGTGAAAGAAAAGAAAAGAAAAGATTTTAAAATTTCTATCATATAAACTTTTTTTATAAAAAGTGAAGAGTGGAAGTGACTCATTCCAATCACCTGACGAAGTGGGTATTCACCCACGAAAGCTCATGCTCCAAAACATCTGTTAGTCTATAAGGTGCCACAGGATTCTTTGCTGCTTTTACAGAT
>NC_133769.1:107146042-107227212 GCF_003597395.2 Chelonoidis abingdonii
CAAATGAGGTAAGCAACAAAATAACGCTACCAGAAATATTGCAAACAGCTACCCAAAATGATAAATGCTACAGCAAACTATTTCATCTTAAACAATTCTCTCCAACAGTCATCCAACACTAGTTACTGAATCATGAGATAAAAATCTAAACCCTATACGCTTGCCATCTCTTTCAATGCAACATCAATTCTACATTCTAAACAACTGATGAACATCCATCTTTAACAACTCTGCATGGTCAGATTTAAATGCTGTGTGGTTTATGTGGTGGTGGAGGGAGAAGGCGTGTATGTCGTGGATAGGGGATGTGGATGAGATAGTGTGAAGAAGGTGAAATCATGGTTGCAGGTTGAAAAAATGAGGAAATCTTAATTTGGAATTCCCTGGTACTTTTTATGGCTGTGCTGGTGTTGTATGCATTTCAGCAACCTTTACTGGTTTATAACAGAGTTTTTGTTTGGGATGCATATACGCACACAACATACTGACATTTTCTATTTCGTGAGTCAACATTCAATTATCAGAGAAGTGCTTCTACTATTACTAAGAGCTTTTTTAAAACATCTTTTTGTAACTTTTCATCAGCCACAATAGATTTTTGAGAGTTAATTTGGACATCTATTTTAGTTTAATTTGCATGTTCACATTCCGCAATACTTCAAAACTTCTGTAGATTAGAAGGTTGTAATGTCTTGCCTCTGCATCCCCTAAATTCCTGAATTACTAGCCAATAGGTCATCCAAGAAGAAGCTTAAATTTTCCTACGTATTTTGAGTTTTATATTTCTTTCCATTAAAGTTTCCAGCCTTTCAGAGACATATTTAGTTTGGCAGAGTGACTCTGGTGACTCATGGAATGAAGAGATTTGAGAGCAAGCTACTGAAAATGTATCCAATTTCTCCTTGTGTAATTTGGGAGCAAGCTACTAATAATACATGTAATTTTTCTTGGTTTAATCACATGCATTATTGCCAAATATTTATCCTGTATAGAAGTCTTGTTATTCCTGAAATATATAACAAAGATCAAATGCAACTATACCTGTATATTGGTTTATAAGAGATTCCTGGCTCCTTTTCTAATTGTTTTTGTCACTGTCCCTTAAATCAATGGGCACTGAACGAAAACACGGATCCTACGGATCCTACTGAAACCTTTTCCAGTATGACCCCAACTATACTTTGGAATTCAGCAAACAAACATTCTTTATTAGCATAATTATTTACTTTCCACCAGGTTTTGATCAATTACATTGATGTTACTTTCCCATTTTTTGTATGAAGAGATATATTGTTAGAATAACTCCGTCTCCCAAGCTATATTGAAAATTCCATTGATTCTTTTGTCAAATTAAGATAAGATGTTTTTCTCTTCACTCAGGCCTTTCTCAGACTGATGGTCAGTGACAAGCTTGTGTCATTTTGCATTTATATGAATACATGCACCTGAAAGATATAAGGCTAGAAATTGCATAATATAATAGTGCTAATGGTTCCTCTCTGTAGTTTCCTTATATGACAGTTTACTTCTAATTTTACAAACCTCATTAAGGCCTGGATCCTCCTATCTGATCCACACAAGCTGTCTCCTGTGCCTTTCAGACCCTCACTTGACTTCAGTAGATTCTACCATGGGCATAGCTCATACAGATCAGATTGCAGACCTAAAATTGCAAACTCAAGCTTGTGTTAGTTGGGTCTGACTTCAGTGGAACTTTGCATGGACATAGGGATCTGCTCATGTGGATCATGGTAGGTGAGCCTCCTCCTGCTCTCTTACTCAAGCAGAACAGCCAATAACTTCAGTGGGAGTTTCATAGGAGTGCAAACTTCACACTGGTACAGCAAAAGTGGAAAGAGAAGGCAATCGCTGTATATACAGATTAGACCAGGTACAAAGGAAAATAAACAGTTTCTTACAATGCAATAAATGGTGTGTATTCCTGAGTATCATGGGAAGTCCACTGCTGTATTCGAATGCCAGTGAAAATGAGGTAGGATCAGAAAAGGCTAAAATAGGGAAAGAACAAGTTAAAAATTACTTAGACAAATTAGACACCTTCAAGCCACCAAGGCCTGATGAAATGCATCCTAGAATACTCCAGGAGCTGACTGAGGATTTAGCTGAACCTTTAACAATTATCTTTGAAAAGTCATGGAAGACTGGAGAGATTCCAGAAGACTGGAAAAGGGCAAATATTGCACCAATCTGTAAAAGGGGAAATAAGGACAACCCAGGGAATTACAGAGCCCTCAGCTTAACTTCTGTACCTGGAAAGATAATGGAGCAAATAATTAAGCAATCAATTTGCAAATATCTAGAAGATAAAAAGGTGATAAGTAACAGTCAGCTCGGAATTGTCAAGAACAAATAGTGTCAAACCAAGCTGATAGTTTTCTTTCACAGGGTAACAAGCCTTGTGGATGTGGGAAAGCAGTAAATGTGGTTATTTCATGACTTTAGTAAAGCTTTTGATATTAACTCGCATGACCTTCTCATAAACAAACTAGGTAAATGCAACCTAGATGGAGCTCTATAAGGTGAGTGCATAACTGGTTGGAAAACTGTTCTCAGAGAGTAGTTATCAGCGATTCACAGTCCTTCTGGAAGGGCATAACAAGTAGGGTCCTGCAGGGATTAGTTCTGGGTCCAGTTCTGTTCAATATCTTCATCAATGATTTAGATAATGGCGTAGAGAGTACACTTATAAAATTTGTGGACAATACCAAGCTGTGAGGGGTTGCAAGTGCTTTGGGAGACAGGATTAAAATTCAAAAAGAACTGGACAAACTGGACAAATGGTCTGAAGTAACTAGGATGAAATTCAATAAGGACAAATATAAAGTACTCCTTTTAGGAAGGAACAAGGTACTGCAGAAAGGGATCTGGGGATTGTAGTGGACCACAAGCTAAATATGAGTCAACAGTATAACACAGTTGCAAAAAAAGTGATCATTCTGTGATGTATTAGCAAGAGTGTTATAAGAAAGACATGAGAAGTAATTGTTCTGCTCTACTCCATGCTGATTAGGCCTCAGCTGGAGTATTTTGTCCAGTTCTGAACAACACATTTCAGCAAGGATGTGGATAAATTGGAGAGAGTCCAGAGAAGAGAGACAAAATTTATTGAAGGTCTAGAAAACATGACCTCCTAGGGAAGATTGAAAAAATTGGGTTTGTTTAGTCTGGAAAAGAGAAGACTGAGAGGGGACATGATAACAGTTTTCAAGTATGTAAAAGGTTGTTACAAGGAGGAAGGAGAAAAATTGTTTTTCTTAACCTCTGAGGATATGACAAGAAGCAATGGGCTTAAATTGCAGCAAGGAAGGTTAAGTTTAGACGTTAGGAAAAACTTCCTTACTGTCATGGTGGTTAAGCTCTAGAATAAATTGCCTAGGAAGGTTGTGGAATCTCCATCATTGAAGATTTTTAAAAGCAGATTAGACAAACAGCTGTCAGGAATGGTCTATAAAATACTTAGTCCTGCCATGAGTGCAGAGGACTGGACTAGGTTACCTCTCGAGGTCTCTTCCAGTTCTGTGATTCTGATTTATCCATGTGCAAATACAAGGCCAGGTTCTGATACCTTTTCTTGATCCATGAGTATTCATAGAAGAAATTGACTCAATGCAATTTTCTTAGAGATAGAGGAGACAGTTTTACCAGAAGCCAAGATTGAGCTCTGAATCTGGAAAGCAATTTTGTTGTTTCTATATAAGGATTATCTCTGAACCCAATGGACCATTCAATCTGACAATTAAAGAAACAGCATCTGTACTATAATGCTGTGCCCCAAAGTACATGGGGAAAGGGACCATATTTCAAAAAGCAAGTGAACATTGAATGACACTAAGCTGAACTGTTAGGAGGACCCATAGGTTCTATATGCATTTGGAGGGATTCAATAAAGTAACAGATATTGTAGCTCTACTTAGCTCAGCAATGGACATGTATGTGGCAGAACAATTGATGGAAGAAAACAAGACAAAACTCTGCTTGAGGTCATCACCAATTCATGTGCTGACTCAACAATGCAAAATCCCTTTAACTCCATCCCTTCAGTTTTTCTTTTCCTCTGGGTAATATAACTGCTCCAAGGATAACCCCATTGCCTGACCTTCTGTGAACTGGAAATTGGAAATGTTAATTGCTGTGGTTGCAATTTCCAAACCAATTGCTGGGGCCAGGACACTACTTCAGTTATTTGGATCTTGCCAATTTTTTTCAATAGTTACATTCTTCAAGAAAAGCCAGAGAATAGCACTAAAAAATAAAAAAAAATAAAAAAAAGAGGGTGATTTATATTTGCTATGAATAGATAAATGTACAGTTTACTTGAATGGTATTATTTTCTTTGTCATTCTCAACCCAATCTTAATATTTGGCCTTGTACTATTTTGACTTTGTTTGAAAAAAAAGAAAAGTCTGTCTCAGTGTGTGAACAGAAAATTAGGTTTAAGAAACTGTAAAAATGTGTTCGGGTCAGCAATTAAAAACTGAAGGGTGTGCTCTAGAAATAGATACTCACAACACTGATTCTTTAGAAACACCGCTGAATAGCCCTCTGGTCAAGTAATAGATGTATTAAACACAATTTTAGCTTCACAAGCTGTGGTCAAAATAATTTAGTCTCCTCAAAAGAAATAATAGTACGTTATCAGATTATGTGACTGCAAGTAACTCTTAATCACTGCACTAGGTCAATTCTTTTAATCTGAAATCTGTTGTTCACACAGAATGTTTCTCAGTTTTTTTAAAGAAAATATTTTGTGGATCAAGAATTACTCTTTCAGGAACTACAAAATGCAACAATTGCAGAGACAATAGCATTTGACCCTTAGCCTTTTCTTTTTTGCAAGCGTTGGAATACACCTCTGTTATTGTACCTCTGTTTTAAGCTGAACGTATTTGTTGCAAAGGCATCTTATTTTATTTTTCAAAACTTACAGGGGTTGAAGCTGTAAAACTAATTGTTATCACTAAGAGTAAAACTCATAAAGAGAAGATAATTGATGGTGGTGGTGGTGGTGGTATCCTATTTTTCTATGACTCTTTTCAAATGTGAATTATATTCTGGATCACCTCTGATTTCAAACAGACCAACCTGAATTGAGTGAAAATAGATAGAAACTTTTATAATAAATCAGATCTGATATCACCACCAAAAAGAATCAAGTAATAGATAACAGATTCTGAATTTAAAGTCATTATTTTTGAATTATTAAACAAGTAGGACTCCATCCAGTTTTAATAAATAGATTAGCACATAACATAAAAAATATATCTATACTTGCACAGCGCAGAAGCGAGACAGAAGTTACAGAGCTAAGACTAGTACAGACTATACTAAAGAGGGGAGAACCAGATTGGATAACATAAGAACCTACTCAGTTCTTTGTCTAAAATTCTAATTTTGCCAAATCTCAGCCTTCTTTAGGTTCTGAAAAATTTGATCTAAAAAAACAAAAACAAACTTAAGGAACCAATCAGCTGAATTCCTTCAGATAATGCATAGTCTCACCAGCCCAGACCACCATTCCCCATCAGATCAGGCCTGATCACAAATCCACAGAAGTCAATGAAAAGGCTCCCATTCATCTCTGTGGCTGGTTTCTCTGGGCCTTTTGACTGCAGGTGCCATAGGCTTCAGATAGATTGTTTCTCTTGGTAGGGTTCAGTCTGGTTTCTGAGTACCTCACCCACCTTGTCTCTCAGTATGTCCATTGTCATTTGGGTTCCCTGAAACCCACTACCTGCACGTCTGATACTTGTGTATCCTGGTTGTTTATAGTAGGGTGGCTGTGGGACTATTGACAGATACTATCAATACTTGGCTTGGATAGGGCAAATGAGACAAACACTCATTTGGTGGGCTTATATAAGCAACCTATGTACTTTTTGAGGTTCACCTATCACTTGTGCACGGAGAGCAAATTTTCAAAATCCCCAAAAGTCACTTAGGAGCCTAAGTTTTATTGTCCAAAGTTATTTAGGCCATGTCTACATTAGCACTTATGCTGGCAAAACTTTTCCCGTTCAGTGGTGTGAAAAAATACACACCCCAAGCGACATAAGTTTTGCCGGGATAAACGCTGGTGTGCACAGCACTATGTCTTCGGGAGATGCTTTCCTGCCAACACAGGGCCCACCGCGCATTGAGCTAGTTTTATTATATCAACAGGAGAGCTCTCTCTCGTCAGCATAACATGGCTACATGAGCGCTTTTACAGTGGCACAGCTGTATTGGTACAGCTGTGATGCTGAAAGCTTGTAAATGTAGACATAGCCTAAGATTAGGAGCCTAAGGCTATGTCTACATAGCCCTGCAGTTCAGACTATGAGAGTGTGAACTACAGCATGCATTAGCGTGCTGTGCTGTAAATCCCCCATGTGGAAGCTGCAGGCGTGAACTAAAAGGTATCTTGTCTGCATTAAGGTAATCCTTGTTCAGAAGGACTAAGTTAACACAAACTGGGTACCTTTTAGCTTGAGTCTGCAGTGTCCACACAGGGGAGTTCAGTGCAAAATACTAGGGCATGCTGCAATTCACTCACACACACCCCTGTGGTCCAAATTACTGTGTAGACAGCCCTATGTTTCATTGAAAGCCAATGAAACATAGGAGCTCCTAAGTGCCTAACTTCTATTAAAATCAGTGGAAGTTAGGTGTTCAGGTACTTTTGAAAATCCCACTAGATTCTTATCTGCATCTTTAGAAGCGTAAACATCTTTAAAAATCTGGCCCTATGTCAATTCTGAAAATAGAAGATTGACTGCTAAGTCACTTGGGCATTTTTGAAAATTTTACTCACAGACTTTAATAATGGTTGTGCAGCCATGCTCTCCCACATGCCCCTGTACTCCATGGTGCAATATGGCAATGGCTCTGCCTTTGTCTCACTCCTGGTCTTCCACTGATCCATCCAGCCTCCAACACCTTCTGGGCTAAGGTGAATTAGCCCCCTGGCTAGGTCACATAGAAGTTCCACCCCATCCGGGGTGCCCAAAGTCCAAAATAAACACAAAGAAACTAACTCATCCACTCTTCCTGGGCTCAACAGCATACCAAGAAACAAATACTTCTGTCCCGCATGGGCTCGTGCAAGTTTAAGTTGGTCACTGGCAACCAAACAAAGCAAACAGGCCAGGCCAAGTCTACTTTCCCTCAGAGAGGTCCTCAATTCCTCACCCCAGGCAGACTTCACTCCCACAGTGAAAGCTGAAGGCCTGCTTTCCCTCCCAGTCAGTCACCAACTGAACTGAGCTCTCCCTTTTTACCTTCTTCCTCAAAGCCTCATATCTACTTCAGAAATTATCAGTGGGTAGTGCTGACTGGATCCCGGGAGCTGTTTAACCCTTTCCAGATTTGTGTAGTGTTTGTAAACCCTGTCACTTCTTGTGAAAAAACATGACCATTTTTAAAAAGAGAGACATAAAAAACTCTCTCAAATAAAAATTGGCTTAGTGATTCTTCTTGGCTGTGAAACATTCTAATATGCTTAATATAAAATCTTCTAGCATAAATATGTAAAACATAAAATGAAGAGTGGTAATTTCCAGAGCGAGCTAAAAATAATGAAAGCTGAATATGAACAAATATTCTATATCAGGGGGTAGTCTGAAACAGATGGTGGTCAGCCAAGACTATAAAACCTCAAGTTTGCAAGTTATTGCTTGCAAGACCCTACAACATGCCAAAGCCCAAATGTGGGACACAAACAATAGAGGATAAAAATTCAGTATTGGAAAAACAATAATTGATGCAGGAAGCATGAGACAATGCATGTTTTCTAATGTCTTCAATGTCTCATATGTAGAGGAGTATAAATAAAAATACCTCATAACCTCTTAAGGAGTTTTGCCCATATTATTAAAGGATTTTATTTCTGTGGGTTCTGAATAATCTGACCACAGTTTTGGTCTCCATAACAATGAGCTGCAACTAACTGTATTTAAATAATTTTAAATTCCTTGCAATTTGAAGAATATAAGGAAATGTTGGTGATCTGCAAAAGTCTCTGTTGCTATAAGATACCAGTATTACTCCTTTATCTAATCTAAATACTCACTAAGGCCTGGTCTCCATTGGGGGGGGGGGTGTCGATCTAAGTTACGCAACTTCAGCTACGTGAAGAATACAGCAGAAGTCGATGTACTCAGATCAACTTACCGTGGTGTCTTCATCGCGGTGAGTCGACTGCTGCCACTCCCCCATCGACTCCGCCTGTGCCTCTTGAGCCGGTGGAGTACAGGAGTTGATGGGAGAGCGCTCGGGGATCAATTTATCACATCTAGACTAGATGCGATAAATCAATCCCTGGTGGATCGATTGATGCCCGCCGATCTGGCGGGTAGTGTAGACATACCCTAAGAATGCAGGAATGTATGGGTATGTCTACAGACTGCAAAAAAACCCACATCTGGCCCATGCCAGCTGACTCCGACTCTCAGGACTTGGCCTGTGGGGCTGTTTCATTGCTATGTAGACTTCCAGGCTTGGGACAGAGCCTGGGCTCTAGGACCCTGCAAAGTGGGAAGGTCCCAGAGCTTGAGCTCCAGCCTGAGACCAGAAGTTTATACAGCAATTGAACAGCCTCGCAGCCCCAGCCGGAGTCTGCTGGCATGGGCCAGCCACAGGTTTTTCTTTGCTGTGTAGACATACAGACAGGGTGTGATATCACCGCTATCTGTGGCCAGTATCTCAATATGTAAACAGGCACAGAGACTTAGTTATTTTAGGAAGGGTAAGTATGTGGGAAGCCCATAGTAATGCAAATCAGAAATATTTTATTTGATGTCTGATATACCAATTAATCTCACAATCCTTCAACAGAAGACACTTAACACACACACACATACACACACATTTAATTGTATTACATACTAAAAATCTGTTAAAAGAATGGTCTCAAGGTTATGTGGCTAAGTATCAAAAGCTAGGAAGTAGCAGCATTAAGATTGCTTCTGCAATCTTAAAAATCAATTTGTCTGTCTTATCAGACAGAAGGTTAGAACTACCGTTGGGTGGAAACTGGTTTTCCCATCCCATGAGAACTTTTGAGATTTCTAAAAAAATTTACTGAACCAAATCTGCACAAAAAGTCAGTCTTGAAAATTTTTCATGAATTGGAAATCTGAAAAAATAATCAGATTGGGTAAATTATTCAAAATGTTTCATACTGATTTCCACCTTTTAACATTGTAACCTTTTTTAGTATAAATCAACTAACATAAAAACAAAAAGTTGTTTTGAACCAAAAACCAAAACTTTTTCATTTTGAATACAGTATGTTAAAACAGAATGTTTTGAAACTTTCAAAACCTTTTTTTCCAACATTTTTTAAACCAGGAGATTTATGAAAACATCCCTTCCTGCATATAATTTCAGTTTTGATGAATCAACATTTTCAAACAAAAAACCAGTTTTGTCTGAAAATTCCCAACCAAGTCTAGTTAGGAGATGACTTGATCATGGTCTATAAATACCTACATGAGGAGAAAATGTCTAATGGTAGAGGGCTTTTTAATCAAACAGACAAAAGCATAACAAGAGCCAATGTAGAATTGAAATATGGGACAAACTTAACAGTGAGAGTAATTATCCATTGCAATAATTTATTTAGGAATGTGATGGATTCTCCATCACTTGAAATCTTTAAATCAAAGACTGGCTGTCTTTCTAAAAACATATTCTATCACTCAAACAGAAGTTATGGGCTAAATGAAGGAATTTCTGGGAGGGTCCTATGGGCTATGCTATGCAGAAAGTCAGACCAGATGATCATAATGGTCCCTTCTGGACTGAAAATCTATGAACCTATTAACCTTAAATTTGCTCCTTTGTGCGGCTTTGGGCAAATCAGCTTCTATATTATGATAGTCTTTATTGAACAGCTGGTCCTATAAAAATAGGTGTCATCATGTAATTATTCATTTTTTCCTCATTATTCAATGTATGGCCCTATCAACAGCACACCAGCCAAAAACTGCACTGAATAAAGAATTATTAATTTTGTTACAAGCTTTCCTATGCTGCTCATCACTAATGTATCTGAGCACCTCACAAAGACTAATGCATCTAACTTCTCAACTTCCCCATGATTATCTCTATTTTACAGAACTGAGATTAAGGCCAAAATTTGTAGGATGTTTTCTAAATGTAGATATGTTACTGATTGGGCATCCAACCAAATACATTGAGGGACCAGGCCTGATTTTTCAGAGTATTTAACATTTTTAATAGAGCTTTAGATGTTTAAAATAGTGTACACACATCAACTAATTAATCCTCATAGTACCCCTGAGATCTAAGTATTATTATCCCCATTGTGCAGATAGTGAAATTGAGACAGGGCAAAACCAAATTCTATAACTTGCAGCTGTTACTGTCCCGCCCACTACTCCAGTACCTCTTCAGTGGGGTCTAAAACCTGGCACTGCAGCATAGACCTCTACCGCTTGAGCTAAAAGACTAACAAGAACAGAAGGCAACAGGAGTATGAAGTTATACTGTGTGAACCAGCCATTAACGGAGCATGTATAAACAGATGCAAACAGTGGGCTGCTTTACAACTCACCAAATCTGAACAGAGAGAGATCCACAGGGACAGTACAGGGTTTTTCTTGACCCAGAAGTATCACTTTGCCAAACATCGAAGTCCTGCTGCAAAGTAGGGAGTCTTTAGAACTCTCAAAAAAATAATAGTGAGAAAAACTGCACAATGGGAAGTATTAGGCATTGCAATATAAGTAGGCTTGGAAGGATTAGATACTAGTAAATGTCAGTAAACATCAATTTCACTGTACAGCTACAGATCGATGAAAAAATATCAACGATAACTGAAATTTACAGATAGGCAAAGTATGAAAAATACTGCTTGAGAACTTATCATAGTTTAATTTAAGGATATTTACTTTGTATATTTTGACTTGTGGTGTGTTTTAACGGTTATAAAGCTTTAAGTTTTTGAATCTCAGTGTCTGCTGTCATTAAATAATTATTGACTGTCTCTTCCCTCCCCCCCCCACACATATCCATAATTTCCCACAATTGTGACCATTTAAATCTATAAAAATACAGGAAAAAATACCTAAATTAAACATTGATATTATTCGTTAAAATTATTTTAAAATGTCAAAATTGAATTCTTCCAAGTCTAACTATAGATTGTTGCTGCTCCCTCTATAATCTGTGTACATACAGAGTAGAATAGCCCTGTGGTAAACACTGTTATAATGAAGCCAGGCTTACTAAGTGAAATTCACCCTTGTGGAAGGCCCACAGAAAGCTGTTCCACTGTGGAACCCTCAGCAGAGTAGCCCTGTACAGAGGCGTCACAAGTGCAGCAGTAAGTGTATCCCCATGCATAAAGGAAGCAATTCTAATTTACCTGAGAAAACTTAGATAATACCATGATTCCAATTAACAATAATGCCTTAACCCTCTTTCAACCTGAGGAGAGGGTGGCTATAGTGTATGTGTGTCGTCACTCAAAAATGTTCTCTTGTGTTTTCTCCTCTCTTTTGATTTTTACTTCCTAGCTCTTTAAAAGTTGTATCCAGCAATTAACTATGTTCACTGATTTCCTCTAAAGATGGTTTATATTTTGCAGATCTCAGCACTATGTTTAGAACAATTTATAGTTTTGTTTCTAAGAAGAATTGTATATTGTTTTCAGTTCATTGTTCGCTGCATTCAACTTCTTTTTCAAGTCACCAAAGAAGCAAAACCTTCGCTTGTTCCCTAACTTTTATATTCTATAGAAAACTCAGTGTCTCTCTTTCAATACAATGTACAGTATTTCAGTTTTACTTACAGAAAACCCTGTAACAGCAAACCCTCTTAACAGAGTATCAATAACAAACTCCTCACACCTCAACATCTTTTCTTTATATATTTCTCTGAGCATAGTTTAGATCAGTAAAGCCTCCAGCATTAAAAGTTGTCAGTGAAGCTCAAAAGGTTCAGAAATTTGTTTAGCTTTCTTATCCAATGTAAACCAATTTGGTCTGGAAATCTCATGAAATCTGACTCTTTCCTATGATTTCCTCTATTTCTTGGTTTTAGCTAGCTGAAAGAAAAGAAAAGAAAAGAACTATGACAACCTTCTTTTCTCTGTCTTTTTTTAAAAAGTTAATGTAGGCGGTAGTGACAGGTAACATTGAGAAACTTAGAGACAGAAACTCTTTATTTGTCCACAAGTGCAGAACTTGCAGCAGTTGTGTAAGCATCCCTCACAGTAAGATGTGAATGTGTTTCAGCCCTGAGCTGGATTGACTATCTCCAGACTACTAGGGGTGAAAGTATAATTCAGGCTTTCTGCTCACTCGGCCATTGCCAGTCTACTGAAACTACTAACAAGAGTGCCAGCTAGTGCCAATGGTTTTGTGATGTGAATTATTGCCCCTTAGGAACTATAACAGAGACTACTAACTCTTTTCCCAACCATTTACAGATCGTAACACATTTCACTTATTGAGTCTGATTGGAATTGAACTGATGCACTACAAAAACCCCACTAATGTCTTGAACCATCCCAGTCCTCTCTGTGCATCCAAGCGCCATGATACATTGCTTTCTCCCTTTGTGGCTTTTCTTCTCTCACCATTGTGTTCAACTCTCAAAAACTGATATCTACTTTGAACAATTTGAACTGACAAATCAGGCTTTTCCCAATAAGTCCATCTTAACTGGCTTTGACCTGAATTTTTCAGAAGAATGGAGAAACAGATAGCTGTTTGTTTCTATGTTTTCAAAGCAGGTTGATTACACATGGAGTAAAGATTTCATTTTGCTGGTTGCTTATAAACTCAAGAGATGATGGGCTATCCAGGCAAAGCAGGAGCATGTGCAGGAACAAAAATGTGGCTGATTTGGAGGGTTATTTCCTGTGCCCCCTGGTGGGTGGAGAAGCTCACTCTCCCTTTCCCTCAAGGCTGAAAGAGCTGAATCTTCCCACCACGGCCCTGGGGTCGGTAGAGCTGACTCTACACCACTCCCCCCGTGGCCAGCGGAGCTCACTGTCCCATGGCAGCCACAGGAGCTGGATCTTCCCCCGCAGCCCCAGGACCAGAGGAGCTGTCATCCCCTGCCCTGGCCCGGGATGGAGGAGCTCGCTCTCCCCGCTCTGGCCCCAGAGGAGTTTGATTGTGCACATCCCTGAGGTAAACTCAGATCTATTTGTGTACCAGTGGAAGACTATTTCCTTGCTGAAAGGCCTACAGTTACAAAGAAACTGGAATAAACAGATTGTGCCTGAAGCTGACAAAAGTTAGGAATCACCATCTCACAGCAGCATGACCCCAGGGCAGAGTAATAAACTACACTTTGAATCACTTACCTTTTCTTCAGACTCTGACTCCTCCTCTATACTATTTTAAAGGTATAGCCGTGAAGCTATTTTAAAGCACTTCTTTGTGTTCCATTTTAGAGGCATTTAAAATTACAGTTAGTGCACTGACAGCTGCTCAGTCTCAGCGCAGCCAGTAAGAAAGCAATCCAATGACCTCAAGTTCACTGCGATTTCTGGAGAACAGTAACACATGCCGCAACACGTAAAGAAATATATTGAATACTTTCAAAGATACAAATTTCTTAGAACTGTTGGACAGGCTTCAGTATGTGAACTCGCTCGTCCAAATGATATTGCTAAATAGCGTGATTCCAGTCAGAAGACTGACACTGTGTTGTTGCGTAACTCATAACCATAGCAATATGACTTCTGCAAATGCACTATGCATTCATTCAGCAACTTAAAATCTCAACAGTCACATATGCTGAATAAAAGCATCATTCAAGATATTTTCTTTGAAATATGAGAGCTCTTTGTTTTTTTTAAGTAAGAAAAAGAGAATGTAGAGGTTGTGAAGCCAGAATGCTAGCAGTGGAAATCGGAATCCTTTATTTAGTCACAGAATTGAGGTGGCAGGGGTAGGTTTCACCACCAATAAAATACAAGCATCATGAGCATTGTTCCGGCAGTTTGCCTGAACCCTGACTTAGAGGGACCATCTCAATTAATGACAGAAGTAGTTCATCATCTTCTATGCATATTTAATCCATCACTTGGGCTGCCAAAAGTGACTCTTAACTATGATAATAGATTGTGTAATGAGGATATGTAGCAACTAAGAACCAAGAGATTGAATATTCCTTTTTGAATTTTTTTATTAACAGTTTCATATGCTGCAGAGGCTTTTCAGAGTTTCAGGAGAAGAGAGGTTGTTAGGAGAAACTAATTCTGATGTTGACTTTTAATAAGCAACAATAGTCATAATTTTTTAAAGCCATTGGGTCAAATCCTGACATAGATTTATGTAACAGTAATCAGCATGGTCATCCCAGACTGCTGCATGAACTGGCTTGGGAATGGTCAGGCTTCGTTACTAAATGGAATGAAGGGTGGTACCCAACCATGCTAGAGATTGGAAAACTCATGCAAATGAGCTCCTCTCTTCTTCCCCAAACCTAAGCATACTTGCAATGGATCCTAGGCCTCTCTCTGCTTCCTGTGAAACAATGGAAGCTGCCACAGACCTATCTGCCCTTCTGGACTGTCAGTTCCATCTTAGAGTTATCAACTAGAGACAATGACTTGCATTAGGTGACCCATCCACTCATCACAATCATCAGTCAATCAAGGCATAATCCAGGCCCCAGCCACTTGTTTGTATGTTGACCTAGCTGAAATAAATGTCTGTGACATTGGGGAGAGTCACAGTCTCTGCCCCTGTGGCAGTGAAAGGGGTAGGAAGGGAACCAGCTTAAGTTACTCATAGTCCAAATGTATTTTTAGCTGTGGTTACAGCTAATTTCAAAAGATTCCAGAGAGGGTGCCCCAAATACACCAGCATCTAGTTTAGGATGAATCACAACTTTTGTGACAACGTGCAGGGGTACATAAGCTTCTCTGATGTCAAGAAACAAGATTAGGGTCTGATCCTTCAAGCACTCCACATTCGTAATTCCCACCTGAGGTCAACAGGGGTGTGCACACACAGCAATTCAAGTATCAGACCCTTAGTCACTTGATTTCTCTATATGCAACACAGCACAGTTGTTCATGTTTCTGATCAAATTCTCATATGTACAGAACAACTTATCTATAATTTTAAATCTATAAAAGGAAAGAGTTAGCTATTGAAATGATGAAGTTCAGTAAGACACCATTAAGACTAACTTGGCCCCATCCATATAGTCCATGAATCCACAAGTGGGAGCTGCGAATTGCGAAGGAGGAACCTGGTGATCCACCTTCTCAATGTTTTTGAGATCCACTGATTAAAAGGAAAATATAAATATTATTCATATTATTTGAGTGTAATGAATCTGTTTTACTAGACACAATAACGTTCAATTGTTCTTTTTCTACCTTGTCTTTTTTTAATGTTTTCCATCCGATATAAATTCTCTTTTTTTTCTTTTGCTTTAGAAATTCATTCATCTATAATTCCACTGTTGGACTAAAACTAATCCAAATTTTAAGCAAAATGCAATATGAACATGCTGGGAAATTATGGGTTATAAACAGTTACCAGACTGAGTCCAAGCAAATGCAATAAACACATTCCAATTGACAAATAAATAAAAATTAGCTACAGCTTTCAAAAAACTGTTATTGCATGTCACGTGGTTGCACAGAATTCTTCAGAGCTTTTAGTAAATCTCTGTACCATTACACAAAATTTCATGGAAATTAAATGTAGAGCACACTGACAAGAACATTGCCAATATAAAGAGTATGTGATTGGGTCCATGATTTGTATTAAGATTTGTTCTCCAGACAAAAGGAATTATTTTAACATTGGTTTAAAAACAGAATATGAGCCCAATTCCATCTCCATTGAAATAAACAACAAAACTCCCATGTGTTCAAACATCTTACCTTTGACTTCAGCAGAAGTAGATTTGAGCCTTCCCACATGCTTGGATGAAAAATGTGTTGAGAATTTAGCTATGCATTTCACAGATAGCTAAAACATTAGTTTGCTTTGTGAGTTTGCTACAGTTAACTCTTCCTTTGTCGGCTTGGGATTACCTCTATAATATTGCTGTCTACATGGGGCTATACCTGAAGATCACTGGGAAATGTTAGCTAGTGCTGAATCCAGTGTCTCATGTCTTATAGGGCAGCTTGCTAAATATGCTCCACAACCTGCTCTGCTTCCAATTTGTTTTCAGGTTAGTTTTGACCTATAAAGCCCAGCTATCTAAGAAGCCACCTTTCCCCTTTAATGGTACCCCAGCAGTTGTGACCAGTGGAGATGTCAGAACTAACAAGCCCTTCGTTTAAACAGGAGGAGACTAATTCCAGGACTATACTGGTCCTCTATAAACTGGCGCAGCTCTCTCCACCATGCTACTCAGCTTGCCACATACTTATCGATGACAACAGAAGGCTATTGTCAGGACAACCCTGACCTTGCATGAATTGGTGTAGCTCTGTCCACCACACTGCTCAGCTTGCCACCTAAAAAGAGAGGACAAGGGAGGTAGAGTACTATACTATTTGCATCTAGCATAAAATGCAAGAAAAACCCTTCTGGAAACAAAATTTTTTAAATGTGCTCATCAAGTGTGTCAATCCCAAATTAAATCCAATATGGGAACTCTAATGCAGAGCAAATCAGCCCATACGTACTAAAGAATTCATGGAAATGACTTCCAAACCTACTCATAATGCCCAACAGATACTGAACTGGATTTTTGTCCTAAAGGGAGATATCAGGAGTGTTGTAATAGTGCCTATAATCTGATCTGACCACCACTTTGTCCAAGCAAATCTAAGGAAGACTTCTCTCCTTATCCTGTAGGGGGAGGAAGAGGCTCAACCGTAAGCAGGTTTAAATTCCTGCAGCTGGTGCACCATGTTGTCCTGCCTCCAATACAGGACAGACTAAAAAGCAAAAAACCATCAGTGCTCTGCACTTTACAAAGGGTCCCCATCTAATTTTGGCATGAGTTGAAAGTGTTGATCCTGAACCTCAAAAGTTCTCAGTGGGATACACCCATGCTATCTCAGAGCCCAATTCTCCCTTCATGCTTCATGTATCAGCTATGGTCAAACACAATACTACAATTACCAATCCCTAGAATGAAACTCTCAAGGGCAAGGTATTCTAGATGCAAGGCCTTAGGCTGTGAAACACCAGAGGACCATGATGAGCCGAAGTCTCGGAATTTATAGAGCATGATCTCCTTGAGCAGGCTTTCCCACAATAATAGTAATCTCCTGCCATGGTCTCATGGAAAACAGCCATAATTAGATAAAATGAAGGTGAGAAAGAAGGTTTTAAATCTATTTTGGACAGAACAATAGTTAGGTACCTTATTTATGTAAAAGGCACCTAGGCATTATTGTGCTGGATTACATTAGAAATGTTAAGGGAAGGATAAAAATTATTTTTCCAATTCTGATACCAGGCTATGAGACTCTTGGAGAATATTAATAAATAATAAATACTAATAATAATACTGTTGGTCACCATCTGTAGCATTAACTGTCAACCACAATTCATATCTTTTTACACAGTGGTTTGTTTCTCTTACCACATAAGCTTTTAGATTGTTGTGCTGAGCAAACCGGTGCAGTTAGGTTTTAAGTACCAAGTTCCAGTCTTCAGTTTACATTTAGGTACGTTCTGACTCATCATCCTTTAGCTTTCTCTGAGTCTCCAGCTCATATTTTCCCCCTTTCTCCCTAGATGTGTCACAGCAATTACTGCTGCATCGCTCCACTTCAGTGGTGCAGCCTGGCAAGCAGCTTCTCTTCATTCTCCAAAGCACTCGGCCAATGCCACATCAGGAATGAGTCAAAAGGCTCCTAGTGACAGGGCAGCATTGCCTCTCCTTTCCCTATAAATGTTTCTACAATCAATCCTGAAAGAAGTAACAAACATAATTCAGAAATTTCCCTGGAGCGGGGATAGCTTCAGTTGCCACTCAGCATGTTTCAAACTTACACTTGTGTGTGTCTGAAATGTGTTTGGTACCAGGCTGAAAGCAGTGTTTGTCAAGATTTCTGAGCAACTGCGGGAAACCAGTTGAGGATTCAAAAGTCTCTATCTAGTTATTCCTGCTCCATATTAGCTTCTGCATTTCCTAAGACCAAAAAACCATCTATTGTGAACTTTTAGGAGGTTCATTCTTAATTAAAGAAGCTAATTTTCTACCCTATTTTCAAAAAAGATAGTAATTGTGAATTAGCATTGGACTGGAAAGAAAGGAGGGAGAGCTGGTGGGAAGCGAAGAGGATAGTCAGAGATGACTGAAGAATTTGTTTGGTCTGGAAGGCAGGAGGGATGGGACTCGGGAGGGTGCCAGAGAGGAGAGAGTTGCCTTCGAAAGGTTTGGCTAAGTATCTATTTAGGGGATGGAACTTATCTTACCTGAATAGAAATTCTGAATCTTTTGAGACCGAATTGCTTTTTAACATGGTTTTCAAAGACAGCTCCATTGTCTCTACAGACGCTCGCTCTCTTAGTCCAATAGGTTCATTCATTCAGATTTTTGTGCCAGTTATAGATTAGGCACAGACTGGGCCTTTGTGACTCTTTCGTTGCCTCTGCACTCTACAAATGATATTACATAAAAACAAAACAAACTTACGTGGTGTGACAGATCCAAACCAGTGGGGTACAGGAGTCTGGTAAAGGGCAAATATACTGGTCACTGGATGACTAGTTTTCTGTTCCCTGAGTGACCAGAGGAGGGTCTGCACTAGAGTAATCAGG
The DNA here is from genome assembly GCF_003597395.2 of Chelonoidis abingdonii. Taxonomy (NCBI): domain Eukaryota; kingdom Metazoa; phylum Chordata; order Testudines; family Testudinidae; genus Chelonoidis; species Chelonoidis abingdonii. Next base: position 107,164,775 of record NC_133769.1, read on the forward strand.
AACCTGCTAGAACCAGCAGACAGGCTGATTAGAACACCTGCAGCTAATCAAGGCAGGCTAATCAGGGCACCTGGGTTTAAAAAGGAGCTCACTCCAGTCAGGAAGGGGAGAGCCAGAAGAAAGGAAATGTGTGTGAGGAGCTGGGAGCAAAAGGCACAAGGAGCTGAGAGGGAGAAGGTGAAGGAGAAGGTGAAGGTGAAGGTAAAGGTGTGCTGCTGGAGGACTAAGGAGTACAAGCATTTTCAGACATCAGGAGGAAGGTCCTGTGGTGAGGATAAAGAAGGTGTTTGGAGGAGGCCATGGGGAAGTAGCCCAGGGAGTTGTAGCTGTCATGCAGCTGTTACATGAGGCACTATAGACAGCTGCAAACCACAGGGCCCTGGGCTGAAACCCGGAGTAAAGGGTGGGCCCAGGTTCCCCTCAAACCTCCCAACTCCTGATCAGACACAGGAGGAGCTGACCCAGACTGTGGAGAAGATCACTGAGGTGAGCAAATCTGCCAATAAGCGCAGGACCCACCAAGATAGAGGAGGAACTTTGTCACAGTGGTCAAGGCTGAAAAATCAAGCACTCAAGAGTTAGGAAATGCCTAATGTTGCCTGTGTAACAGGTGCCCTTGTGCATATGCATCCTTCTGTTCCTGTCCCTTCCACGCTCTAGCTCCTGCTGCCATTGCTTTCCCTTTACCCCTTCGCCTCTGACTATCCATCACTCTCTGGGGACAGCGCATACAGAGTCTGGATAACATGTAGGAAATATGTTGGGCCTGATACAAACCTCAATACAGATGGAGTTTTCAGAGATTATAGCTTCCAAACTGTAACAAATCTCTATTCAGCGTGTGCAAACTGAGATATTTCAGAGGTTTATAACTTGGCCAAATGTGGGAAAATTTTCACACGCATGGCAAAATGCACATTCCTGACACCCAGACAACCTACTTGTGAAATTTCAAGTCTCTGCTCTGCAGCATGAAAGTGCTACAGCTTCTCAACAAAACAGTTGAACAATTTCTTTTTAAATATGGACAAAACAATGTATTTTCCCCTAATCTCATTCTTAGAAATGGCAGAACTGTTTTAGCTGAAATGTCCCAAAAAATTTAAGCCTGGGGAAGCCATCTTGCATGGAAAATTTCAACCCAAAAGGTTTGTTTTCTAAGCTATAAGTAACCAAAAACAGCGTCTTATAATGGGAGTTCTCATGCAAACTTAATTATAGTTTACTTGGTTGGTAATATTCTATGCCAGAAATCACAATTTATATTTCATGATTCTTATAACCTCAGTTCTTCCATTAGATTGATGATCATTGTACTAGGATTTTTTTGTTCATTTTAGCAGAGATATTTTGCTATCAAATTATTACATGTACTATTTGCACAATAAGAGCATATAACTTGCTCCTTAGGGATCAGGCTGGTGCCCAGTGGTCCCCACTCTGAGCTTTGCCAGTGTCACAGGGCCAGTCCTGAGCATCTAGCCCTTTAATTCTCTTCTTCCATATCTAATAGAAGAGGCTTTAGGTGTCTGTGCAACAGTCCAGAGGTAGTAATTAAAACATGGCCCATGGAGAACATGGAAAAGCTTTAGCAATTTCTGAAGGAAATTAGTCAAAATGAAAAAGCAAGTGCCCTATCACTGGTACAACATCTTCAGCCAGTGCAGTGTCTGACATGAAAGTTTGCAATGTGAAATCAGAGTTAGAAACTCCAGTTCTATTACAGCAGTGCTTTTCAGTCTGTGATCCTCAGACTATGTCTAAGATTTTCATGGGGTCCACCTCCATCTAAAATTTTTTAGGGGTTAGCAAATGAAAAAAGGTTGAAAACCACTGTCTTAGAGAACAAATATACTCAATAATTATTGCCAGCTTCAGCACTAAAGTGTGAACAATATGTTTGAACTCCTAAATGTTGAATGTATTTAGCCATTTTACAGCATATCAGTTTGGAAGATATTCTAGATACTTGCCAGATGTGATACAGTGGTTGAGGAACACTACAACACAGAGCTTAGTTATCCTTAGATCACCCCATTCTCTCTCTCTCTGTGTTTTTTTCCAAACCCCGGAAAGAAATGATTACAGAATTTTCTAATGATCTTGCAAGACAAATATTAAGAGTTAGCAGAGCTAAAAATATTCAATTGAAATGAGTATTATATTTTTAAATCCTAGTGCTAAAAACATAAACCTTTTCTAAGTCTTGCTTATTAGCACAAGAGACCTAATGCAGTGACGTCACCTTGGAGAGGAAGCAAGGATAATCTCCTCATTGCTGCATTATTGAGGAATGGTGGTGAAACACACCTCTCAACTACACTTATATGTTCAATTAGAACTAACACGGAGTTCTCTGATACTGTAGGAAACAAGAGGTCATGGATTTTATAAGCAGCACATCTTGTTTTCAGCTGTTACAGTGTCTTGTCTTTCTACTGTATGGCAGTACTTTCCAAGCATATTTTTGACACTTAGCAGGACTGGGCTCTACATCTCCACACCACCAGCTGTCAGCCCTGTGACATTCCACAGCACAAAGCTGACAAGGAGTAGCATAAAGCTAAGAACTAAGTCTGTAGAGATCATTAGCAGTAAAAAAAAATTATCATCAGGTTTTAGAGACAGATTCTGATATACTTATTTACATGGAATAGTACCTCTACTCCACAAGCAGTCCCTTTGAAATCATTGGGACCCGCTATTTCTGGAGTAAAGCACTACTAAAGTAGAGTATCAGAATCTTGCCCTAAATTTGTATCACCTGCTTTCTTACCATAATTTTCCATTTAATCTGAAAAGGAAGGTAGATTAGCTGGATTGACAGTAAAATAATTCTGTATATAGAAGAAAACCACTTAAATCTGTTCTGTTCTTCAGCATCTGTTTTTATTATTATTATTATTATTATTATTATTTTATTATTTAATCCACTATCAATATATCTGTAACATTTAAACAATTACCTAGACATATGTGAATACATAGCTAATAGCCATGAAAACAGGAAATTATTCCTAACGAAAGACTGGATGTTCACAAAGCAAGGGGAAAGTGATAGATAGGAATTTTATCTCCTGAAAGCCACATACTGATCACCAATTTTTTATTTATTATTATTGATTGGTCAAATCATTTTCAATTGCAACATAAACAAGACCAGAATTGTTTATCAAAAGGAGGAGCCTTTCCGCTACAGTTAAGACTTATCCTGCCTTTGTTATCTACTGTTTGCCTGGTGTTTGAGCTACTGTATCTGTGACGTCTGGGTACACATAAAGCACCTATTACAGTTTGTAGTGCTGGTCTTAGCATTCGGAGGTGAACTAGCACAATAACTTCTCTTCCACCAAAATATAATTAACTCCTTCAGTCCACAAAGTGATCTGGATCCTCCTAACAATTGATGGACAAGTAGTCATGATTTTCAGCAGACCCCAAAATCCATCCATGGGGGCTATAAGAAGGACCTTAAATAACCTATGGGGTTTTTTAGGGAAAATTTGGCACAAACTTTCAATCCTACTAACCAGTTTATAACGTTTTACCTTTTCAAGTTTCTCTTTACCAAGAAAAGAGCCTGAAACTTATTTATTCTTAAATCAAAGATAAGATAAGCCCCTGACATTTCTGGGTCTCCCAAACTGTGAAGGAGGAGAGGAACCGGTCACAGGCTCCAAAGGTCAGCTCTGACAGTTTGCCACTGAACTTGAGGTCAGCCACATCAGGTTTATGCAGAAGCAACGTTAGGAAATTGAGTCACAGGGTGCTGGCTAAGGCAAGACATCTAAACATGTACTATTAGGACAGGGACATAGCTCTTTCCCATTTTCTCTTCCTTGTCTCCAGCTCAGCTGCTTGCAGCTTACTTAGTGCAATTCCATGATGTTCCCTTACAATTTTATGTCCTGGCTCCCCCAGTATCTCATTTAACCAACCATCTGGAAAAAGGGAAACTCTTTCACAGATCGAATCATGATAGATAAAGAACCAGATGAATCATTGAGCTGAATGGGAAGAAATGGGATGGGGAGACCATATTCTTTAAACACTGAAGTGACTCACCTATACTTCTAAAGTTGTTCTTATGGTTGTTGTGTCAAGATGCAAAAATGTGTAAAAAAACCAAATAATATAGAACAAATACTTGAAGATGTAGTGTAAAATTTTCAGAAGTGCCAAAGTAAGTTAGCAGCCTAAGTCCCACTTTCAAAATTTCCTTAAGTACCTAAAAGTCTCAGCCATAAGTGAAAGGGGATAAGCTATACCAGTATGTAGTATCTTTATACCTGTACAACTGCATACATACTAGGAGTTCTATTGATGTAACTATACACACACATGCACACACACACACACACACACAACTGTAATATGTAATTGTATAATGGATCAAAACATTTGATTCACCCTTTGTTTTGAAATTGTTATATTAATATGGTCCTAATAGTGTCAGTTTTGATAACAAAAATATTACCGTAGACCATTCTTATGGTGATTGTTCATTACTCGCAAACGATAAATTATATGTCTTTTAAAATGTGAATAGCCTCCAGATTACATAATTCTTGTGCTGTATAGATGAGGCTTCATTTAATAGTTTATTTGTCATCATCTTTTAATCTCTAAGAATTTTGAATGATCATGGCTTACTGCACAGCATTTTTATTATAACAAGTAGAAGATGAAAAATAAACTTGTGAGGCTTTTAAAGAGATTGTGTTTTAATGACTGCCGTCTAACTGCTAGAGGCATAAACAAAAAAGCATCTTGAATGCTACTATCCAAGATCTGGGCAATTCGTTAGCAGAAAGTTCATGACTAACATTAGAGAGCCCAAAGAACAGCAGCAACAATGACCAAAAGGCATGAGAGGCTGACATATGAGGAAAGACCAGAAGTAGCAAACGCAAATTGCAAAAGATTTGATTTGAGTAGGCCTCCAAAAGCTCAGCAGTGAAATACTGGCCCCACTGAAGTCAATGGGAGCTTTGCCATTGATTTCAGTGTAGTCAGAATTTCACCCCAGATGCTGACCTGAAGCTTTTCTGAACTCTACAGATTTGGAGGATCTGCAAAAGTAAGGTCTGGTCTGCATGGTGCTGAGCAGCCAATATTGAGCGTCCTCTTCTTAATGGGAGTTGAAGGCACAAAGCATCTCACATGATGAAGACATTAATCTGGAAATCTTACATGAACTGATTCTCTTGTTAGACTTTCAGTACTTCCTTCTTCCAGTAAGGCTGAACAACCTCATTGGGTTGTTCTGGCACTTCCCATTCAGGCTGGCACTGAAATGAAAAATAACAAGAGGAAAAAAGCTAGTCCAACTTTCCCAAACCACAGAAAAGCCTCATTTGGTACACATTTTGACTAAAGGTGCAGTGAGAGGAGCAGTCATATTTTATCCCAAAATCACTCTGTATGGAAAGAACTACAGTATGTATAGCTTTGGTACGGGAGGACTAAAGGAGGGCTACAATAGACATCTTCATACATATTTGAACGGTGTAAATACATCAAGAATGTGGCAGAATTACTTGAGTTTCCGAAGAGCATGTTAGTAAGAGTAGTGGAATTTAAGTAAGCCAAGGAAACATTAATCCAAATAAGGTGTTAGGAAGCTCTTCCGAATAGTGACATCTATGGTATTAGGCCATGGAATATTCTCCCCAAGGGAACAGCAGATTACTTGAGTCATTTCAAATTAGACTGGAGAAGCTACTCTAGAATATACTGTATGGACTATCCTTCACTGGCAAGAGGTAAACAAAATATTCTCATGTCTTTTGCACCTTCATATTTCATCATCCCATATTATTTAAATTAAGCCTATTTAAAATGGATTACTTACAGTTTTAACTGAGCTGTTACTAATCATTAATATTGATAGCATGGAAGGACATGTCTCACTATAGAAATGTTTAGGAATGTAATACTGCATTCAAGGGTTTCCTCCCCTTTTTCATGGTAATGAAACATTCTCTTTCAAGGTGTCAACAACTATTAACAGAGTTAATGAGATTTTATCAAATAACTTGCTGGTCATTTTTCCTTAGTTGTGTGAGGGGAAATCTTTTTAATTCAATGCATACAAGTGCACAATGAAACACAAACACTTTGAAGTTATTGGATCAGTTCCATCATGGGCTAGATTTTCAAAACATGGTCCCTAATTATCTGTACACTATCATCTGTACTCACAGTTAATAGAATTTCACATACAAACTGCTTCTGGTTGAACAAAATGCATTTATATATATATAAAATAATCAAGCATGTCCTTTCCTATGATATTAGCAAAGGACATAGCAATTCATGATGATTTTTTCTAGATCTGCAAAGGTTTATCTCCCTAGAATCACAGGGATTGATCCAAAGTCTACAGTTTTGTGGTGAGGATTTTTCTGTTTTCTACCCTATTTGGCTCAGCTCTTGTATTTCAGTACCAGATATAATTGTAAACTGTATAACTGTAAAACTCCAGGATATTAGAGAGACAAGATGAGTGAGGTAATATATTTTATAGGACCAACTTCTGCTGGTGACAGAGACAAACTTTTGGGGCACACAGAGCTCTTCTTCAGGTCAGGGAAAGGTACTGCGAGCAGCACAGCAAATGCAAGGTGGAAAAGATGGTTTAGCATAAGTAGTTAGCATATATTCCACTCTATCTTGAATGTTTCCTTAGAATAGGATATGTGCTTACTACTTATGATAAACAAGCAGTTCCATCTTGCATTTAACTGTGATGCTTGGAGTATCTTTCTCAGACCTAAAGAGCTGTGTGTGGCTCAAAAGCTCATCTCTCTCACCAAGAGAAGTTGGTCCAATAAAAGATATTACCTCACCCACTTTGTCTCTAATATTCTGAGACTGACATGGCTACAACTACACTGCATACAAATTCAAGGATAGTCATTCAAAAATGTCTATCATCTCATTAAACCAAACTTTGGTGCCCAGGAAGCATGTTTCACATCACTTCCTTATGTGAAACTGAAACGATAATCTAGTTTCTTGAATAATAGATTACTAATTTTAGATAAATTTAGATAGTTTAAGAAACTTCTGACTGCACTGATTAAGAACCTCAGGGCACACAACAAAAATTGTTTGAAGGAGACATCCATACAGTGGTCTATACCTTTGCAACTGCTTCAGATGCAACTTAGAACCCATGCAGGTGATACAAAGCTTCCTCGAAATTCCTCCAGGCTTTGGAGATACTAAAATTTAAAGAAATGAAAACTGAATTACAGATGTTGAACACTAGAAAGTTCAAAGAGACTGTGCTCTCCAATAACCTACACGGGAGTAAAAGACATTTTGTAGAAATATATTTATTCCATAAAAATTGTTCAGCCCTCCTTTACTACCACACTAATATGGCACTTGTGGCCCATAAACCTCTCAAGTATGTTACAGACAAGTATTTTTCCCTCCTGCCCCGCTACTATTTTTGCTCCAGAACACTCCTAACTTCTGTTTGACTCGGGAATGAGAGACCAGGCCCAAGCGTCAATGATGCTGAACATAAATCCCACAAAAATCTGCAATATTCCAAAAACCACACTGCTTCAGTCAACCACTTTTAGCCCACATTACTGTAAACCTCACTTTTAACCCAGTTTAAAAATTAGCAGCAAATAGTTTGACTGTTGCCTAACTGCATATTCAAAACTTGCAACATTAGTTCTATGAACCATCCCGTCCACTGAAGGGGCTGTCATGATGTGATTAGGCAAAAACATTGGCTCTTTCTAGAAGAATGATCAACAGGAAAACACATCCATCAAAACTGACATTTAAATGGTCAATTCTAGGATTCCAAGTTAACATAGTATTAAAATAAATGAAAAAATTCACACATTTTTAGAGCTATTGTTTCATCCTGTCTCTCCACCTCATAAACTGAGCTAGATTATTGTGCATACATCCTTGTGTCTGGATAACGCTGTGGACTCAAAGGAAGTCTGTGAGCTTCTAATGTAGCATATGGAATTTAGGGGTTATACCAATCCCAGGAGGAGCTCGAGTGAAAGCTAGATTCATTTCAGATACAGACTTCAGTATAACCACCCCCCTCTTAAAATTTACTATGTTCCTGTTTCATCTAGAGAATGAACCTAGTGAAACAAAAAGACAGAAAGACTGCCAAATAAAAGAGAAATCTCTGAAAAACATCTTTAAATGATCCGGGCTTTCCATCATCATTCAAGTTTTTAGAAAAGTTGGAGTGGAAATAATACAAGAAAGCAATTACTCTGGTTACTCAAGAAACTCAACTTTAAGAGGGAATTTAACATATGTATCATTGAAACGCCACTAAAAAAACTATACCAAGCTAGTGAGATCTCAAAAATTCCTACTTAGAAAGGCATGTGTTCCTTAAAAAAAGCAGGAATAGGAGGGCTCTATCAGCTCTGCAAGTTCAGAAATTTTTCCTATTTGCTACCAAACTTCACTGCCTGTAAACAGTCTTCTGTGGTCCTACAAGCTGATCCCTTTAGGATCCCCTCAGCAGCAGCAAGGAGTGTTCAAACATCCAAGGAACATCTCTGGAGAAGCTTCACTTATTTCTCAAAATATGTTCTTTGTTTCTATTGCTGCCACTGAAGCTGATTCTCTTTTCACTTACTTTAGTGTTAAATGAGAGCAAATCCGTCAAAGTGAATGGAGTCAGAGTAATGTAAAAGCAATATGAGAGAGAGGTGAATCAGGCCCACTAGTATATTTTAGCTAGTTGGTTTTTTTTTCCAGGCACAACTTATTGTCCTTCTCTCACCTGTGACTTTACCCTCACTCTCCAATAACCATGTACTCTACTGGAAAGCTTTACTTTTTCTATTAGCTCATAAAACAAGTTCGACAGGAGCATTGTGACCTCACAGGAATGTTTTTCTTTCAAGGTTACTCTTTTACAAGTCAATAGCATAAATCTAATAACTAAAAAGAGGGCTGAAGGGAAGATAATAATGTGGTTAAGGCATTACACTGGTCCTTGGGAGATCTAAGTTTGATTCCTGACACTGTCACAGAATTCCCTTAGGGAAATCACTTAAGGCTGTATTCTTCCATCACTGCTCAAGCTGAGAAGTCTCTTGCTCCGTGAGGAACCTTCTGAACTTGGAGCAAGGTACTACTTAACATAAGAAGGGATGGACTAGTACAGCTATTAATCTCTTTGTGCTTTAGTTTCCCACCTGAAAAAGGGGTAAATACATCACTACCTATCAGAGGTCCTGCATGGATATCTTCACAAATACTTGGGAGGCATTGGGAACATGGTGATGACAGGGACATATGTGTACCTCTATAGCTAGAAAGTGGCAGTAAACCAAAATTCAACTCCCTGGCAAATAACTCACTTTTTAAATTATGGGCATAAGAAATCTACAAACTGAAATTACATAAGCAGCCATATTTAAATTTTTTTCGTGTCACAGCTCTGGTAACCAATCACCCTTTAAAGTACAATAGCTGGAACTACAAAGCTCTTAGTCAGGGCTGGTTCAAACAATGCTACTCAACCTGAAGCCACAGAATGAAATGTTAGTGGCTTATTTATGGCTCGTTCGCTGTTTCTGCATAGTGTAGAGCATGAAGATGCTGCTTAGCTGACTGTAATGATAACTTGAGCCTCTATTATTTTGTGCACACTGCAAACCTAAATAACTGTACAATATTATTACCGTTATCCTCATTCTCCCTCTTCCTGTCCCTCCTATTGTTTGTCATTCTCACTTGTCTTTAATGAGACTATAAATGTTTTGAGACAGGGAGCATTGTCTACCTATGTGTTTATAAGAGGCTAACACAATAGTGGTTTGATTGTGATCGGGACCTTTGGGGACTATCATAGGATAAATGAAAATCATCATAACATGGGTTATAATGGCTGTGTGCAGTCTTATACAATCACTGGGCTAGCACATCTTTGTAAGATATTTTGACATATCTGGAGTGTGAAAGATGCCACAGAGAAACAAATTCTATTATGTCATTATGCAAAAGCTCTTAAATCCTGCTGTCCCTAACAAGATAGTGATGCTGAAATGTAGAAGAACACCACAACTGTAATTTGTTATCTTCTATCATTCCTCAGAATACAGCTAAGGAAGGACATCCAAAGAGCACTACATGGTTAGAAACTTTATTATGTAGCCAGATTAGTATACTATTTTCCATTTTCACAAACATTAGCACAGGAAAATGATCATTCTGATATAGGGTATCTCACTAGCTTTTTTATTCTTGCCTCTCTCAAGGTCTTCCCAAACATCCATTGACCCCATGTCTTTTTACATGTTAGTGAGCTGATGTTTGTTCTCCATCTGGACAGATGGAAGAAAAAGCAGAGGATTACTCACTATGGACCTGATCCAAAGCCCACTGAAGACAATGAAAGTCTTTCCATGCGCTTTGGATCAGGGCCTACATAAGCAGCTTCTTGCAGGCAATGTATAAGGTGAAATCCTGACCCCACTGGAGTCAACAAGAGTTCTGGAACTGACTTCAATGGAGCCAAGATTTTACTCAAACAATAGCTTTAACTTTGCTTTTCACCCACTAATCCAACTGGAAAAAGGGAGATGCTACGTTGACCACAGGAAAAGATGGGTATTAAAGAGGCATAACAGTTGTTCTCAGGACCATATCTTTACTGAGTGAGGGCAAGGAAAGGATATATAGACTCACTGACCTTAAGGTCAGAAAGGACCATTGTGATCATCTAGTCTGACCTCCTGCACATCACATGTCACTAAACCTCACCCACCCACTCCTGTAATAGGCTCATCACCTCTGGCTGAGTTACAGAAATCCTCAAATCTTGATGTAAAGACTTCAAGTTACAGCGAATCCACCATTTACACTAATTCAAACCAGTAAATGACCCTAACCCATGCTGCAGAGGAAGGCAAAATAAAAAACAAAAAATGCCAGGGTCTCTGCCAATCTGATCCAGGGGAAAATTCCTCTCTAACTCCAAATATAAGGATCAGTTAGATCCTGAGTGTGTGGGCGAGACCCACCAGCCAGGCACCTGGGAAAGAATTCTCTGTGGTAACTAAAAGCACTTCTCTTCTAGTATCCCATCTCCAGCCATCAGAAATATTTGCTAATAGCAGTCACAAATGGGCCATATGCCATTGTAGGCAATCTCATCATACTATCCCCTCCATACATGTAGCAATCTCAGTCTTGAAACAAGTTAGGTTTTTTGCCCCCATTGCTCCCCTTGGAAGGCCGTTCCAGAACGTCACTTCTCTGATGATTAGAACCCTTCATCTAATTTCAAGCCTAAACTTCTTGATGGCCATTCATTCTTCTGCAAACATTGGCTCTTAATTTAAATAATTCCTCTCCCTCCCTGGTGTTTATTCCTCTGATGTATTTATTGAGCACATTTATATCTCCCCTCAGCTCTCATTTCATTAGGCTAAACAAGCCAAGCTCCTTAAGTCTCTTCTCATAAGACAGGTTCTCCATTCCTCTGATCATTCTAGTAGCCCTTCTCTGCATCCGTTCCGGTTTTAATTCATCTTTCTTTAACATAGAAGACAAGAACTGCACACAATATTCCAGGTGGGTCTCACCAGTGCCTGGTATAATGGTAATAACACTTCTCTATCTTACTGGAAATACCTCACCTGATGCTCTAGGATTGCATTAGCCTTTTTCATGATGGTTGATGTTGGTCCCTAAGTGCATGACCTTGCACTTTGTATTATTCAATTTCATGCCATTTCTATTATTCCAGTTTTCAAGGTTGTCTTGTATGATATTCCAGATCTCCCCTGTATTGCCAATACCTCCCAACTTTGTGTCATCCACAAATTTTATTAGCACACTCACGCTATTTGTACCAAGGCCATTAATGAAAATGTTAAATAAGACTGTGCCAAGACCAATCCTTGCAGAACTCCACTAGTAACCTCCCTCCAGCCTGACAGTTCACCTTTCAGTATGACCCATTATAGTCTCCCTGTTAACCAGTTTCTTACCCGCCTTTCAATTCTCATATTAATCCCTATCTTCTCCAATTTAACTAATAATTTCCCATGTGGAACTGTATAAACTGTTTTACTGAAATCTAGGTAGACTAGATCTACTGCATTTCCTTTGGCTAGAAAATCAGTTATCTTCTTGAAGAAAGAGATCAAGTTGGCTTGACACGGTCTACCTTTTGTAAAACCATGCTGCATTTTATCCCAATTACCATTTATCTCAATGCCTTTAACTACTCTCTCTTTCAAAATTTGTTCTAAGACTTTGCATACAATTGAGGTCAAACTATTCTGCCTGTAGTTTCCCAGATCACCTTTTTTTACCCTTTCTTAAATAAAGATACTATATTTGCAATTTTCCAGTCCTAGGTTACAGCCCTTTGCTATTGGGTTTACATTTCATGTGCCAGTTCCTTTAATATTCTTGGATGGAAATTATCTGAGCCTCACCAATTTGGTCCCATTATTGTTTGAGTTTGGCTTCCGCCTTGGATGTAGTAATTTCTATTTCCATATCCTTGTTTCCATTAACCATTCTGCCACTGTCTCCAAGTTCCTCATTATTCTTATTAAAAACTGAGGCAAAGTATTTGTTTAGGTTTTCGGCCATACCTAAGGCTATGTTTTAGTCATGGGTATTTTTAGTAAAAGTCATGGACAGTCATGGGCCGTAAACAAAAATTCACAGACCCATGACCTGTCCATGACTTTTACTAAAAATACCCACCACGACTAAAACTTGGGCAGGGGTGCTCTGGGAATGGGGCAGTCCAGTGCCCCCGTGGATGCTGGGGGAGGTGACCTGGGACCCCACTGGTTCTAGGGGTGGGGAAGTTGGCAGACCTGGCAGGGGCTCCCTACCCAGCTCTGCATCCCTGTAGCTCCTAGGTGGCAGAGGCAGGGTCCAGGACAGGGGCTCCTTCACTGCTCCCACGACAAGCGCCAGCTGCCTCAGCTCCTGTTAGCTGGTAACCGCAACCAATAGGAGCTGCGTGGATGGGGCCTGCAGGCACGGGCAGTACAGAGACACCCCCACCCCTCCACTGCCTAAGAGCTGCAGGTGGGGCTCCACCCCAGGTAAGCACCCCCTACAAAACCCCCAAACCTCTGCCCCTAGCCCTGAACCCCCTTGCACACATCCAAACTGCTGCCCTGGGCCAGCACCAACTGCTGAAGAAGTCACAGAGGTCATAGAATCCATGACTGCTGTGACCTCCGTGACAGACTCGCCGCCTTAGCCATACCTAAATTATTTTTAATCTCCACCCCATCCTCCGTGCTTAGCCATCCTACTTCTTCTTTCCTTGTTTTCTTTTTACTTATACAACTTATATTATTGGTTTTAATTTCTTTTGCAAGCCCTGCTTGACATTTCACTTTTTCCCTATACTTTCTGACCTCCAAGAGGGAGCTTTCCTTGCTGAACTATTTCTTCTGACATTCCTTGTAGGCTTCCTGCTTTCTCTTAATAGCCTATTTGAGATGCTTATTCATCCAGTTTGGTCTGCAACCCTTTCCTACACATTTTTTACCTTGTCTTGGGATGCAGACTCCAGATAGTCTCTCCAGCTTTGACTTAGAGTAATTTCAAGCATCCTCCATATTCAGATCTTTGAGTTCATCAGTCCAGCCCACTTCCCTAAATAATTTCCTTAATTTTGTAAAGAATGCCATTTTGAAATCAAAGACCCTAGTTGCAGATCTATTTTTGTTTATCTTTCCATTTAGTTTAAACTGAATTAGCTCATAATCACTCAAACCAAGACTGTTCTCTACAACCAGTTCTTTTATGAGGTCCCTGCTACTTGCCAATACTAAATCTAAAATAGCATCACCTGCTGTTGGTTCAGTGATTATCTGGTGAAGAAATCTGTCAACTATCACATCCAGAAATATCTGGGCCCTACCATTATTAGTAGCACCTGTCTTCCAACCTATATCTGGGAAATTAAAGTCTCCCGTAATCACACAATTCCCAATATTTATTTCATTAACAATAGTAAAGAGGCCTCTAACCCCATCTAAATTGGATTTTGGGGGTCCATGTTTTACTTGGATAGCTGAGGGCAGTGCCATCACCACTACCAAAGAAAATTGTTATGCAGTACTTCATTGTTATGAGAACAAATACAAGAAGAAGAGGATATAGTGTAATGTTAATTTATTCTATTGTAACAAGAATAGGGAATATATTCTCATTACAGTTGGAAGAATGCAATCCCAACATCCTCCATGGAAGCTGCACCATAGTATGCAACATTCTGTGAATTCAAATGTAACAATGATCTACTGGCTTCTGATTATCTTATCCTGGACCTTGATAAACCTGGCTATTCTCTTAGAAATGAATTTCTGTCCAGCAAAGCATTTCTCTTGCCAAAGTATAATTTTTTTTGGCAGTGTCTATTACTTTCCAGTGCTGGAATCTGATCTAGGCTTGTAAATTGTGCTGTGCTGGCAAGGTTTTCACCCTCTGGAGAATTGTATTGGTCTAAAGCAATACATCATATTGTTTCCCAATTTTTTGTTAGTTTTTTTTTTTTTTAAGCATTCTAAAACTATACAATTTTCACTTCATACCCCACTGCAATATTACCCAAGCCTATAGGCCTTACTCCTCACATCAGTGCAACTGACTTTGAAAATTACCATATGGTATCTAATGGCCTTATGGCATGTTTAGTAGACTTAATGGCCTCCAAATAGCAGCTCTGTGCAGAGGGCATAGTGCAATTCAGCTATGTGTGAGGGTAAATTGTTACAACCTCTGTACTTCGGAAACAAGTTTAAGAGGGGTTGTTGGGTTTTCTTGAGGGTGGAGGAAATTAAGATTAAATATCCAATGAAGAGCAAAAAATTGTTTCTGAAAGCAGATTCCTAGGGGAAGAAAATTACCCTGTTTAATTATATGGCAGGTTGTCTGGCAGACACTAACTAAAATTAAAAATTAACACAAACTGGAGACTAAATTCACATAGACAGAAGTAATAATTTCCTTCTAAGTGGATTTAGCCTACAGTATGTTAATCTAGGTTTTCCAGAGCTGAAATACAATGTTTGATTTTGTTGTCTGTGTGGATTTCTCTGTCCAAAACACAGTGACTTTTTTCTCATAAAGCCTAATCCATGAATCTTTATATACTTAATTCTGCCACAGCACAGGAGGATGGACTAGAGACCTCTTGAGGTGCCTTCCAGCCCTAAATCTTTATGATTATATGATTCCTCAGGCAAAACTCTCAGTAAAGTCATATGACTTCATATGTTACATTGCTATGCCATCTGAGTGCTCATGCATTCCCAACAAAACTCTCTTAGGATTTGCAAAGACAAAGCCTTTTACAATGAATTAAGACAATATCCCCTATTGTTTTACATTCAGAATGCAATGGAACCAAGTATCCTGCAAAGCAGTAGCTGCGTACAATCTAGTACACTCAATATTAAAAAAAAATGCACAACTCTCATTCAAATGTTACTAGTACTTTTTGATAAAACTCATCCTTTAGTCTCATGCATGTAAAACTTAGGCTTCAGAGCTAGTACATCCATTCACCATATAGTTACAAATACAAATATATGCTCATTTTGGTGGATATAAACAAAATCCAAATTTGGCTCAACATATTAATTGTGCAACACTCAATAAAACATAAAAGCAAAATTGCAAGTAAGTGTTCAGGATTCAAAACAAGTGCAGTACATTTTTATTAAAATCAGCTTGCTTTGTTTGCTAGATTTAAGTTTTAAATAATTCCTAGTGTACAGGAACTTTGACAACAGGTAGCAAGATTTTTGTAAATCTTTCGTACCATCATCAGAACACAGACATTTCCTTTTGATTTTACACAGGTCTCTAGTTTTCCCAGTAGTGACTGGAAACCCTACAGAAAAGCCATAGAAGTAAACTCATGCAGAAGTTACAATGGGAACAATTTAGTCATCAACAGGGGCGTCATTGCAGAAAAATTCTTGGGGGCAAAGTTGTGTCAGCATATAGAACATTATACGTGACAATATCATATCTTCAAAGTCACATGGAGTGAGGCAAACAGTGGAAGACACACAGGCATATGAAAAGTCTGGTGGGGAGGGGAAACCAAGATCGAGGCCTGGCGGGCAACTGCCCCCATTGCCAATAACAAATGATCCCCCTCATTGTCAAGATTTTCAAATGTGATTTTGGGCAACTAATTGCTTAGGTGGCCAGTATTAGACACCCAAAATTGGAGCACTCATAATCACTCATCACACTTAAAAATCCTGGCTTTGTAGATTTGGCAATATTTAACTTGATTTTCACACTTTGCATTTTGTGCTTAAAGTTAAGCATGTGCTTAGGTGGTTTCCTAAATTGGGATGTTTTCCTGAATCAGGGCCTAAACATCACTCTCAGCTTCTGCTCCAGTAATGAGAAATATGTTACTTATTACAGCACAGTGTGAAGACTTGAGTAATGATTCCAATTTGGGTGGTGCCACAGTTCCTTCCAGAGCCCTTGTAGTAGTAAGGTTTCAGAGTAGCAGCCGTGTTAGTTTGTATCCACAAAAAGAACAGGAGTACTTGTGGCACCTTAGAGACTAACAAATTTATTTGAGCATAAGCTTTCGTGGGCCACAGCCCACTTCTTCAGATGCATAGAATGGAACATATAGTAAGGATATATATATATACTGCATATAGTAAGGAGATATATATAGATATATATATATATATACACAGAACAAAATTGCCACCTGTAAGTCTGTTACTGAGTGACCAGTATTTGCTTCAGGTTTGGAGGGGGGAGTGTCTGCAAGCGAGTATTGATCTGTCTCTCAAGAGCTATGAGATACTCATCAGCAACCACACACCACACAACAAAAACACTAACCCAGGAACCTATCCTTGTAACAAAGCCCGATGCCAACTCTGTCCACATATCTATTCAAGTGACACCATCATAGGACCTAATCACATCAGCCACACCATCAGAAGCTCGTTCACTTGCACATCTACCAATGTGATATATGCCATCATGTGCCAGCAATGCCTCTCTGCCATGTATATTGGCCAAACCGGACAGTCTCTGTGCAAAAGAATAAATGGACACAAATCTGACATCAGAAATCACAACATTCAAAAATCCAGTAGGAGAACAGTTCAACCTCCCTGGTCACTCAGTAACAGACTTAAAGGTGGCAATTTTGCAACAGAAAAGCTTCAGAAACAGACTCCAATGAGAAACTCCTGAACTTGAATTAATTTGTAAACTAGATACCATTAATTTAGGCTTGAATAGAGACTAGCAATGGCTGAGTCATTACACAGATTGACTCTATTTCCCCATATTAAGTATCCTCACACATTCTTGTCAACTGTCTAAAATGGGCTATCTCTATTATCACTACTTTTTTCTCCTGATGATAATAACTCATCTTAATTAATTAGCCTCTTAGAGTTAGTTTGGCTACTTCCACCTTCTCATATTCTGTCTGTGTGTATATATCCTTACTATATGTACCATTCTATGCATCTGAAGAAGTGAGCTGTAGCCCTTGAAAGCTTATGCTCAAATAAATGTGTTCGTCTCTAAGGTGTCACAAGTACTCCTGTTCTTTTTGTAGTAGTAAGCTAGCTCTGTGTTTCTGCTGAACTATTTTTCATGACATTTCTCACTGTTATATTACCAGTGTGGTTTCTAATCCTCAGAGGAGGTCTAGATGGCAGAATGGTTAAACTTTCTGTACCTGTCTACACTAGAGCTCCCGATATTGCTACTACCAGTAGAGCTGAACTGTAGCCTCAGCAGTGAGAAATTTGCTGCAGAAAGAAGAGTCTAGCATAGAGAAGGCCCTACTAAATTACTTCATGGCCACTCATTGTTTAAAGGGAAGTACAGAAGCCAGCTGTTTAACCATTGGAATTCTATAATTTGGCTCATTTTCAAGAAACAGCAGAATACTTTGCTACAGTAGATTAAAGGGTAGCCAAAAATTCTATTAAGTAAACTTTGACCTAGAAGATATGAAACCTCTTTGGAGCTAACAGCTGACAAAAAAGGAAACAAACCTCCAAGGACATGAGTATACATCAGCAAAAAGGAATTCCTAGGACTGTTACATGTCCAAAGGCATCATTCTGAAGGTTGAGTAAATATAAGGAACTTTGATGGCAGCCAGAGAGCAGTTTTGACTTCGAGTCAGAACGAAAGGGAAGAACAGTGTGGGTGAGCAGGACTGGATACGTCCTACTGGGATAACAGGATCAATCAGTATTTTTAGGCAATCCTGGCTTTTAGGCAACAGATTACAATATGAGCAGTGGAAGGTTAGGGAACTCATTCCCTTGAATGAACTGCCCTTCAGACCATTTCCTTTTATTATAGAATTTCTTATGAACAGAACAACTGATATTGCATGTGTAGGTCTTCTTGCCTTTTTAAGATATTTTCTCATGCTGTTCACTCAGGTGAGCACTCCAAGCACACGCTTAAGTCTATCCCCATTTAGGAAACCACTAAAGCACATGCTTAACTTCAATGGGACTTCAATGAGACTTAGGCATGTGCTTGAAGTTCAGTGCATGTTTTAGTGCTTTGCTGAATAGGAGCCAGAGGGTCTGATCCTGCAGTCCTTTTGCAGGATCAGACAAAAAGTTACCATTAAAGAAAAAGGTTAGTGTAGGAAATGTTCTGATACGTCTGCATAACAGCTAATTGGCTCTGGTAGAGAACCAGGGATAGTGTTATCGTCTCAGGAAAATTCATAAGACACTGTCATTCACAGGAGATGTAGTCAGTGAAGGGAACTTGGTTCTATATCCAAATTGACTGATGATTTAAAGGAGTATTTAACAAGTGACTTAATCCTATTATGCCTCAATTTCCTAATCTGGAGAGAATAATATTTACTTACTTCCTAGGGTTGTTATGAGGCTTTATTGTTTGTGATCTCTTTTCATGAAAGGCACTAAAGAAGTATTAAATATTATGATTATCACTGAAATCTCATAGCATTTAGACAGATGAAAAACGATGGTGACTTTCCCAATGACTCAAATATTATGATGATAAGGACCATGTGAGACTTTGTCTACTCTTGTGGCAGCATGCGGGATACATGTAGCTCCCTGTCACGGTGAAAGGAAGTCTAAGGGTACGTCTAAACTACCCACCACATCGGTGGGTCGATTTATCGTGTGTAGTGTAGATGCAATAAATCAATCCTTGATCACTCTCCTGTCGACTGCTGAACTCCAGCTCAGCGAGAGGCGGAAGCAAAATTGACGGGGGAGCGGCGGCCATCAATCTCACGCCGTGAGGGTGCAAAGTAAGTGATTCTAAGTCGATCTAAGATACATCGACCTCAGCTACACTAATCTCATAGCTGAAGTTGTGCATCTTAGATCGATCCCTTACCCCAGTGTAGACCAGGCCTAAGTCCACATTGTGAAAGTCTGTGGCAAGGAAAAGGCAGCAGGGAAAGGGTTCAGCAGTGGGAAGCTGCCAGAGCCTTTCCCTATTGCCTTTTCCCAGTACCAGAGCTTATCACTGCAGCAGGGAAAGACTCCAGCAGCAGGGAGATAGCGGCACACTACAATGATAAAAATAGCAGCGTAGATATAGAAGGTGCTGCTTGGGCATGTAGACAGCCATGTAAGGCATATACCGTAGGGTTCTGGTGTGTCTTCACTGTACTCATCTAAGCAGTGTCTCACTGTCTACACTGCTATTTATACCAGTGCTAGCTAGGTGTGCTGTGTCTGTACTCTATAAACAGAATGACTGAGAACAGACTGACTTTTTGATGATGATTCCCTGGTCCTAAGCACCATCTCAGAACCATGTAGTTCGGCTCATTTAAGCCCTGATGCAGCAAAGCATTCGAGCATGTGCTTGACTTTAAGTACATGTTTACATCCAACCTCATTCAGCAAAGCACATTTCAATGGGACTCAATTGTGTGTTTGAAGTTAAGCACATGCTTTTCTGAATAAGAATGGACACAGGTACACGTTTAAGTGCTTTGCTAAAACAGCGCCCTGCTCTGAAGACAGAAGCCATGGCTATCATGAATTGGTTCTGGTTTTTGGCAGAATGTAATTTCTCTTCTTTTCTAGACAAAAAAGGCATACAACTCAAATTGCAATTGATAAACACTGCATCAGTGAATATATGATTCTGATTGTTTATTAGTAATTCAGTAGTGCCCAAAGGAACCAGTCAGGATTAGTGCTTTCTAGGTACTGTTAAAACATGTCAAGTGAAAAATAAAGTTCTTGACCTCAAAATGTTACAACCTAAATTAAAACAAGACACAACAGATTTGTTAAAATCACAATCTGTGAATAGGCAACATGTAAATTGAAAAAGTTAAATTTGATAAATAAACTAATTTCTATGAATAATTTGATGATCTGTGTCAGTGAGAGTTACACAGGCACATCCTGGGACAGAGTTTAACCTGCAATTATTTAAATGTAAAATAAGTCAGAGAGAATCTGAGGGTATGTCTGTACTACCTGCCGGATCAGCGGACACTGATCGATCCAGCGGGGGTCGATTTATCTCATCTAGTCTAGACATGATAAATTTACCCTCGAGCACTCTCCCATCGTCTCCTGTACTCCACCAGGCCAAGAGGCGGAGCCAGAGTTGACTGGGGAGAGTCAGCAGTCGACTCAAGGCAGTGAAGACTCCACGGTAAGTTGATCTAAGTACGTCGACTTTAGCTATGTTATTCACGTACCTGAAGTTGCGTAACTTAGATCGATCCCCCGTCCCCCAGTGTAGACAAGGGCTGAGACAGCTCCCAATACCAGGTAAAGTAAATGTCACTCTATTTTTGACCCCTAAACACTAAGTTCTATAAAATAAGTTATGCTAAGGAGATCAAGTTAGAAAGCTTCAGAATCAAGTCTCTCATATCTCACAGGTAGCAGTGTTCCTTACTGGGTGAAAATAATCTAGAAAATCCTTTAAAAATTTCTTGATCTCTGCACATTTATAAGACATTTCAGTGGTACACACATACAAACACACCAAAAAACAACCCTACACCATAAAATATTACTATAATCTATTACTGGCTTGCTGTCCTGTTTATCTTTATGAAACAAATAATTTAGCAGAGAATGTACAGTATAGAGGCCCTCAGTGGATTACAATGTACTAAATAAGCATGTTTTTCTTTTTCTTTAATTTATAATCCCTGGAAAAAGATGTTTAAAAAAACCCTATTGTTTAAGTTTACAAAGCTCACAGGGACAGTTAGTTCTGAGCTGACGGTATCCCTGGCTATAAAGTTAGACATATTTTATCACTAAAAAAAATCTTTTCTTTTATGGATGTACTGTGGTCTCAGAGGCTCTTGATCAGTGATTATTTGTTTTAATCACAAAGGAGTACAAACTGTACTGTCTTCCCCAAACTGACAACTCCAGGATGTCTTTATGCCTCCAGAATTTACTGTAAAAGGGAAAGAAGCAAAATTTTCCCAATGAAAAATTAAATTCATCTATTTTGTGACAGTCTCACTCTTCATCCAGACTGTGTCCCTTGTCCTTTCCTAAAACTCAGTCTCCTGACAGTTCAACTGGATGTTGTCACTGTGTAGTAGTAAAACTACAGGCTCAGCAAAGAGAGGGCTGCTGCATGCCCAACTCCCTGCCTGGTGTCAAAGAGTGGAGAGAAAAGCAGAAACTAGCCAAGAAATCAAAAAAAGAAAGTCAGAAAGAAGGAAGACATGGATCAGAAGGAGAGAAAAGTAGAAGTGGAAGTTGTGAGGATTTTAATAACTTTATTGTTGGTTAGAGCTGGATTAATACTGGCAAACATTTTCTGTGACCATCAATTTGAGTTATTAAGTGGATTCATTTCTGCTGCATTGGTTCCCCTGTTGTATTCACATTGGGTAAACATTAGTGTCATCAAGTTTTACTTTCACAAACATTTAATGGGCAAACATTGCCTCGTTCACAGAGCACACACTTATCGCAACTGATCAGTGACCATAGGGTACAATAAGCAGCAAACAGTATGCAATACCAGTCCTGTTTCATACATTGTTTCACAACTACACGGTGCTAGGTAGCAGTATACAGCATTCCCTCACCATGCACCTTAATGCTTAATGCTTTTACAGCACTTTACTGGTTATTGCTAACTCAACTTTACTTTCTACTGCTTACTGTTTTCTGATTAAACCACATCTTACAGTCTGTAAAAATTCACTATATTTTTCCCCTTTACACTTAATTTTAGCCTCACATGCAGGTTCAGCGAAGCCCCCTTTTGTTTAAAATGTTAGGAAATAGTATCTTAACAACACTGTCCATTATTTTAAAGAAACTACTATACATTACCTATCTATAAAAAGAGGAATAAGGACAGCCCATGGAATTATAGACCAGTCAGCTTAGATAATGGAGCAAATAATCAAACAATCAAGGTAAGCACCTATCAATAGGGTGATAAGTAATTGTCAACATAAATTTGTCAAACACAAATCATGTCAAACCAGCCTAATATTCTTTGACCGGGTAGCAAGCCAAGATAACGGGGAAGCAGTACATGTGATATAATTCAACTTTAGTAAGGCTTTTGATACCGTCTTACCTGACCTTCTCATAAACAACCGAGAGAAATACAATCTAGATGAACCTACTATAGTGTGGGTGCACAACTGGTTGGAAAATCATACTCAGAGAGTAGCTATTAATGGTTCACAATCAAGCTGGAAGGACATATTGAGTGGGGTCCTGCAGAGATCTGTTCTGGGTCTGGTTCTATTCTATCTTCATAAATGGTTTGGCTAAATGGCATACCAAATACGCTTGTAAAATTTGTGGATGATACCAAGTTGGGAGGGTTGCAAACGCATTGGAGGACAGTATTAGAATTCAAAATGGTCTTGACAAACTGGAGAAATGGTCTGAAATAAGTAGGATGAAATTCAATAAGAAATAAATTGTTCTCCTTAACCACTGAGGACAGGACAAGAAGCAATGGTCTTAAATTGCAGCAAAAGAGATTTAGATTAGACATTAGGAAGACTTCCTAACTTTAAGGGTAGTTAAGCACAAATTACCTAGGGAGGCAGTGGAATCTCTAGGCTTGCACACACTAGCGCTTACTTTTCTATAACTTAAGTCGCTCAGGTAAAAGCCACCCTCGAGTGAGATAAGTTACATCTGTCTAAGCGCCAGTGTGGACAGTGCTATGTGAGCAGGAGAAGCTACTGCCACTTAGGGAGGTAGAGAAATTATGCTGACAGGAGAGATCTCTCCCATTGGCACAAAGTGTCTGCTCTAGCAATGCTAGAGTGACACAGCTACATAGGTAGCCATTCTAGTGTAGACTAGCCCAAAGTCATTGGAGGTTTTTAAGAGCAGGTTGGACAAACACCTGTCAGAGCTGGTTTAGATAATACTTAGCACTGCCTCAGCGCAAGGAACTGGAATAGATGACCTACCAAGGTCCCTTCCAGTCCTATTTTTCTATGATTTTTATGAACAAACTATGATCTTTAAACACTCCTAATTCTACCAATTCAAAGTCAGTTTTCACCCAAATGATGACAGGTACATTGCCAAATGTAAACTTCCTACCCTCAACCTCTTTAGTGCTAAAATAGTTCCAAAAAAGCTTTTAACAACATTTTTATAATAAGAAAAGTTATGGTTTTGCTCAAATGTTAAAATAAAATAGCCCTTAGGCACAGACAAAGGCTGAACATTTTCAGGTGAATGACTCAGAGAGTTATGAACAACTGAAGAAAGGGCCATATAGACATATAGAGTCATATAGGCAGCCTTAACTACAACTGTCACTAGTATTCCAGCTATAATAATGCAGCCTATCATAGGAGTGCTACTGAGGCTTTTGCATTTTTTCCCCAACAATAAAACTCTCCCATTTGTGTTGTGTGCAGGTAAGCCAACGGGGTATGGATCCAGCAGTAGACGTTTACACCACAAGGGAATAGTGGATGAATGCTGCTTCCAGAGCTGTGACCTGAGGAGGCTGGAAATGTACTGCGCTCCTATCAAGCCACCCAAATCTGCACGCTCTGTACGTGCTCAGCGCCACACTGATATGCCAAAAGCACAAAGGGTAGGAGATTTTACTCAAGCCTGGTCATGTAGCAAGTAATGTGTGTTTTACCTAATAAGGAAAAGCATCATGATTGTGAATATTATTTAAAATATCCCCTAGGTTTCAAATATAGGTATCAAAGATTTAGTGGCACTTTTGGAAAGTAATGTCTGTCAAGGGAATGCCTGGTTCCTTGAATATGGAGTATTTCACCTCTAAATTATCTATAGAGTAAAACAGAAAGAAGCATAAACTCTGGCAAGCCAAGTGTAAAATTATAATTAGCCAGGAGAAAAAGGAATTTGAAGAGTAACTAGCAAAAGTCTCAAAAACTAACACCAAAAAGTACATCAGGAGCAGGAAGCCTGCCAAACAATCAGTGGGAACACTGGATGCTTGAGATCCGCAAGGGCACTCAAGGAAGATAAGGCCATTGTGGAGAAGTTAAATGAATTCTTTGCATCGGTCTTCACTGAAGAGGATATGAGGGAGATTCCCACACCTAAGCCATTCTTTTTAGGTGACAAATCTGAAGAAAAGTCTGAGATTGAGGTGTCAGTTGGGGAGGTTAGAGAACAAGTTGATAAATTAAGCAGTAATAAGTCACCAGGACCAGATGGTATCCACCCAATAGTTTTGAAGGAACTCAGATATGAAATTGGAGAACTACTAATTATGGTATGTAACCTATCACTCAAATCAGATTCTGTACCAGATGACTGGAGGATAGCTGATGTGACACCAATTTTTAAAAAAGACTCCAGAGGCAATCCTGGCAATTACAGGCCAATAAGTTTAACTTCATTGCCAGGCAAATTGGTTAAAACTACAGTAAAGAACAGAATTATCAGACACAGATGAATACAGGTTGCTGGGGAAGATTTAACACAGATTTTGTAAAGGGAAATCATGATTCTCCAATCTATTAGAATTCTTTCAGGGGGTCAGCAAATCTGGACAAGGGTAATTTAGTGGCTATAGTGTACTTAGATTTTCAGAAAGCCTTTGACAAGGTCCCTCACCAAAGGCTCTTAAGCAAAGTAAGCAATCATGGGATAAGAGGGAAGGACCTCTCATGGATTAGTAACTAGTTAAAAGACAAGAAACAAAGAATAGGAATAAATAGTCAGTTTTCCATTTGGAGAGAGGTAAATAGTGATGTCCCTCCAGAAGCGGTATTGGGACCAGTGCTGTTCAACATATTCATAAATGATCTGGAAAAGAGGATAAACAATGAGGTGGCAAAATTTTCAGATGATACAAACTTACTCAAGATAGTTAAGTCCACAGCAGACTGCGAAGAGTTACAAGGAGATCTCACAAAACTGGGTGACTGGGCAATAAAATAGCAAATGAAATTCAGTGTTGATAAATGCAAAGAAATGCACAATTGAAAACATAATCCCAACTATACATAGAAAGTGATAGGATCTAAATTAGCAGTTACCAGTCAAAAAAGAGATCTTGGAGTCATTGTGGCTAGCTCTCTGAAAACACCTCCTCAAAGTGCAGCAGCAGTCAAAAAAGATAACAGAATGTTAGGAACCTTTGGGAAGGGAATAGATAATAAAACAGAAAATATCATAATGATACTATACAAATCCATGGTACTCTCGGAGCTTTAATATTTTGTGCACTTCTGGTTGCCCCATCTCAAAAAAGATATATTAGAATTGAGAAAAGGTATGGAACAGTTTCTATATGAGGAGAGATTAAAGACTGGGATTTTTCATCTTGGAAAAGAGACCACTAAGGGGGGATATGCTAGAGAAATATAAAGTTATGAATGGTGCAGAAAAAGTGAATAAGGAAGTGTTATTTACTCCTTGACATAACACAAGAACCATCATGTTTAAAGCAAACAAAAGGAAGTACTTTTCTACACAATGTACAGTCAACCTGTGGAACTTGTCAAGAGATGTTGTGAAAGTCAAAACTATAAAAGGGTTCAAAAAAGAATTATATAAGTTAATGGAGGATAGGTCCATCAATGGCTATTAGCCAAGATGGTCAGGGAAGCAATTCCATGCTCTGTGTATCCCTACCCTCTGACTGCCAGAAGCCGGGCGTGGACAACAGGGGATAGATCACTCCATGATGGCCTGTTCTATTCATTCCCTCTCAAGCACCTGGCATTGGCCACTGTCAGAAGACAGGATACTGGGACAGGACCTGGGTCAGACCCAGTATGGCCATTCTTATGTTCTTACTTTCTTACATTACCAATTCATCACTGTCTAAATGTAATCAGATGGCTACTGTGGATCTACTGAAAATGAGTTTAGAACCTCACTCCAGATCCCACTGGACAAGTATTCACATCATAAAACCATCACTACTGTTGACAGTAAGTGCCATTTTCAATAGAGAAGCCAAACACTAAATGATCATGAACTGATCTCCTCAGAACTCTTTCACTATCTCAGAACAGAGGCACAATGAGGGGACATTAAGGAAGAAGGTTTCATTTCAGCTGCCCAAGAGTGCTGTGTCTACTCTGTAAATTAATAGATGACTTTAGTCTCCAAAGCTGTAGTTCTGGCATTTTTCCCCAGAATGAAATTAATTTAATATTCACCACAGCTATTATATACAGACATAAATGATGTCCAGTGATTCCTTGTTTTGCTCTTGCTCTCCATTATTATTTCACATATACATTACACTAGCACTCTGAGTCCCCATTATTATTATTTGTATCACAGTTGTGCCTAGAGGCTCCATCTAGGATTGGGGCCCTATTGTGCTAAGTGCTGTACATGTATGTAGTAAAAGATGTCCCTGCCCTGATGAGCTTACAATCTAAATGACCCTAAGTAAGCTGTCCATGGCCACTGTCACATCTGGACACGTCTCCACCTTGGTCTCCTGTTTGGCCTCTGAGCATCTCTCCTTTATGTGTTACTTGCCTTTTACACTGTGCAGCACATTTTCTGGGGTTAGGCCTGTCTGCCCTGGCCATTTGACTGAGTACAGTGTGCAGTGGCCTGGTGTCACAACTCTATCCTGTAGGACCCTCTCTCCAAAGTTACATGAAGGAGTTTTTCTCTTTAAAGACAGAATCCAAATTGGCAGGTAAATTCATAATAATACCAACGGTAGTGAGAAAAAGATTTAAATTAAATCAAATTAAATAAAAATGAATGGTCAGCATATTGAGATTTATACTTTGCAAAAGTTAAAGTTGATAAAGCATTTTCAGTGAAAGTTACAGAAGAACAAGCTAGAATTTATATAGTCCTAAAAACAACTTCTAAGGTCTGAATGTCTTGTCAGAAATGAAGCTCCTGCTTTTTTGAGAGAAAGCAAGCCCTGTCCCACCTCTTCCCCAAGGCTTTTTCAACGCTTTGAAGAAATGGCTCTGTAATACTTGCTGAGAGTCAACCACAGAGAGGTACCTCCCACTATGAATGTATGAGGAGTGGAGTCTTCTCCAGGCAAAGATCAACCATAGAGCAGCAGCCTATATGGTTTCTGTATGTCCCAGCACTTTAATGCTCATGGCCTTGGGGGAAAAAAAAAAGAGAAGAACTATGGCAACTCCTCTTTGTGCTCCACATCCTTATGACCTTAGGAGATGGGGTAAAAACATTTTCACTGTGGTTGAAGGGAGAGAAGATTCCCAGCAGCTCCCTACTGGTTCCCCATGACACATCTCCTCCTGAGGGCCACAAGAACAATCAGTCACCCTCTAGACAAGTCTCCACACAAAGAGAAGATGGGGCCGCCCTCATCACCTTGGAACATACTTCTCCTCACAACGGGAAGAAAGATTAGCAGAAAGGTCCTCACAGCCTCCTAGGGTGACCAGATGTGCAGATTTTATAGAGACAGTCCTGATTTTTGGGTCTTTTTCTTATATAGGCTCCTATTACCCCCCTGTCCTGATTTTTCACACTTGCTGTCTGGTCACCCTACATCCTCCCAAAACCTAAAGTATGATCCTAATGGAGGGAGAGCTTGAGGAGGATACTGGAAGAAGAAAAAAGTGGGAGAAGGGGAGGGATTATTGAGAGAACCAGGAGGGGGAAGTGAGCACAATGGGAGGGAAAAGGAGAGGGAGAATGAAGCCTGGGGGAATGAAAGCCAGAAGAGAATGAGAGATAAGCAGGGGGAAATGAGGACAAGAGAAGAGGGACAGCAGATGAAAGAGAGCCCACATTCTGTGGAAGAAAGAGGAGAGGAGGGATTGATTAAGGGACCTGAGAGGAAGAGAGAGAATACATGGATAGACTGAAAGTGAACAGAAGAATGGGGCTGAGAGAGAACTCAAGGAAACCAAAAGAAAGGGAATCATTTACCAGAACAACAGAAAAAGTTGGAGTTTGAAAAAGGGGAGAGAAAAAAAACATCTGTGCAAGAAAGAGAAAATAATTAAGGAGAAATGGGAGGGGAAGAGAGTTGAAAAGAGGCAGTCAGAAAGATGAGAAAAGGGAGGTGAAAGAAGAACAATCTGAGAGAAAAATGAACTGAAATGTTCACTAAGCATTAAGCATGGGGAAAATCAGACTGAGACAAAAGAGACAGGGAAAGGGATGGAAGGAATGAAACTCAGATCTACAACAGATGAAGGGATAAAGTAGAGGGAAATGTAAAAAGAAAGCAAAAAAAAAGACAAATTGAACATTTTTAGAATGCTTTATGTAAAGTTTGATGAGACAAACTTTCCTCTGCCTGATGACAG
Source organism: Chelonoidis abingdonii (assembly GCF_003597395.2). Taxonomy (NCBI): domain Eukaryota; kingdom Metazoa; phylum Chordata; order Testudines; family Testudinidae; genus Chelonoidis; species Chelonoidis abingdonii. The sequence continues at coordinate 107,193,546 of NC_133769.1, forward strand.
CCACCAAAATTGGTGAGCTTCTTTCTCCCTTGAACCTCCATTCATCTATGTTAACTACTGCCATGAAATGAAAATAAGCATGAGAAATATTTTAACAGTGGATTCTCTTACAGCACATAGACTAGAAAGTTCAAAATGCAATTAATATACTGCAGACTTTGGAAAGAAGGATGAATTAACTAACTCAGGAACTTGTAGAAATAATATGCATCTAGATGTTATAACTGAAAAGCAAGTTTTAAATGTATTTAAGTAAAAAGGACAGTTATACTATATAATGGCTTTAATAGGTGGTGGAGTTAGTGTTTGAGAAACACCATTTTTATGAACCACTTAAACTAATGTAATATGTATTTTTATTGTTCTTTGCATGGAATAGCTTTTCCAAAACTGTGGTACCTAGGGAAAATTTAATTGGAGCATGAATTCAAGCTCTCACAAATGCAAAGCCAGAATGCCAATATAAATAGAGATGTAGGATATTTCAAAGCTCATGCAGCTTCTGGGACTTCAGTCTCTAGGGCTGTCAATACAGGACTTTTCATGAACATAAATTCACTTTGAAATAAAAAATTAACAAATACAGGCTTACAGACCTTCAGATTTTATACAGCATACAGATGAAACAACAAAAACATGGCAAGCAATTGATTTTTATAATAGGTACATTTTCAAATTTAATAAATTTCACAGCCTTTGCAGTCAACTTTGGAAGTGTCCATTGGGGAAGGCAAGGTTAATAAACTAATGAGGTCTTTTCCTCTAATGCATGCCATATATGAATATACTTAGCTGATTGCTAATCCATGATCTGGCACTCTCATTTTAATGTATGAAATTAATTATGTTAACTGGAAAAAGATTTTTGGGGGTTGGGCACAATTTCTTTATCTGCTTTAGAATATCCGTTGCATAGTTCCTCAACACAAGTCTGCCCCAAAGCCCACTGAAGCCAATGGGAGTCTTTCCAATGACCGGCTTTGAAGTTCTTGCTTATGCCCTAATCTTGCAAGCATATCCTGTTTCTGTACAGAGCCCCACTCACTTCAGTGGGCTTCTCTGTGGGCACAAAGATCCTCCTGTGCAGAATAGTTTGAAAGAATGGGACCTTAGGGCTGACAATTCTTATTCAAACCTATCTCCCATTGAAGTCAAAGAGGGACTTGCCTAAATAAAAACTGAGTAAGGAATTGAGGATTTGACCCCATATTTGCCTATCTACATAAAGACACTGTTGAAGATTTTTTGTGTAGCTGGTGCCAACATACTGACCAACGTAGGAGTGTATTGACCAATATAGGAGTGTACTATTAAGCAACAAGTACTGAGGTTCGATGAGTAACGAGACTCTGAAGTCCAATAAAATATCTGAACGTCATTGAACATCAAAGCCAGCATAAGCACTTTTTGGAAGGAGACTACTTTTCTTTCTGAGGAAGGGATCAACTTCTCTACCCCTGATTGTCTGAGCAAAGTCTGGTAATTTTGGACTATGCCTAAATGTTTCTATCCCTCTGTAATAGAGCTCTGCAGAATGAAATTAAGTTACTAGAAGTAGGTCATCATCATCATAACATGACTTTAAGCCAATACAAATATAACAGTGATTATTATTGCCTGTGAAAGCAGGTGTTCTGGAGGGCTTTAGAACCCCTATAATAGCCTGCTGATAAGGTCATTGGAAAGTCTTTTAAATATTCTCTGTGTTGTTTCAGTGACTCTGATGTGATGAGCCAATTCACATATATAAGTAAGATTGAATAGCATATTTATTTATGATTAAGCTATATTTCAGGCATGGCTTCCTATGATTTGATGAGTGTCTTGTGAGAAGTTTGAGTTTTTCTGTTACAGTAAAAACCATTAATAAGTCAATGAGATGAATTTTACACTCAATTACACCCATTCAGCCCCACTGACTTCAGTGGGAATTTGACCCAGTATGTTCATCAGATAGAAGATAACAGGCTGAGACTTTACATACAGATTTTGCATAAAAAGGTGTATCATGAGGAACAACAGAAATCAAATTCAGGAGACTACAATAGTACAGCAAAAGGCAATTTGAGTTTTATAATAAAGAAATAGAATAAGTTTGAATTTGATTTCCCATTATGAGAGATTAATGCAGATTTTGAGCCTGAGGAATCTTCTGAAAATAAATATTTTCTTCTCAGAAACAGAAGTTTCACTTTTGTGCTCCTTCTTCCCTGGAGGAAAAACTACGTGAGAGGCACATCTCGTAGGCCTACAGGTCCCAGAACTAAATCAATAATAATTTGCACTTCTACAGTGCTTTTCTCCCAGAGCTCTCAAAGCACTTCACAGCTACAGTGTCAACAAATTTAAGCCTCACAATATGGCAGTGACATAGGGAGTTCCTGCTATGGAGACACTTTTACAGTTAGAAGTGAGCTCTAAAATGGACTTAAAACAGAGCATCATTTTTTGTTTTGCTCTAAAACCTGATGGCCAATGAGAGTGAAATTTCACATGTGGTTTGTTTTTATTTCATTTCCATTTTCCATGTAGTTTTTAGTTGGTTTTCTTTTCATAAGTTTCAAACAGGAAGACTTTGAATTTGGGTTTTGACTCAAAAAAAATATTATTTTTTGGTAGTCCTACTTTTCATCAGTGATGGGTATCTCTTTAAAAAAAATATTGTCACAACTACAGCACACTACAGACCACACACTGCAACTGTAACTCTGCCCTCCTAAGAATGCCAACCTCTCATCACCCCCTTTAACTGTTCTTCTGTGCACAAGCCTTTACCAAATGACCCTCTCCCAGTGCAGCCAACTACTACACCAAACATGCACACTTGCTGTCATCGGGGTGAAATAATCTGATAAAGCGACGTGTGCAGAACGATGAGATGGTGGGACTGTAGGCCAAACAACAAACTCCATATTGAGCAAGTGCAGTCTTACATGCCACCCTTCAAGAAAGATTTCTGGATATTGGTGTGTAGTAGGGCGGGACCGGGGCTCAACCCTCTTACACGGAGGGTGGAGGTGAGCCGCGCCAGCTCACCGCACTCCGTCAGCCTGGGGCCCACCCCTTGATGGGGGGGGATGCTGAGGGAACTGGCAACAGTTAGTAGAAGGCCCCGGCCCTATCAGTCGGGCTGGGCACGAAGCCAGGAGTCTATATAGGCCCAGGCCCGTGGGCAGGGCGGGGCAACACACACAGTTAGGCTCAGGCCTTGCAGCAGGGCTGAGCGAGAGACAACCGTCTATACATAAGCCCAGGCCCTTGGGCAGGGCGGGGCAACACACACAGTTAGGCTCAGGCCTTGCTGCAGGGCTGAGCGAGAGACAACAGTCTATATATAAGCCCAGACCCGTGGGCAGGGCGGGGCAACACACACAGTTAGGCTCAGGCCTTGCAGCAGGGCGCCCTGGAGCGATAAGGCAGCCACTGTAGATGGTGTCCTCAGGCAAAAGGGGGGAGTCTGCCACCTTAAAAGGGTGGCAGGGAGAACGCAGGCCCTCCCACTCCACTGCGTTCCAGCCAGGGCCCTAGCAGCGGTCAACGCCGCTGACAGTCAGTGGGGGATCCTGACCGAAACACACTGACATGAGCTCCGGCGAGTCTGCAGCCAGATGGGAGTCGGCTGGCCCCAGGCCACTTCCAACCTCCCCTCACCGGGTACCTGCCTTCACCAGCGTCGTCCGGGGTGGTCCAAACCATGGGTTCCTCAGGAGGTTCGGCGGTGTGAGGGTCCAGTCCACTCTCCGGTCAGGTTCCGGGGGTTCGGGCGGTCCGCGTCCATCCTCAGGGTTACCAGGGTTCGGGCGGTCGGTCCAATCGGTTCGTCTTCGGTTCCAGTCCTCGCACAGGCCGAGCGTCAGAGGGCTCAGCCGGCTTCTCTGGGTACTGCCCCCAGGGGAGGTCAGGCCAGTACCCCTCCGGATATCGGGCGCGGGGTAAGCCGGGGCCCAGCGGCGAGCTCGGGCCCCAGCGTCTGCCTTTCTGGCAGCCTCCTCCTAACTGAGGCTGGGGCCGGACTTTCTGTACGTTCCGTCCGCCCCTTGACTTCCTGGGGGCGGGGACAGGCGGAGGGGGCCTTAGACTTCCTGTCCCACCCCTTGACTTTCGGGGGGCGGGGACAGGCGGCAGGGCCTCCGCCCGGGGCCACAGCTTCTCTGGCCTATTCCCTTCAGGAGCATGGGGTAGGGGGGTCCCATCGCTACATGGTGGTTAGTCCCATCGCTACATGGTGCAAACTACAATGACACACAGCTCCTATCAGTCCTCAGTGTTGAAACCTTGGGAAGTAACATGTTCGCAGGCAGCCACCTGAAAGGATGCCAAAGGAATCCCTATACTCACTAGCTAACCAGGGAGTTAGATTCAGAGCCTCAGGAGTATTTAGGCACCTAACTCTCATTCATTTCAGTGGGAGTTAGGCCCTACTTACCAAGAAAGATAAGGCTGTCCCCTGTCCAGAGATACTATCTTTCTGGGTCCAGCATACAAGGGCAGCCAACTGCAGGTTGTTGTTTTTCCTCTGGGCAGAAAGGACTATTTGTGGACAGGAAATGCTTTTTATTTTATCATGAAAATTGATTTTCTGCAATACAAAACCACAATTGTTTCTAGCAGCATATCAAAAAATTTTACTTCCAAACTCAACTAGCAAAATTCACAGGCTTTGCAGAAGGTGAGAACACTGTTACACTTCTAATTTAAAAATGCCCTAATTCTAGCATGGAACTTTCAGTCCAGCCAGCACCAAGAGTTTAAATAGTCATAGTTGAAAAAGCCAATGGCTTGTTCTAGAGTCACAGCCTGAGATAACCATTGTGGCTAGACCAAAGTATTTTGATTAGTCAGAAACTAGTCAAATCTGGGCTGAAAGTTAGGTAACCCTTTACACTGTCTTGTGCTGAAAAGTATTCTTCCATTGAAAGTGATCTGTGAAAGAAAATTATCAGACTTCTCTGACATTCCTCAGGATACAATCTGGACCATGAAACAGCTCTGTCCCCTTAATTGTCTAGCCTGTGGTGCCTTTTACACTGCTTTTCAGTCAGAACATCCACTACTGGCCCATTCACACAGCCTCCAGCATGCAAATTCACTCCCAGATAAATACATGAGCTCTCTGACCAGTCACTCATGAATTAAACTGAAGGGCAACACCTGCAAATTCTTAGTCCCAGCCTTGTCCCCCAGAAATGAGCATCTACTACAGTCCAGCACACCACTGAACAATGAAAGCCCATAGAAAGTCTGTCATTTCATCAAAAGAAAATGATATGTGCACCAGCCTTGTTATCCCAAATGGAGCTTTCCACACACTCTAATCCAAACACACTGGTTAAGATAAAACAATAAGATAATTTTATTAACTACAGAGAGAGATTTTAAGTGTTTACAAGCACTGATGCATAAAAGTCAGGATTGGTTACAAAAGAAAATTAATGCCTAACTTAACACGCTAATACCTAACTTAACAAACTAAGTGGCCTTAAAAGCAAAAGTTTTGTATCATCATATGCTGCTGTAAATTTCATAGGCTAGGTCTCCTTCCAGCCTGGGGCCACTTGCACCTTAGCTCAGTCCTTTGAGCATAGATGATGTCATGAACAGAGAGATGAGAGGACGAAAGGTGTAGTCAGATGTTTTCCTCCCACTTTATAACTCAATTGCTAGTGCTAGAAACATCCTTGCTGAGTTATGGTGACACACAGTCCATTGCAGATGTGAAGTTTGAATCACCCATGTGATGAAATGTAAATTTCTTGTTTAAATCTCTCCTCCTGCCCCGCTGGAGGATGGCCATTTAAATAGGTGATGGCCCTCTAACACCTGTCTGGGGTGTTAGTGTGTCTTTGTCTCTGCAAAACTGGTTTCAGCCTGCCTTTCTAACTCTGGAACATGTTACAGCAACATTATACTGTAGAAATTTATAACGTTACTTACAATGTTGATACATATATAGTTTACCAGGACAATAATGTTCAGCAGATTATAATTTTCAAATTATATCTCAATAAGGCATATATTATACAAAATTTATCATAGTCTTGTAAAAGTGGTGACCATAAGAGTATAGACCATCACACCTTCCCATAAAACAAATAATAACTTACCTTTACCCTCTACAAGCTGTCCCCATTCTCTTGTAGGGTGCTCCAATCACTCTGATCTCAGCACAGTGGAAGCTGGCCTGAGCCTGAAAGAAAAATGCAACAAAAAATGTGAAATGGTTTTAGGTGATGTAGTTGCCCTTTTTTAATGTGACTTGTGAAGATATTGATGAAGTTACTGGAATTTAATACTTTGCCTTTTGTCAGTCACTCTAGTATTATTACAAAACAAGAGCCTTGTCATGACCAACAGGTCTCCAACCTGGGCCCACAAAGTTCATGGGAGCATCCACACTCCATCCCTCCACCTAGCAGCCTACTGGCAATAGCTTACCTGAGACCAATGAAGCAAGCTCCAATGTAAGGCTTCATCTATGAGATGCAATTGGCAAAGTCCCAGAGCACCTGATTGGCTTGCTGTCCCTATTTAAGCCAGCAGCAGGAACAGGAAGCTGTATGAACAACTGGCTTCCATCCTGCTCTGGACTGTGTGCCTTGTGCTTCCTGCTATCTACTACCTGCTATTGCTTCCCTTGGTCTCCTGCATTCCAACCTGGCTTGATTCAGGGCATCTGACTTGCGGTTCCTGACATCCAGGCCCCAATATCCTGACTTGGCCTGACTGGTTCCCGATTCATGGTTCTGATCTTCCAGTTGACTCTTGGCTCCTGTCCTGTGTCTGCAGACTCTGGCGCTGACTACTAGGTCTGGCTGACCATGACCCAGCCATGACAATCTCAATCCTGCAAACATTTTACTTTAAACATAAAATTCAATGGGACTATTTCAATGTGTAAAGTTAAGTATGTGTGTAAGCGTGTGCAGGGTCAGAGCCAACCAAAAAATCCTCACCAACCCCAGCTTTTCATTGAACAAGCTAATCCAGTGGTGGGCAACCTGCCACGGCCTGTCAGGGTAATCTGCTGTTGGGTTGCGGGAGAGTTTGTTTACGTTGACTGTCCACAGGCACGGCCACCTGCAGCAACCAGTAGCCGTGGTTCACCATTCCCAGCCAATGGGAGCTGCGAAAAGCAGCATAGGCTAATCTGTAAAATCAGTGCTGTAACATGTCCCATGTCAAAAACCATTTTCCAACCTCTCTCAATCAAGTTAGGTGTTAGCATATGGCAAAAAAAAATAATGAGTTTAATTTCAGTAACACTCAAACCCACATCTTTTTCTATGGCTTTTATGTTTTATGTTCTAAATAAAGCACATGTAATACTGCAAATATAAAATCACACATGTACAGCTATCTTAACTTGGAATAATCAATGCAGAATAGTAATAGCCACCAGTAATTTTCTTCTATTCTACCTTATTTGGTTGCATGTAAATTAGCAAGAATAATTATCAGTACTACATATCTTTTTACCAGTACCAGACAGCAGCAATTTTAACCCTTGCTACAACAGATTAGGTTCCACAGACAACTCCATTGATTCCTTAGATTACTGTTAAATTGTTACACAGTGTATGTTTCAGTGCAAAGTTTTCCAAGCCACACATGAAAAATTCCAAAGTTGGGAGTGAATTACAAAAATGCTGGTAAAAAGAACAGGAGTACTTGTGGCACCTTAGAGACTAACAAATTTATTTCAGCATGAGCTTTCGTGAGCTACAGCTCACTTCTTTGGATGCATAGGATGGAACACACAGACAGGAGATATTTGTTAGTCTCTAAGGTGCCACAAGTACTCCTGTTCTTTTTGCAGATACAGACTAACACGGCTGCTACTCTGAAAAATGCCAGTGGAGCCACAGCAGATTTACACCAATGTAACTGTGAGCAGAATTTGCTAAAAGTGCTTGTTAATTTGTGTGTTATTGGAATACTCTGCTGGAAGGTATTACCTAGATTTCTTAGCAATACAATAGGATAGTTAACTGAAGTCTGTTAAAAAATTGTTTATCTAGTCAGAATCATTAACTGATAGGCATTGTCATCTAAAATTGAAAGTCTTTGTGTGATGAAAAGTCTTTATACTTAAATCCAGCTAAGCTGAATGTAGTTATCCATGTAAAGAAGCAAACAAATTACTACAGAGGACATAACCTAATCATATACTAATATGCCTAATACCAAGAAAAGAAGACATCACCATATTTTTACAATTAGCAAAGAGATGTTTTAAATCCAATGTACACTGTACTTTGTAACACCTTTATACCAAAGTCTGAATTACACCAATTACCAAACTGGTTTTCAGGTAGAAATCTGATTTTCAGACAACATGTATAAAATGTCTAAGATTGCAGTATAAAACTGTGGGAGCAGCTCTCCATTATTTAGGCCATGAGGTAACATTGTTGCTTTCCTCAGCTTTCCTGTGGAATTTAAGTTTATAATTCTAGATATGGTGGGCTGTACATCCCGTGTTAAGAGCGTATATTTTTATTTTTCTGATTTTTTTTCTCTTCTGCCAATAAAAACATAGTCAATTTATCCCTAAATTGAGTTTTGGGTTTTGACAGTTATTTAGAAAAAGGACAGGCCAGCACTCTCAAAGGAAATTAATTTCAGTCCAGGCAAAGAGGTAGAGAGATTACCACAACAGCCTGTATGTAAATCAAGGATGTAGGGAAGGCTATGGCTTTGCTGCTCCTACATAGTAGTGCTGTGGTTACCACAGTGGGCACAAAAAGGCCTGTTGACTTAAGCTTAAAAGGCACCATCACTCTTGTACATGTAAGGGTTATGCAGGCCATTGTTTTTAATATGGACAGTCCTGTTTTTAAAAGCTTTGTCCCCTGTCCAGTACTGAGACAAAACCACATGCAGTTTTGTCTGGTATCACAGATTGGGGGAGGGGGTGAACGCCATTTTGAAGAGTGCACTGTTCTGCCCCAGCCAGCATGCGAGGTCACACTGGTGGGGGTGGAGTACTCTCCAGAAGGGTGTTCTCTGTGTGGCATGACCTTGCACGTGCCATGCATTCAAGGCCACACTGGCAGGGAAATGCCCACATTGTTCCTGGAATGTCCAGCATTCTGGGAATGCATGACTGGCCACTCTTGTAAGGGTATCACAGCCAACCTGAAGGACAAGAAAAGAAGGTCCTGTTTTAGACTCCACATATTGTGCAAATTCTGGAGTTAATGGGCCAACCTTATCTCCCTAAAAGACATCAGGGATAGAGGGAAAGACAAGGTCTCACTAGCAGACAATCCCCTCACCCTCCAGCAGAAGGGCCAGAGAAGCGGACAACTCATGGTCTAATTTCCCCTTTCTTTTATTTTAGGATCTTGTTCTTGCTTAGCCCCCATGTAGTAACATCCAGATACAAGTAGCAAGGTGAGCTTTAAAAAATTCAGATATTTGGTCATCTCAGAAAGAGTTCATCTATACTTTTGGCCCTAAGTAGACTTTTCAACAACAAAAAAAAATGTGGATGTTTCTATTTTTACACTAAGAAAACATCTTTAGCAGAGGAAAAGTGGAGACTGATTTAGTTCTCTTATTTCTGAAAGATTGGCAGCATTTCTGGTGATTGGCTCATTAACAATTCATATATATACATGCATAGGCCAAAAGATGCACAATGACATGAATCCCACCTCCTCTTGCATTCATGCCACACCACTGAAGTCAATGGGAAGCAGTAGATGTAACAGGGAGCAGAATTTGGGCTGTTTTCTTTAAGACTTTTCAGTTTAGTTATTTTGTCACTGACCACATTGCCCACAAAGCTAAAAAGCTTTTTCAAAATAGACTCTAGAGGGTTCGTAACTAAGATATAGTGGCTGTAAACTACAAACACTGGACTTTTTATTATTATTACCAGTAAAGCAGAGAGGTCTTTTTATGCCAATGTTAGGTTTGAATGTCCATCCTGAAAGCTTAAGAAAACCACTGCATGCTTCGTAATCCTCTTTGCCAGTTTCAGTTAAATGACCCTTCAGATCATGGAGATAGTCATTATCCGAGGATTGGCCGGGATTTTCTGTGCAAGAAGTCAGTGCTGAAGACGACAAGGTCAAATTCTGTTCTCATGCCTCCGTAGCCTGATTGTCTTCAGTAGAGTCGTATAGATGTAAGGGAATGATTGGCTCCAATGTGCACTCTCTGCTGGTTCTGTGCAGGTGTAGTAGGCATTTGGCATTTTGCCATTGAAAGTATGGCTACTTTGCCTTGTCAGTTAAAAATTGCCTGTAGTCCTTATCTCTCTCTGTTATGGCAAGCAAGGAGATGACTATCCCAGAACCCAGCATCTGAACAAGATCATAGCTAGTGCTTTATGTATTTAATAATTGCTAATGGATTCTCAAATAGTTGAAAAAGAAAAAAGCCAAAAAAAAAAATTCTGAATTTTAATGTCAGCATACATTACCAAGTGCCTAATTCAAAGCCTATTGAAATCATTGGAAAGGCTCCCATTGACTTTCAAAGCACTTTATTCTTCTTCACTTTGTTCATTTTTGATGATTTGGGGATAATTTGTTGTATTATTTGTTCAGTTTAAGAATTTCATTCTTGTGCATCAAAGAGTTCCAAGATCCATAAAAAAAATGATAAAGCATGGCACTCTGGGCTGGATGATCAGTCCCAGTTTATTTGATATAATGTTGTATTTAATGATTACAGATTTCTCATCAAGAATACGGTGAATTCTTTTTTTTAATCTATTCAGCGAGATGTGGAAATGCAAGGGGAGGCTTTTTAGCTGAATTTGGGACAGACCATCGTAGGCTTTTGGAGATCAATTAAAGTGGGGGCATACATTACATAACTCTACATAACGTGATTGGGATAAGTCATTCACTGTTGAGAAAACCCTGTTGAGAAAACCCTGCATGATCGAACTAAAACCAACATGTGTGAACCAGCAGATGTGAGCTAGACCAAGCTCCCCGCATATATTTATTCTATTGCTGTCATTGTCTGCATGAAGAGGTCACATGTGAGACCTTGGGAGATGATCCAAACGCTAACCAGACATTCCAGTTAGTTTTGAATGGTCTCAGCTGTTCATGTTAGTAGGAAATGTGCTACTTGGGGCAGAGCCATTTTTTAAGCCTGTACTGCTGCTGCCACCACAGCCAATGCCTCCTCTGTCTAGCAGCAATGATGAAAATACTGAGTCCACAACCAGAACAGTAGAGAGGCAACTCCATCTTTTCTCAGATTCAAACCTAATTCTGGGTGCTATGACAGGATAATAAGCAATGTCTCATTTGGCCATATATCGTTACTGAAACGTGATTTTACCCCAGCCCATCAGAATCTATATTTTGCTTTGATGACTAAGCCATCATAAATTCAAAGTACAACAATAGTGGAGAAGATATATCTGCTCATTAGGGGACTGCATGGTTCATTATTAGCCTAATACTTTTTGGAAGCCATTCCTCTACAATGTAATATGGCTGTAGATCAAGAACAGTTCTTTGTGCTACTTTCCAGTTTACAGATAATATGCTTGGATAATTTTTGGAATACTTGACTTAAGTAAAAAATTACTGTGTAAAATAATTTGTCCTTTCACCATTTCTTAGTAAATTCTTCTTAGAGGCAGTACACATCCTGCAGCAACGATGATCACACTGGTATTTTAAGCTATTGTCAAAGCAGAAATTGTAAGGCTGAAGATGCAAATAAGTTTATCCTTTCCCAATTTGTTCTTGCCATCAGGGTGGATTAGAATAGGATCCTTGGGATTTTTAAGATATGGGGCCAGCAGCATAAGGTGGCCTGGTGCAGCAATGAATCAGTGAAAACCAAAGGGTTCATCTGGGGGTGAGTGTTTGTGAGATGAAGTCATTTGGGAAAAAATAGAGACATGTAAGGAAAGTTGTTTTGCCAAGCCTGGGAGAGGCAAATCAAGTATAGCACATTGGGCCAGCTTACCTTTATTATATTCACTGTTTTTGCATTATATTCTGCTTTTATTATATTCAGCAGTAATGCAAGGAACCTACAGGCCTATATCCTGACAAACATTAAATTCTGCAAGTTAGCATAAGGCCTGAGGCCTTTGAACTTTGAACTGATATACATCAGCAGATACCTAACCACAAGAGGGCCATGGTAACGAATTGATGTATATGATAATAAGTTGAGATCATTGATATACCACCCTATAGGGGAAGAAAACCCCATCATTAGTAAAGTGAGGATATACATGTATATATGAGTGGCATCAGCATAACATATTATAAAAGTGGCATCCTAGAATACAGACAGTAGGAGAAAGATGTAATCTTTGGGAGTTGCCAGAATAATGGCCACTGGTGATGAAGAGGAAGGTGATGGTGATGAGAAAGATGATGGCTAACATTTCAGGTTGTTCTACAAGGGATGGTGAGAGTATATGGATGTGCAGATGTACATTCTGTAGTATTGCTATCTACCTTACTGAGCTGGGATGTTTGTGACTGTGCTAAATGTATTAATAAACTATTTGTAAATATAGAAGAGTTCCTATAGTGTGAGTGTTGCAGCTATGTACATTGGGGTTTCCAACTATATAATAATTTGAATAATACTGGGCCTGATCTTGGGACAAGAACCGATCAACCCTCAGTTTTAACTGGTCATTCTTAAGTAATCAATATAATCAATCCATAATTTATAGATCGGGCTACACAAGGAAGCGGCAAATGTAACCTGAAGTTATAGTGGATCCAGATCATATTTAAATTTATACACCCATGTGTTCAAGGTATATGAGGCAACTATTTATTAGTGACATTAAGAAGTAATATCTGGTAAAAGGGAGTCAGTATTTCACTGAGCTAATCATTGGAGTATCCCTTGATTGCTAACTTTTATCTGGTGAGACTGTTGAAAGGTACAGGAGTATTGGAGCAGGATTACAAATCAAATCAGATAAATAACTGGATGTAATTTTCTTTCTCCTGATGCCAGGAGCACTGGGAGTTCTGGGTGCAAAGGGACTGCAGGACCCAGTGCTGTATGTTTTGGTGTTAGAACTCTAATAATACCCACACTTAGGATATCTGCGTCTTCATATCTGTATTGACGGACAGAAAACATGTTTGGAAATCATCAATCCTTGAGTATGCACTGCTGCACAGGGTCTTGGGATTTACATCTTCCAATTGTTTTAGAAACATTCATTAATCACCATAAACCTCTATAAGGAAGATATTGCATGATTGACTTGCGCAAGGCCGCAGATAGCATCACTGTCAGAACCAGTGATATGAATGGAGGAGTTCATGATTCCTAATCGTAATTCCACCCACCCAAGTTATTCATACAACCATATCTCAGATTAAAAACTAATTAAAATATATTTTTAACTTTCAGGAAGTGCATTTGAAGAATTCAAGTCGAGGGAACACAGGAAACAGGAACTACAAAATGTAAGAAAATGCCATCCACAAGGATGAAGAATGAATGTGCCATCTGCAGGACACTTCACTGTAAATAAATTATTTGTTAAACATTGGAGGACTTAAAAACTATAGTTTATAAGCTTCATGAAATCTGAACCAATGGGCATTCTCCCAATAAACAATGCAAGTAAACATTCCAACATCAAGTCTTTAGAGAGCAGAATGTTATAAACCAACCCAATGCTAAAAATGTTCTGAGGTTGGTACAATGCTGCTTGATTATTAACCTGTTATAAATGTCCTGCACGAAAACTCTTAAAATCCTGTGCCCCTCAAAAGCCTGCAAATTTATGGGCCTTTGATGGATCCAATTGCACTAAATTAACCTATGAACTCTGGCCGCTGGAGTCATTCATCAGCCTTGGCTTAGAGTTGGGGTTCTGTTTTGTTTGGTCTTTTATTTTTTATTTTTTTTTTGCACTTCTATACAAGAACAGGCTGTTTGTTTTACAGTGTCTGATAACTTTGTTTGTCTACCCCTTTCATATTTGCACAGTCTGATATTCCCAGTAGCAGCAGTAAAGTAACACAACTTTTAGACATCCATTTATTCCATCTGTGGTATTGACAGCATATGGGTTAAATACATTTAAGACAAAGCTTTATTTTTCCACATCTTGCTCAGATGCAAATAGTTGCAACTTGTGAGGCAAATGATTGTTAGAAGCAGTTAAAGCATACGTAGGCTATTAGACCATCAATGATTGTTTCAGGTAACAAATCGTTTTGCAACAGTATAAATAACTTTTGTTTCTTCCATATAATGCAGTATGTAAAATTTAGCATATCAATAATACACATATATCAAACAGTATGTAAAATTCTCTTTTATAGTACAGTGGTGCTATTTTATAATCTATTATATGAAAGGGTCCGGCCAAACCCGTAAAAGGTAAAAAGCAAAGTAGAAAACTAAGCCAGAGATGAAATAAAAGAAAGTAGGTTAAAAAACCACAAGTATATTTTTTTAAAAGACTCAGTGCTTTAGATTCTTCTTTCAATATTGTTTCTCACCTTCATAAGAAAATAAAGATGTGACGTTCCAGTAGTTTCCTTTTTGAGATTTGGATTCTAGTATTTATAGTAACACATGAAGACAGTTACAGTAATTCTGAACACAGACATATATACACAGGCCCACTGAAGTAAATAGAAAAAAGTCGATAGTCTTCAGTGAGTAGGATCAAGCCCTAAATCCTTAAGAAACATTAGTATTCTCCTCTTATAACAGGGGGTTAATCATACTCATTTCTTCCCACACCTCTATGTGACTAAACCGAGTGTTAATTATACTGCAGCATCCCTCTGTAAATCAGAAAGACTAACCTGAACATCAGTTACAAACACAGGAGAAACAATCTACAGGGAGAAGTAGACAGAGCAGTTCCTTAGTTTGTAACTTTGTACACTCAGATACCTTGGTGATGGAGGAATAAGATTATATGTTTCTAATCAGTGCCATTTCACAGAACCTTGATATGGGACGCTCTGATTCAAAGCTAAAACAGCTCTGTAATAATGGGTGATGTGGAACCACCACAGTTGCAGAGGGAGCACCAGAATGACCTACTATGGGGAGGAGCACACACAACGCTACACCCCTTCAAGGTGTGCAATGTAGTTCTACTCTCTGCATCTGGACAGCTCTGCAATCTCCACCCCTTAGTAAATTTTAAAGTGTTAAATTTAAATTACTAAATTTCGGGAAATATCCTGACCTTCTAAAATTTGATACAAAATAAGACTTTCAATTACTACATAGAATTTCACTGAAGTTTAAAAGAAAAGAGAGAGTTAAACCTGTTTGTTGACTAACAAGCAGTGCAAAAAGGGCTCAATCTTTCACATACTGAAGTCAATATGGTTTTTGCTATTTATTTCAATGGTAGCGAGATTTGAGCCCAGATTCAGTCGTAATTAGCACTAACCATTAACAGTTTTGAAAGGATAGCAGAACTAAATGCTCTGCACAGCTGTAAAATTGTACATATAGAGTGAAATTCACACCTGTGAGGAGGGTCTGAACAAGGTTTATTATCATTATTTGCATTATGGCATAAACAGGAACCACCATCAGAAAACACGGTCATATTGTGTGGTACTAGCTCACAAATGTAATAAAAAAGACAGTCCCTGCCCAAGAGACCATGCAGCCTAGATGTGTCTGTAAGACTTGTGGTCCATAGGCCTTGCATGGGCCTTAGGCAGGAGTGAATTTCATCCATAAGCAGTAGCCATTTTCAGATTGCCCCTTCTGTTGATGGTTGGTATGTATGAATGAAGCCTCTGCTATGCCAAGTACAATGGCTCAATGACCCTCAGTTTCAATAAGCAAATGCATTACAACTCAAGTTCAGAAAAGAATATGTAGCAATTTGCTTTACCTTTTACCGATTTGGCCAACAATGCCAAAGTGGTGCTATTGTTTTGTTTAAGGAAGTACTTGACTAAAATATAAAAGAAAGCATATAAATATTTTTTTAAAGTATGAAAATGACAATTATATAGATAAGCTTATTGAAATAGAAATGTCTAGCCATAACTTTTCAATTTTTTAATCACAAAAAAGTCATGAAGAAATCTGCTAAATTATTGGGATTGGGCCAGGGTAAGGGTTTTCAAACACAGTACAATTATCAACATTTTATTCCAAGTGGGTATTACAGGTGAAGGAAAGCATTTAAAGTCATGAGACCATGAGTCTGATTCAAAGCTCACTGAAGTCAATGGAAGGTCCCATATCATTGAAATCAGTGGTGGGTTCTGCTTGTAGTCAGTGTGACATGATATATCGTCCAGGTTCTAATTCAGGAGAATGATTAACACTCCCTGTTTCTCCTACCTAGCCCTCCATCCTCCACTATTAGCCCCAAGCAATACAATAAGGTTTTTGCTTGTGCAGAGAGTAATGCAAAGCACTGTCTCTGATCATGGTGGGAAATGAAGAAAAAGCAGTGCCAATGAAAAACAGGTTATCTTCTAATACTGAGCAATTCTGAGTTGTGAGAAAGAGTTGAAAGATATGGCTAATAGTCTGTGAATTTTTTTTTAACTTTATATGGTCACTATTGACAACTTAATGTGCATAAAATGACAGTTCATTGTTTTATTATTTTTTGAATGGAGAGTTAGTAAGTTAAACCCAAATAGAGATTCTTTGAACCTATAGGGTAGAATACTTATGTTCTGATGAAGTTATAATCCATCTATTTAAAATTATTTTAAAGTTATTTTTAGTCTGAAAAGGAATTTTGATAATTTATTAGGGACTCAAACTATGTAGCTGGTTACTCTTTTAGGAACACCTCTTCAATTCAAACAAATCTTCAAGATGCCGAAGTTTCACACAAACAGACTTTTCTATTGTTATTTTTTCAAATGGCAAATCTAGCTAGAATGCCTTTGCCTCACTGTTATGGTTTTTTAAAGGATTTTTTTCACAAATTGACAAAATATCTAAATCTGCCTTGGCAAGACTCCTCACAAATTGTCCATTTTACCTGTGGAAATACCATAAAGTAAAGCAAATGGATCAAAGTTGTCTTGAAAGAGAAAAAAATCATAAATGCAATTTTTTGTTCATTTTAATCCTACACTACACGTTTTGCTTGTCACAGCATTGTAATATTTTACAGGACGATCATTGTCCAACACAATATCTGATATATGCACATCTTTTGTTTGATTTTTACATGAAGGAGGTTATAATATCTCAAATTTGATTACATATAGTACAGTATAGATACCAATCTGACAGAGAAAAAAACAAGGACCTCCCTGATGCTTACATTACATTAGGAAGTCCCATACTGGTTGCATAAAGGGTGTATATTGTGCTTTTTAAAAACATCTGCAGTGAAATCTGACCTACAACATATTAAATTTTTCTTCTCTGCTTCTTACACATTTTTCTCATGAATTTCTTCCAAGTTTCTTCCTACTTCAGGGCAAGATTTTAAAATATGAGTGGCTAAAGATAGATCTAACATCCATATTTAGGCCTCTAAATAGATGGCCAGATTTGCAAAAATGTTGTGAACGTACAGACCCTACTGAAAAATCAGGAAAACCTATTCTGGTGCCCAAGTATGGATTTAAGACCCTAACTTTAGGCACCCAGTTTAGAAAATATTGGCCTAAGTGTTTTCTTTCATTTCATCCTTCATTACATACCATTTTTACAAAAATTGTTCAAATCTCCTTCTTGACATAGGAACAAAGGGTGTTATAAAATGGGGAGAGTTTGGATCGCAGTCATTTATTGTCATCTGAATTATGCCTGTGTCAGCTACATAAGCTTTATAAATGGACTTAATACTTCTCAAAGACTTCATACCTTCCAGTCACACAGACGAATATTTAAAAAGTGGAAAGGACTTTTTATTTTATTTTTTTTAGCATCAATTTCTAATCTGTGGCTCATACATTTCATGATAATCACTAATATGATACTTCCGCTGCTACCCACTCTTTCCCGGAAGCATACACTAAACATACTTGTAAAAATCTGCATCTATGTAAAACCTCTACATAGTATTTAATTGAAAGCTTTTTCTAACAAATACACAGCATCAGTCCAGTTAAGAAAGAGATTCACATGGTTTCACACTTTGCTTTGGTTAATAGTTGATAAAATACAATAAGACTCAGTGTCTTTTATTTTAATTCAATAATACAGTTTCATTATCCTCCCATCCCCCAATCAGCACAAAACAAATGCAGAATTGAAAGAATTTCTATATTGGTAACACTTTAAAATTAATGTCATGCTTAATATACTCGTGAATTAAAGAAAAATTGTATCCAGAAAACTACAATTTAGAGCTGATTTTTGCATCAAATTTATATTTGATAATGGGATATTATCCTGATGAGTTTTAAATGTAAATAAGTGTTCCATTACTTTGATTTATTAAGCACACTTTGCTATTATAGGATATAATTCCACCTTGTGCAAAGGCCCAGTATAGGGGCCCACGCATCACTTAAGAACTTTTTTGTGGATTTAAGTGGCACTATAAAGCTGGGTAAGTACACAGGGGTGAATTTTATCCTTAATGATTTGGTACTTTACTGTAATAAATTAATCCTTCAAATTAACATAGATATAAGTATTCCACCTGAATTATGTTTTAATTGAGCATTATTTCCACTAAGAGAGGAGCTTGCATAAAATAGAAATATGCAAACTACCTAATATCGCTCAGTGAATGAAAACAGTGTATACTTTGATTTATGAAGAACTTGTACAATTGAAATATATAGGAGTGCAGCAAAAGATCCAATAACGATTGTGATGAATTTATAATAAATCACAATAGTTATCTGATTAAACTCAATGTAATCAAACAAGAGTTATAAAGTGGCCTGTTGGTATATATCAGCATTCTGAATGTGCTTTCACTGACACAGGATTCATTGGCTGTCAAATAGACTATGTTGCTTTCATCATAATGTGATGTTTCTGTTTTACATAGTTCTAGTAGTATTTGGGGCTGTGCATTAAACAAGCTGTTAGCATAAAGCCTCGTGATTTTACAAAACAAAGTTAAATTATGAAAGCAGCATCACTAGCCATCTTGCTATTGTTATTCAAATCATATGCACTCTTTCTGTCTCCCTAGCTGTCTGTAAGACCACCCAGAAGTGCTGAATGCTGAGATTAATAGCACTTAGTTCTAAGGAGGTCACTTTTTCCACAGAGAAATATTAACGGACCTGTCTTTATTCATTGTTAGACTTTAATTGATATCCTGAATAAGCCTGGGTTTACATGATGCAGGCACAAATATGGACACTTGAATTTCTGATTATCACTACTGAATGATGCTAGTTTTAACAGTACAAATCATTATAACCCAACAGTGATGAGTGTTACATGTTCACTTTCAACCCCGTAAACTTCCTACTAAACCTCTAACTGGATTCATTCTTTTTTATTATCCTGTGCTTACACACAATGTGATGTCACTACTTGATGACAAGTAATATTTCATACTGTGTATGTAACATCATTGTGTTGCAGAACCCCCCAAATACCTCAACAATGTCATTTGTTGCACTATTCTCCCCATTTAGCACTGATAGGTTTCTAGTAACAAACATCAAGGCCAAGGAAAGGAGCTTTTAATATGTACAAATATAAAAGCTAATCAAGGATTCTTGCTAGTTTGCAGTTCATGTAATGCCATTTTAGCCATTTTCTTCCCCTCTCTACAAACTATCTAAATCAGTAAACATTGTTCCATAAATGATAGTGTATCCATGCTTCTAAAGGTTTTTATATGCATTATGGTAGGTCCAAAGGTTGAAAGAGCTAGCTGACTGATTTTCACTTTTATCTACTTTGATTTCAGTAAAGGGCTCTGTCATTCTGTATACATAAAGGCTAATGCACCCTTTGGTTTGTAGAATGTACTGAAATATTTGCAACCCTCTTGGTATCAGGTCCAAAATGTGAAGCATTATTATAAGAGGGTATCTTTCTAATGTATTTGTATGTATAGTTTACACCTCTGTGAGGTCTAATAAAGGATAATGGTTAATAACAACTGTGTATTGAACATCCTTCCTCTCTCTCACACACACACTATAATGGTATATGATTTTTCTGGAAAGAAAACTAGTTTAGACTCTGGTCTAAACTACACATTCCATAAATGCACATTCCAGTTGGCTAGAATATATCAAAACAGGGACATCCACCAACACTGCAGAAGATTAGGTTTTAGTGCTGAGATGTGGTTTGATTTAGGGAGATGATCTTGATGGTTAACGGCAGATGGACTTGCTACCTGTAGGTTACTTATTTTGCAGTCAGCCTGAAGTTTATGGTACTTACCCAAGCTGTCCCTAATGTAATATCATTCCTTTGCACCAACTTACATTTCTATACAAATTTTCATAGAACAAAAACAATTTTAAGCACTACCACATTAACATAATACTTAGGAAATGTATGGAAATTGTTGTTTAAAAAATGTTGATCTAGGGATAAACAACACACATTCATCCTTTAATTCTGAGCACATTATGCAGATGCCAGATCCACGACCAGTTGTGTGGGTTTTGTGATCTGAACCACAATTTGTTCAGAATTTGAACGGAGGAACCAAGATCACTGCATGTGTATGATTAATGCAGTAAATATTTTGCAATATGTTTCAGTTCTTATATGAACAATTGTCAATATATATATAGTATGTCAAGCCATGTTAACAGTAAAAAAAACCCACAGACCAAAAGATTTATAAAACATAGCAAAGTTACTAATAGCTCAGTTAGATCACAGGTATAGTGGCAAACTCCTTTCTTCAACAGCCCAGTGTCTGGGATGCAGGTCATTGAATCATCTATAGCACTTTTTTGATGAAAAAGTTTTTCTGAATGACCCAGATCTGGATACTGACATAAGGGGAACCAATCTTAGTTCAGCCATTGCCCTAACTTCAAAATGGGTTTTGGTAACAGCTGAGGAGAAAGTCAATTCACAATCAATTGCCCCTTGAGAAGATACTTATTCAGAAAGCACTTATGTAAGAGAGAAAGAGGACAATAGGAAAGGAGGAGGTTAAGAGAGCAGAAGGGCATGGATGTTAAAAATACTTTAAAATTAAAAATTATGTGAGAAATTGGATACTTCTCTGTCGGGAGAAACTTTATTCATCTGTATATTTATTGTGTTTATATTTATAGTACAATAGTTGATTAAAGAATAGCCTCGGTCACAAAATACTAAATTAAGTTCTGTTTGAGCTCTTATAATTTTAGATTCCTATTACATCCTTTCATCTAGTGTCTTTTATTATACATCTTGTAAATACATCCTGAATGAATATAACACAGAAGAGTGAGGATGGTTTTATGGTACTATTTCCCCCCAGCAAAAGTGATTTATCCTTTATGAACAATGTATCTCAATAAGTGAGACAAGATACAGGGAAAGTCACATCCATCCAGACAATCTGCCCAAGGACATCTGCACAACTGAAGTCCCTATTTTGCGGTTTTCAGTGGACCTGAAGTGGAGCACAAGTCTTGTGCTGGTCCTCCTCACAGGAGAGAATTTTTCCCAGGAGACTATATCTTTGAGAAGAATAGTAGTGCCTAGAGAGAATCACAAGATGGGTTAAGTAATATCTTCTATTGGCCCAACTTCTGTTGGTGAAAGAGACGTGCTTTCTAGGTCCATAGAGCTCTTCTTCAGAGAACCAGAGAGTACAGGAAAGACAAACACTGACTGCACCCAAGGGAGACAAAGGGGAGAGGATGGAGAGAGACAGACTCCCTTAGCTCACTGGAAAAAAAGAGCTTGGATTGTTTTGGGAAATGAATCCATCACTTAAATTTCTACCCTCTTCATCTGAGGTGTATTGAATTTTTTTTAATTAAATGCACATTGTCATTTTAGGAATATACATGGTCAATATTAAGCTTCTGAAGTGCTATTTCCCAAAAAACAGCTCTTGATTTTCTTTATGAAGAGTGGACTGAAATTTTCAAAAGTGACTCTGATTTTGGGAGACCAACCTGTGACATGTTAAAGGAGCATGGTTTGCAGAAGGTGCTGAGGACCTACCCTTTAAAAATCAGGCCCTTGTAAAGTGTCTGAAGTTGGGTACCCAAAAACTGATGCACCCAACAATCACTAGAATCATTTCTTAAAATCTTGACCAGTAGATTTTTAAGACATATTTAGGGAATAGAATCTAGTTTAATATTCTGCTATTTCCTTATCCTTGGTACAGGTTCTTCGTTCTCAGTTGTAAGCAGGCCAAACACTCTTCTATCCTTTATTTATTGTGTATTTATATGAAAAATCTCTTGGACGAAATTCATTTATTTGAGTGGAGTTGCATCCACTTACACCAGAACTGAAGTTGGTCCCTTATTTTTATTTGGGATATTTTCTTCAATTTGCCACTTGTCATTTCTTATTGCCCTTCCTAGCTTTAGCTACTTAGTTTTTACTTTGTACTGCTTATTTGTACTGTTCTCCCAATTTTCCTCCATCTCTTTGCATTTTTAATGCCGTTCATTTGTCTTATAATCCACTTCTTACAGAAACACTGGGGTTTTTGCCCATTTTGCATTTGGATTTTATTGAATCAACTTCGGATTGCAACCTCCATAACAATCTATATTTCCACTGCATATTTCTCATGCATTAGTGACACTTCTTCATTTCACATTCCTCCAAAACCTATTTTTGTAGAGACCAAAATTTTGTGTCACTGCCTCCCATGCCAAAATCTTCATCATCTCCAACTTCACCTTTATTAAACACAACCCACTCATTCCCAGTTGTTAGGGCTAGATCAGCCTGTGAGCTTTTGAACATTGAGACATCCAAGCTAGAATTTCCCCAATCTGAATAATCACGAGTCACCATAGTTTGAGAGAGGAAAAATGGAGAAACTCTTTTAAAAAGAAGGGTTTTGAACTGAAGACCATCAAAAAACTGAGGGACAGCCTCTAAGCAGGAAGTTACCCATTAGCTTTGAACAGTTTCCCAGCGTACCAGGGATCTAACATTTCAGAGAGAGCACATGCCAAGTGATTGTCCCTCCATTTCTTGATGAAGACCTCCATTTCTAGCCTCCTTTTTAAAGGGGCTTTTTCCTTTTCTCTCTCTTCTGCTATAAGATGAGCAGCTTTCTTGACTCTAACTGAAGTCCATGGGTGTTGAGCGAAGTTAGCACCTTGCAGAACAGACCCGTAAGTCCCCAGGTTGTAATATTAGCGGATAGGATGGAGGTAACAAAGCAGGAGGAATAAATGAATGCATGCCCAGATAAAATCAGAGCTGCCATATGGGAAACGATCGTCTGACACTCTGCAGGTAGCTGGTCGGGCTACTGATTTGCACGTGGACACTAGACTGGGTATCAAACAAAAGCCCTGAAGGGAAAGACACCTTGCCTGCATTGTAGGGTGGGAACACATTCCTGGGGAGAGGGCATCAGCATTTCTCACCAAACCAGCTCTAAAACCAGCCAGCGGCAAATGGCCTTTGTTAAAGATAAGGACACAGATCCTACCCTAGAGAACATTAGGAAAACAGTTCATAGCAGTATCCATATGGAGGATAATAGGGGGAGGCATTTTATGAAAGACAGTAGGATATACAGAGAAGCCTCAGGGTAAAATCAAGAGCCCCAGAGAATCCCACAAACAATGCCTAGTGCCTAAAAAGTGCAGAGCAGTGTTACTAGGTTTGGCCCATGACTATCCATTCACTAGACATCTAGGAATACAGAGGACATTTAAAATGCATCAGAAAAAAATTTACTGGCCTGGAATAAACCTATAAGTACAAGAATTCTATAAGTCCTATGACTTGTCCCAAAAGCAGAAAGACTAAATCTCTACAAAGCCCCATCGCAACTATTATCAGTAATTGGAGAAGCATTCCAGGATGTTGCCATGGACGTTATTAGTCCATTGCCTAAGCCATCCAAAAAGGGGGGAAAATATATATTGGTGGTGGTTGACTTCGCTACAGGCAGTGGCCCTAGCTCATATAGAAACAGAAACAGTGACAACTGCTCTCCTTTCTATATTTAATAGGGTGAGTTTCCCAAAAGAGATATTATCTGATTTGTCAGATTACATGTCCCACATATTCTCTGAATTGTGGAGAAGGTGTGGGGTAAAACAATTCACGTCTGACCCATATCACCAGGAGCAAATGATTTAGTTGAAAATTTAATGGAACATTGAAATTCATGCTAGCAATGTATGTAGACCAGGAGGCAAGGGACTGGGACATGTTACTGCATTACCTATAATTTGCTTACAGACTAGTACCCCAAGAATCAGCAAGGTTTGCCCCATTCAACTTCGTGTATGGAAGGAAGGTCAGAGACCTGTGGGAAGTTGACGTTGACTCAGAAGGGAAACCAATGACTGAATCTGTATTGAAACCGGGGGCTGTTCTAAAATCTATTATGAAGCTGGCACTGCATAATCTTGAAAAATCCAAGCTGTACGAAAAGCATGGTATGATGAAAAGGCATGAGATGGACCCTTTGATATAGGTGATTTGGTTCTGGTATTAGCCCTTGAAAAAAAACCATAAAATGCAGACCTCATGGGAGGGTCTCTTTGAGATAATAGAGAGACTAAATGAAGTGACATCCCATGCACAGAAACCATATGGAAAGGACTCACCCCAAACTATAAATATTAACAGATTGAAAGTTTACCATAACAGAAAGGTTATAGTAAACATGGTATGCTATGCAGATGAGGACCACAAAGTATCACCCAAGTCAGGGATTTTCGCTGCCCCCACCACACATTTTGACACCTTGACTGTGAGATGTGGCTCCCTGAGGCTTTTCAATACCTTTCCCACATGTGTTTTATGTTCCTCCAAGGTATTGCTAAATATAATAACATCATCTATGTAGCTGAGAACAAAGGCCTGGAACTCAGGTAACAGCTGATTGACCAGTCTCTGGAATCTGGCTCCTGCATGAATTAATCCAAAGGGTAATAAGTTAAACTCAAAAAGCCCAAACTGGTAATGAATGCAGAATTTTTCTGTGACACCGTATCCAAGGGAATCTGCCAGTACCCCTGGGTTAAATCTAAAATAGTTAAATATTTAACTCTGCTAAGTAGGACTGTTGATTAATCACAGTTAACTCACACAATTTACTCAAAAAAATTAATCGCACTTAAAAAAATTAATCGTGGTTAATTGCACCATTAAATAATAGAATACCAATTGAAATTTATTAAACATTTGTGGATGTTTTTCTATATTTTCAAGTATACTGACTTCTGTTACAACATAAAATACAAAGTGTACAGTGCTCACTTTCTATTATTATTCTTATTACAAATATTTGCACTGTAAAAATGATAAAAGAAATGTATGAGGTGAATTGAAAAATACTAAGCACTGTCATTCAATCTCTTTATCATGAAAGCATAACTTAAAAATGTAGGGGTTTTTGTTACATAATTGTACTCAAAAACAAAACAATGCAAAACTGTAGAGCTTACAAATCCATTCAGTCCTACTTCTTGTTCAGGCAATTGCTAAGACAAACAAGTTGGTTTATATTTACCGGAGATATTGCTGCCTGCTTCTTATTTACAATGTCACCTGAAAGTGAGAACAGGCGTTCACATGGCACTTTTGTAGCTGGCATTGCAAGGTATCTACGTGCCAGATATGCTAAACATTTGTATGCCCCTTCATGATTTGGACACCATTCCAGAGTATGTTTCCATGCTGAAGATGCTCATTAAAAAAAATGCATTAATTAAATTTGTGACAGAACTCCTTGGGGGAGAATTGTATGTCTTCTGTTCTGTTTTACCCACATTTCATGTTATAGCAGTCTCGGATGATGATCCAGCACGTTTGTTTTAAGAACACTTTCACAGTAGATCTGACAAAATGCAAAGAAGGTACCAATGTGAGATTTCTAAAAATAGCTACAGGACTTGAGCCAAGGTTTAAGAATCTGAAATGCTGTCTGAAATCTGAGAGGGACAAAGTGTGGAGCATGCTTTCAGAAGTCTTAAAAGAGCAACACTCCAGTGTGGAAACTACAGAACCTGAACCACCAAAAAAAAGAAAATTAACCTTCTGCTGGTGGCATCTGACTCAGATGGTGAAAATGAACATGTGCCGGCCCACTCTACTTTGGATCGTTATCAAGCAGAACCTGTCATCAGCATGGACGCATGTTCTCTGGAATGGTGGTTGAAGCATGAAGGGACATATAAATCTTTAGCACATATCTTGCGACGCCAGCTACAACAATGCCACGTGAATGCCTGTTCTCCTTTCAGGTGACACTGTAAACAAGAAGTGGGCAGCATTATCTCCAGCAAATTGTAACCAAACTTGTTTGTTTGAGCAACTGGCTGAACAAAAAGTAAGACTGAATGGACTTGTAGGCTCTAAAGTTTTACATTGTTTTATTTTTGAATTCAGTTATTTTTTGTACATAATTCTACATTTGTAAGTTAAACTTTCATGCAAAGAGATTGCACTACAGTATTCATATTAAGTTAATTGAAAAAGATTATTTTTCTTTTTTACAGTGCGAATTTGTAATATAAAGTGAACACTTTACACTTTGTATTCTGTGTTGTAATTGAAACCAATATATTTGAACATTTAGAAAACATCCAAAAATATTTAAATAAATGGTATTTTATTATTAACAGTGTGATTGTGTTTAATTTTTTTTAATTGTGCAATTAATTGCAATTAATATTTTTAATGGCTTGAGAGCCTTACTGTTAAGTACATCTCACATATCATCCACATGAGGCATAGGGTAAGCTTCTGGGATTTTTAACAGCATTAAGTTTTCTATAACCCACACAAAATCTTACTGTATGATTTTTCTTTGCGACTGGGACAACTGGGAAAGCCCAGCAGCTGTCTGAGACTGCTATGATTCCCATATCTAGCAGGCTTTACACATCCCCCTTGATCTGTTCCTTGGTCGTCCTGTAAGCCCTACTAGTTACTGGGTGTGCCTCATTGCAAGAACACCACATTAACACCAAATGAGTGAGATTCAGTTTGTTACAAAATACTTTTCCTTGGCTTTCAACACAACCATGACTTCTCTCTTTTCTACTGAGGTTAGCCCTTCATTTAATGTAATATTCTCTAAGGGGATCATAAGAACATAAGAATGGCCATACTGGGTCAGACCAAAGGTCCATCTAGGCCAGTATCCTGTTTTCCAAAAGTGGCTTATGCCAGGTGCTTCCGAAGGAATGAACAGAACAGGGAACCACTCAGCAAGATACTTAAACACATGCCTAACTTTAAGAACATGAGTAGTCTCTTTCTTTTACCAAGAATCTAGGATTAAAATGATAAGACTTCTCCCTCAATGTATATATTTCTGGCTTAATAAACTAATTACATATGCTCATGATAGTTGTATGGGATGCGATACTATGCCTTTTCTTTCCTATTTTCTTCTCTGAACCTTTTCCTATAACATTTAATAATAAAAAATCCATTAACATCCAGAAAACCCTCCATATTATCTTATCTTGTCTAAGGGTTTTAAATTACTATCACCATAGTATCTGAGCATTTTCCATATAAAACAACAATAGCAAAGCCCCTGTTGGGCTTTGTTGAGTCTTTGGCTCTTCTCCCCTTCCAGGGTAAAAACTTTTTCTTGGGTTTTTTTGTTTGTTTCAATTTAGGTATTTTCTTAAGGGGGCTGTGTGAGGTGTCAACTGTGGGAGTGTCATTCTTGCTGTGGAAAAAAGGCTTTTTCAAAGAAGAGGTTTCTGTAGCATTTCCTAGAGATGGTCAGACTCTGGATTCAACTAGCCATCTCTAGATTTTCATTTCACAGCTGGATCCCCTTGAATGAGAGTGCTTTGTCAGCTAATACTGTCACAGTTAAGCAACTGCCATTACCATGTGTTATCATTAGCCAAAGCTAGCTTTCTGAGAGATGACCTAATAATCACGGCTATTCTAATATATTCTGTCCCAGTGAAGCAGAGTACACGTAAATGTATATATTAAATTTATATGACACCTTTCATCACAGCACTTTACACATTGTATACCTATAACACTATAACACTGCTGCAAACTCTGGGGAAAACAAAAGCCAGCCAATGCATGGAATTAGTATTTCTTATTTTTACAGCACCTAAAATGTTTTGACTGCTTTACAGTACAAATAAAAAGAGTTGGTTCAAGCATCAAAGACGTTATAATCTATAGACTACTAAAACATCCTCTCTGGCTCAGTCTAAATTTTCACTGCTACTTTGAGTACCTTCTTTCTCCCTCGTTTTCTTTTTAAAGTTTTCCTCTGTATAGAAGGTATCTGTGCTGAACATTTATCATCCAGCCTGAACCTTCTCTTCTAATGACATATCCAGAGAATCCTCCATGCTTGCTGGGCTTTGGGTAAGAGAATAGGTCTAGAACACAGGAAGGGAAGCATGCTCTGCTCCATGCAGTACTCTCTACTCCTACTTTTCCAGGCGCAGATAATAAATAAAATTATTTTAAAATTATTTAAGCACAGCTATATCTTTCCAAAGATAGTACATCTCAAAGCATTTGACAAGAGTAGGCAAGAAGGCATGATTAGCCTTATTTAGAGGCCTTAACCAAGATCTGCGGCATTTTTTTCCTGAGAAGCACAGTGGTCTCTAGCAGTAGGGATCTGGGTTTATTGCTTCCAAGATCTGGATTCTGTTCCTAATTCTACCACAAACTTCCTCTGTGACTTTGGGCAACATATTTAACGTCTTTGTACCTCAGTTATCCTGACTGCAAATTGATATTTTTCTGCTTGGAAAGTGGTATGAGGCTTCACTAATGTGTAGTGAATTAAGGCCAGTGAAAGGAAGTGATGGGAACAAAACTCAGATGGTCACAACTCTCAGTTCTGTGCTCATTCTCCTAAACTAAAGAGATATTTTACAAGGAGAAGTTCCATCCCTTTTACCTGACCCTGCATTTCTCTGAAACATTTGATAATGGGGCCTGATCACTTGGGAGTAATTAGGAAACTAGAGTTTACATGAACAGTTAAGTCAGTTACATAGGCAAATGCAATGCAGACATACTTAGACATACACACCAGCTTAATGAAAAATCATGCTCAAAAGCTATACTACAGGCGCAAAATTCAGTTGCCAAAGGCTCATAACTCAGTCAAGTAGACAACAAATTTTCAGTGGATCAAAGGCACCTCTTCTGAGTGATGGCTATTCCATGCCAAAAAACATTCTCTTTCTAGTTTTTTTGGCTGTAGAAAAAAAAAATTCAACGGTTGGAAAAATTATAGTGGGTTCTCTCCCTTCTCTATTGTCCTCACACAGAAAAGTGGTTGTGACTTCTTCAACCTTCAAATAAAATTCATTTTTAGGTTGATACCAAGTCTGGGAAATTTCAGCCTCAAAAGTTAAAGTTTCAGAAAACTAAACAACTGAGTGCAGGAGTGTATAATAAAAACTGATACACAACAGTAACTATATAGTAAGTGATGCACTCTCACTTCCCAGTTTGGAAATACACCCTACTGTAGCTAAGGTTGATAAACCCTGTGCATATTACAAAGGTGATATGCTACCTACAGCCCTGATGCTATTACAGGAAAACAAAAACACAGATCACAATTTATTAAGGATCTACCTCACTTAAGCAGCTGAAGTTATAACCTTAGTGACAAGGAATATAAATAGTAAGGATAACTGGCTTCAAGTACTTGGAATAAATCATATCCATTTTCCTTTAGACTCAATGGTGTAAAGCACGATTTAAGAGAAATATTAATCCCTAAAACATAACTTCATCTCAGTGCACAAGGAGGCAGCTGCATAAGATGACATACATCAGTACTATATACTATGTGATCGTAACTGAATAATTTGATCACACGACAACATACACACAAGATTCTATAACAGCTAAAACAGAAGATGATGTAATGAGATTAATAAATAACAACTCTTTGTATTTAAACAGAATATCTCAGTGTGCTTCGCAGAAAGTCAATAAGTCGTATGTGTGATGCTGGCAGATCAGGTCATGCCAGACTGTATTCAAGCCAAGTCACTTGTATATTAGTATAGATCACAGTAACTGTTGAAGGTAGAAGAGTGTATTTGGTGTTTAGACTACATAAAACTAATAGGACATTACTGACATTATTTTCTTTTATCTGTATCCTGTTATGATACAGGGATATACACAATGAAAATGTTTACCGCTGTAACTAAATAGCCCATCAAAGAAACCTTGTGGAATATGTGACAGACCCAGGACAGTGGGGTACAGGAGTCTGGTAAAGGGTAAATATACTGGTCACTGACTGAGTAGTTTTCTGTTCTGAGTGACCAGAGCAGGGGCTGTACTAGAGTAATCAGGAACCTGCTAGAACCAATTCAGGCAGACAAGCTGATTAGAACACCTGCAGCCAATCAAGGCAGGCTAATTAGGGCACCTCGGTTTAAAAAAGAGCTCACTCCAGTCAGGGAGGGAGGAGCCAGAGGAGAGGAAAGTCGCCTTGTGAAGGAGCTGGTAGCAAGATACACAAGGAGCTCGGGTGTCTGCTGAGGACTAATCGCGGTACAAGCATTCATCCAGACAACAAGGAGGAAGGTCCTGTGGTCACCGGATAAAGAAGACTCGTTTGGAGGAGCGCCCATGGGGAAGAGCCCAGGGATTGTCAGCTGTCTGCCACGCTGTACAAGAGGACTATAGGACAGCTGCAATGTCCACAGGGCCGCTACGCTGGAACCTGGAGTAGAGGCGGGCCCGGGTTCCCCCAAACCGTACCAACTTTGATCAGGACACCTAGGAGGAGCTGACTCCACACTTGTGAGGAAGATCACTGAGGTGAGCAAAAATCTGCCAATTAAATGCAGGACCCACCAAGGTAAGCGAGGAACTTCTCGTCACAGTTGTGTCAAGCGGTTGGCGATGTGGTCTGCCACAGCGCAGCACGAAGACAGGAGGGCTGATTTAAAAAGAAAAAGTTTGAAGGTTTATTTTTTTTTCACCACACATTGGGCGACTTAGTACAGGCATTGATACCAAGCTACGGCCCGGAGTCCCCAGAGTGAGGCTACTCTGTTGTCCAGCCCAGCTGCCCAACAGAGGCAAGTGCGCGTCCAGCAAGAGACCTAATCGCCTGCTGATGGAAACCAGGCTTCTCATAGACCGGGCTATGTTGCGGGACTGATAAACCAGATAAGGACCTTAAAGCTCTGAACCATGGCACCATGATGGGAAGCAGATCATACGGGCCAAGCCAGTCGGCTACAGAAAATGACCATGGGAGTGATTGTAGAGCATACTTCTGGCCTTGAGAGGACAAAGCCCTACAGGAGGCCTGCGCCTCGAGATCAGTGGTCTGGCATCCTTGCCCCATTCCTGTGTGGGGAGGCCCAGAAGGCTTACTATGATCTGCCTGAAGATGCTGCAGCAGACTACCCCCAGCTGAAAGCAGAGATCCTGGCCAGATCTGGGGTAACTACAGCAGTGCAGGCCCAGCGGTATCACGAGTGGAGGTACCAGGAAAACAAAACCCCACGGTCCCAATTGTATGACCTCATCCATCTCGCATGAAAGTGGTTGCGAACGGAGTTCAGGAGTCCGGAAGAGATACTAGAGGTTCTGGTCATCGATCGATACATGAGGGGACTACGGCCAGACCTTCGTGCCTGGGTAAGCCAGAATGAACCCTCCACCTATGATGAGGTTGTTGCACTGGTAGAGAGGCAAAGGACGGCGAGGGAGCTGACCTGACCAGTTAAGGAAGAGGCACCCCGGGTTAAACTAGCAGCACCAAGCCCTAGAGCTCGGGTGACTGGGTAACCAGGGGATAACAGGTGGAAAAAGAGAGAGGCTGAAGGCCTACCAGAAGCCACAAAGAGTCGGAGCACTGAGGGAGAAGAGGATCGTGGTGTTAGACTGGCCAAACCAAGAGACCAAGGAATGCTTAAGGCCCCATATAGATGTTATGCCTGCAGGGAGTGGGGACATATAGCTGCACAGT
This sequence comes from Chelonoidis abingdonii, assembly GCF_003597395.2. NCBI lineage: Eukaryota > Metazoa > Chordata > Testudines > Testudinidae > Chelonoidis > Chelonoidis abingdonii. The sequence continues at coordinate 107,225,539 of NC_133769.1, forward strand.
GTCCCAATGCTGAGGAGCCTATGCAGTGTAACCTGGGGAACTGGGCAGACCCATGCTCCCTAATCCACCTTGTGGGGGTCTCACTAACCCCACATATGTACACCAGACCAGTAAAGCTAAATGGGGTAGAGACCACAGCACTGGTTGATTCAGGGAGCGCTATCACACTTGTCTCAGAGAAGCTCATGAAGTGTAGTCAGCTGCTGCGGGCTAAGTGCACGAGGATAACATGCGTCCATGGGACAGTTGGTTATTACCCCACCATCCCAGTAAAAATTGAGATTCAGGGGAACACTACTGAGGTAGCAGCAGATGTAGTCTCTAAACTCCCATACCTGGTGCTCATAGGGAGAGACTTCCCAGGGTTTGGAGACTTACTCTCAGTAGGAGGATTGGAGAAAGAGGGGAACCCTGAAGTCAGTGAGGCATCCACAGTAGACTGTCAACCCCTAGTCTTCTCTGAAATAGCCCCAGATTTATTTCCCATTCCCAGATAGGGTAGAAAGTTGAAAAGGGAAAGGAGGGCAGCTAAGGCTTGGGAACCCGAATACTGGCCCAAAGCCAGAGGGTAGCTCTCATAGGTTGGCGGACCAGAGCAGCTGAAAAGAAGGCCACTCAGGAGGGAGAAGCACCTGAGTCTGACCCCAACCCTAACGCTTCTGAACCAGTAGAGGCAACAGAGACTGGGCCCTAGATCTTGGGCAGATTAGCCCAGGGAGAGGAAATTTTGGATGGGACTAGGCTGAAGACCCAAGGTACAACAACATTAGAAAGGACGTGACTGAAATAGATGGGGTCCCCGTGGAAGGGAGAACCCAGGGACCAGGACCCTACTTCATAATGAAGAAGAATCTCTTATACCGGGTTGCATCAGTACAGGGACAGAAGGTACAGCAGATCCTAGTACCTCAAAAACACTGGAACGCTGTATTAAGTCTTGCTTATAGTCATCTTTTTGGGGAGCATTTGGGGGTAGAGAAGACCCTGGCACAAGTCCTATGACGGTTCTTCTGGCCGGAGTACATGAAGAAGTGCGGAGGTACTGTGCGTCCTGCCCGGAGTGTCAGCTGCACAGTCCCCATCCCCACCTGAGGGCACCTTTAGTACCCCTTCCCATCATAGAGGTCCCCTTTGAGCAAATAGCCATGGACCTAGTGGGACCCCTGGAGAAGACGGCTCAGGGCCATCAATATATACTTGTTGTTTTGGACTATGCTACTCACTAGACAGAAGCTGTCCCCCTGTGGAACACAGCCTCTAAAACGATAGTCAAAGAGCTGGTGGGGATCTTTGCCCGAGTGGGGCTACCAAAGGAGATATTAACAGACCAAGGAACCCCATTCAAAGCTAATGAAGGACCTCTGTACGCTGCTGCATATACATACCCTGAGAACTTCAGTTTACCATCCGCAGACTGATGGGTTGGTATAAAGGTTTAACCAAACCCTCAAGGCTATGATAAGGAAGGTGGTAAGTCAGGATGGGAAAGATTGGGACACCCTACTGCCCTTCCTTATGTCCGCTATCCGGGAGGTACCTCAGGCCTCAACTGGGTTTTCCCCATTCGAGTTATTATACAGACGTCACCCCCGTGGCATACTAGATATCGCCAAAGAGATTTGGGAAGAGGAACCCAATGAGGGGAGAAATATAATAGAACATGTAATACAGATG
>NC_133769.1:107229257-107234893 GCF_003597395.2 Chelonoidis abingdonii
ACTAGAGTAATCAGGAACCTGCTAGAACCAATTCAGGCAGACAAGCTGATTAGAACACCTGCAGCCAATCAAGGCAGGCTAATTAGGGCACCTCGGTTTAAAAAAGAGCTCACTCCAGTCAGGGAGGGAGGAGCCAGAGGAGAGGAAGTGCGTGTGAGGAGCTGGTAGCAAGAGACACAAGGAGCAGAGGGTGTGCTGCTGGAGGACTAAGGAGTACAAGCATTATCAGACAACAGGAGGAAGGTCCTGTGGTCAGGATAAAGAAGATGTTTGGAGGAGGCTATGGGGAAGTAGCCCAGGGAGTTGTAGCTGTCATGCAGCTGTTACAAGAGGGACTATAGACAGCTGCAGTCCACAGGGCCCTGAGCTGGAACCTGGAGTAGAGGGCGGGCCCGGGTTCCCCCCAAACCTCCCAACTTCTGATCAGACACAGGAGGAGTTGATCCACACTGTGGGGAAGATCACTGAAGTGAGCAAAATCTGCCAATAAACGCAGGACCCACTAAGGTAGAGGAGGAACTTTGTCACAACTGCTAATGAAGGACTTTATCAGAAAAAGTTCTAGTTTCAAAGCAAATAGCCATTGGGCATGATGATCAGAGGTCAATGACTCAAAAGTGCATTCCTCACTCACTGTCATCAAAGGAAACTCCCATGTGTGGGAGAAACTGTCACCTTGCTTTCTGTGAGAAATTATAAACATGGATTCAAGGAAAGATCCTTCATCTCTGGACTGTTTGGACTCTTACAGGGAAGTGTACCAAATGCAAAGCGGTGATCCCGAGAGACAATCTCCATGCCCTGAAAAGACTTTTGGGAAACTGGCAGTTTATTACATCACTTCTGCCATTTGGAGTTACAAAGTGCGACTCACCTGTACATATATTTTACCTGCTTTCAGCTCTGAATAACTCTCATTCTTTTTTCTTAGCTAATAAATCTTTCATTAGTTTACTAGAGAATTGGCTGCCAGCATTGTCTTTGGTGAAATATCCAGAGTACCAATTGATCTGGGGGAAGTGACTGGTCTCTTGGGACTGGGAACAACCTGATGTGGTGTGATTTTTTTCTCTCAGTGACCATTACAACAAAGTTCTGTTTGCCTGGGTGGCAAGATAGACTGGAGAGCCCAAGGGGACTGTCTGTGACTCCATGGTAAGACTGGCATAGTGATCCGGGAGTTCACATTTGTTACTGGCTTGGTGAAATCTCATTATAGAACACATGGTCAGCTTGGGGAATCTGCCCTATTTCTGACAGTCTGCCCTGAGGTAGGCATTCACAGCTGTGAGCCACTATAGACAGTGCAACAGTATTAGCCCCCTTTTACAAACAGGGAAGCTGAGACTCAGAAGTTTTAAGTAACTTGCTCAAAAATTTAAAGCAAGTCAGTGGTAGTGCTGGGAACAGTATCCAGGAGTTCCAACTCCCAGTCGCTTGATCTTAGCACTAGACACAGATTACCTCATTACACACATTTCACGTACTATTTCTAGGATTAAAGAACAAATAGAAGATCATATGGCGCAGTATGGGCCTGATCCAAAAGTCATGGAAATCAATGAAAAGACTCCCATTGACCTCTGGAATTCAGCACCTGTATGAATTAACCAACTTCGACTCTTCTCCTTATAACACTTTCATTCATTAAGAGTAGCCTCATTTAAATAGAAGAGGAGTGAACAATGTATTTAAAAGATCTTTCTGTTAAACATGCTTCCAGTTACCAAACATGATAGCATAATCAATGATAGAAGACCACATGGATCATTTAGTCCAACCCTATGCCTCATGGAAGGATTTCAGTTTCTCTCTTTAATACATTTATCTAAGTTTGCCTCAATTGTTTCTTGAAGTTTAGGATTTCTATATTGTAGTATAATGTTCCACAGTCTCTTGTCCTTAGCCATTAATAGGAGTTTCAACAGTAGCTATGCTAAATGAAATGCTCTGGACCAAAGTTCATCCTTGACTTCAGGGAAAATATGTTACTTTGAAAAAATGAAATAATTTACATCTTAGTGGTTTTGCACATATCATGAACATAGATGGAGAAAACACTTGACACTATGGAGATATTAGGGGAAAAGTTTATAACATTATGAACAAATGAGGATCATAGAAGTTAAATATGGAAAAGACTGTAAGCTATTAGAGTCTATCACCTTGCAAATTCAGAAGGTGCACAAAAGTAAGCTGGCATACACTCATCTTAGCCAAAAGGCCTAGGAGTCTTCCTGAAAAACATCCCGCAGTGCTTAGATCTCTAGAAATAGTATGAACAGTTACATATAGTTCGCTGCATTACAACTTGGACTTTATACATATTACTAATAGTTTTTCTTTTAGTCCAATTCCTCTGAACTATGCCCTCCCTGGTCTCCTAAAGAGTTCCTTATGGGAATTCAAACTCAAATGAGGTAGCATGGGGTTTCTGGACTTCAGTCAACTATTCTCTTGAGAGATTAGTACCCAGGTAGGAAGAAAATAAGACATTTTGCATAACTCAAGTAGCCATGTAATGCTGACTTAGTAGGAATCAGGACACTTGTAAAGGACTTTGCACTTGCTCAGTCAGTTGTGCTGCAGTACAAAAACCACCACCAGACAGAAAGATAGAAGCAGAGAACTGGTGGGTAAGAAAAACAAAGTCAAGCATTAAGATAACCAACTAATCTCTGTGGCAATGTTGCTATCCTTCTCTCTTCCCCTTCCCCGTCTTCCCCCCAGCCTTTTCCTGAACACTACATGGTGTCTCCAAAAGATTTTGCATTATTAAATTCTATTTACCAAGGAAGCAAGAGAAGATTACAGTAGCCAAATAAATTGTAACAAGTGTTCACTAATTTACCAGCTGTTTTCTTCTTCAATGGAAAGTGGAAAATTTAAACCCTTTAAAACTCTCAATATGAAAATAATTCCTTCAGGCTCTGGCAAGTACAATCAAGTTCTTACAAGAGGAAAGACTAACAGGCAATTTAATAATTCCTTACCAGAATACAAATGCAGGCAACTGACATTGAATATTCATCAGCACTTCTAATGACATTCACAGAGTTATTTTTAAGCTTAATCAAATGAGTCTCAGACAGTTTTTGAATATGGAAAAGATGATACAGTAAATTTGTGTGCCAATTTATTTGTCGTGCACTTTACTCAAAAAGAGACCAAGATTTTGATCATCGTAAAGACTTGGCAAAAATATCTGTTTACACAATTGTGTCAGGGAGAAAGCAGTAAAAACCTTTTAAGCATCTCATTATCGATTGAAGAAAAACATTCTTCTCATTTTGATTCCAGGAGTTCTTGAAGGTCAGATAGCTTAATAAGAAATTATGTCACCCATTTTCCTAGTTTAAAGGAATAATGGAATCATAGAACTGCAGGGTTGGAAAGGACCCTGAGAAGTAATCAAGACCAGCTCACTGTGCTGTAGCAGGAACGAGTAAACTTAGACCATCCCTTGGAAATCTATTCCAGGGTTTAGCTACCCTTATAGTTGGAAAGTTTTTCCTAACATTTTACCTAAGTCTCCCTTGCTGCAGATTAAGCCCATTACTTCTTTTCATACTTTCAGTGAACATGGAGAAAACACGGTTACTCACCTTTGTAACTGTTGTTCTTCGAGATGTGTTGCTCATATCCATTCCAGTAGGTATACGCGCCGCGCGTGCACGTTCGTCGGAAGACTTTTACCCTAGCAACTCCAGCGGGCTATACTATGTAAAACACAGCAGGGCGGGCGATGGTCTCTCTTCGTTTGTCACGGAGACCATGACGTTGTGGACTTTTGCATACGCCCACTCTGTTCACTGTTGCTTCCTTTCTCCCGGGGCTCGGAATACGCATGGGGATCGTCCTTCAGCCGTCCTTTTGCTCCCATCGAGTGGTCCTTTCGCCCGACATTCGTCCTTGCGCTTCTTCCGAAGTGGTCGGCATTCCCCATATGGGACCTCTTCTGCATCCCTGCAGGAACAGGAAATGTGCCCGATGTTCTGCTCTTTTCCAAGGTCGCGAGCTGGGCTTGGTTGCAGACGCCTTTTCTGAATTCCCATGGTATGCACTCTTCTATGCTGTTCCCTCCATTTCCCATGATCCACAAGGTCCTTCTGAAGTCAGACATGGGGGCGCGCTTTCTGATTCTGATCGCTCGTGTGGCCCCGCAGCCTTGGTTCTCTTCTGCTTGTGGACTCTGTCGCGGTAGCGGACCCTGTTCCCTGCCTCTTTACCTGACCTGATCACGCAGGACCCTCACGGCCGCTTTTGTCACCCGGACCTTCAGTTCGCTTGCACCTCTCAGCTGGCTCCCTGGCGATGCTGAACTAGGTCCGAGTTGCTGCTCTTCCTCCTACTTAATGGCATGTGTGTTCTGGGAAGTAGGAAGCCGTCTACGAGGACGTACATACTTCAGCAAATGGAAACGCTCTTACGTTGCTGCGTGCGCGGGAGGCGCTTCCACCCCACCAATGTTTCCATCCCAATCGTCCTCGATTTACTTTGGTCGCTCAAGCCGCAGGCCTGGCGGTGTCCTCCTCTCGGGTTCATAGGGCATCTCCACCTTCCAACAGAGAGCGATTGGCCATCTGTCTTTCTCCACACCCGTGGTGGTAGATTCCTTTAAAGGTCTTGAGGGCGTTCTTTACCCCCAGGTCCGGCCGCCCAGCCCCCTCTTGCGGGATCTTGAACTGGTGTTTGCCCTTTTATTCCCCCCGTTTGAGCCGTCTTGCTACGTGTTCCTCCTCTACTTGTTCTGGAAGACGGGCATTCCTGGTGCCATCATTTGCTAGCGTGTGTCAGAGCTGCCACCCTCGTGGTAGATCCCCGTATATATGTTGTTCCATCGGACAAAAGTACAACTGATGGGCCGCACCCTGTCCTTTCTCCACAAGTTGTTCGGCCTTCATGTCAACCAGACATATTCCTACCCAGTATTCTTCCCGAAACCCATTCGTCTCGCATGAGCTAAGCAGGTTGCTCCTTTAGACGCGTGCATAGGGCGCGTCGGCTTTATATAGAATGGCGTAATGCCGTTTCCACAAATCCCCCAGCTTTTTGTCGCCATAGGGGCTGAGCGGCGTTTAAGGGTTGCCTGTCTCCTCGCATGTAGGGTCTCCTCGTGCGGACATCCCTGTTATACGGGCTGTTACGACCTGCCCGTCTCCGCTTCTGGCCAATGTAACTGCCGCACTCTACTAGAGCCCAAGCATTATAACGGCGTTGCCTTGCACGGAGGTACCCAGTCAGGAAATCTGCAGCAGTGACCTTGGTCCTCCGTTACACACTTTGCGTTCCCATTCTGCTCCTGGTCCAGCAGTTCCAGGATGACGCAGGCCTTTCTGGCTCTGCCGTTGTTACGTGCTGTGACCTCTTACTCCGACCCCACACCTAGGTATAGGCTTGGGAATTCACTCTGACTGGAATGGATTATTGAGGCAATCACTCTGAGAAAGAAAACCACGGTTTACTGCACTTTTAACTGTTGTCTTTGAGATGTGTGCTCACTTATCCATTCCACTGCCCCGCCCTCCTTCCCACTGTCGGCAGTAGCCGGGCCAAGAAGGAACTCGAGTGAGCGGCGGGCGGCAGGGGTATATATACCGCTATTGTGGTCGCCACTCTATGGGGGCGACTTGCCA
>NC_133769.1:107234993-107238792 GCF_003597395.2 Chelonoidis abingdonii
ATGGAATTGCACCTACTTACACCAAGGCTGAGTTTGTCACCAAGAATTGTTTGCTTGTTTATAGTCTCAGGGCTCAAAAGTGGCTTTTAAATGACTATGTTCTGGAGTATTCAAAGGGGCCACACTGCAATAGGCACCCTGGGAGTAATCTGAGCTAACATAGAAGCACCTCTGAAAATCAAGCCACTTATTTAGGTGCTCTGACATGGATTTCCTAACTTCACATATTCAAGTTTGAAAATTTTGGCTTAGTTCCTTGTGCAATATAGTACCATAAAAGCAGCATGAACGAGTCCTTTCTGACTCTTACAAGAGTCAGGTTATGCCCCTTTAACACAAGCACAAAAAAGGATTACCATTACCTTTATAGCTATTTAGATTAAAGATCATATTATCCAATTTTTATACACAAATCCAACCATAGTATTTATCTTGATAAACTCCTGTGAATTCCATAAATTGACTACATTCCACAAACTAATATGGTACCTGTATTGACTATAATTGATTATAAATGTACAGCCTTTTAATTTAATCACATTCTTTGTTCTCACACTATGAAAAACAAATTAAAAAAGGAGAAATCATTTAGAATTCATTACACTCTTCACAGTCTTGAGGTGTCAATTAACAAGTTTTGATATCTCAACCTTCCATTAGCAGGAAACCTATGGCAAAAGATTAGTACTACTCTCTTTCTACAGCTGTTAAAAACAAAATCTTAACAATTGTGTGGATGCTCATATGGAGCCAGAGTTCAAATCACTACACTGAGGGATTTCTCACAGACTAACCCCAAAAACATCCTTAGTAAAAAAAAAATCTGTTTAAATGCTTGTATATGTAAGCAGGGGAATGGTCCCGCTATTGTGGGGAACTTTCCTGGCTTCTGCACTACCCCGGTGAAATGGGCTAGCCTCCTTTACCCAGAGGCCTCCCTGCCCTCGAGGACTCCCCTTGCACTCTCCTGTCTGGCAGAGTACTTGTAACCCCAACAAGACTGGGCCCAGGATTCCTCGGGGGCTCAACTTCCAACCCTGCTGTGGTCACTCAGGACAGGGGCAAGTGTGTCCTCACTCTGGGGTACTCTCTTTGCACTGGACACTTCCCTGACCCACTGATCATTACATATGATGTAAAGCAAATACAATTAGTTTAAAAAGGAATAAGGAAAAATGGGAAAGGCTGAAGGAAACACATCACCCCGCTCTGTGGCAGGGGACATCACAAACAGTGTCTCTGGAATGTCAGGGCAGTTCACAGTCTGTTTCTTGTAGGTTCCAGGCCTTCTTCTCAGGCCCTGGCTGTGCTGCAGGGATGCTGCAGGTCAGACACTTGTTCTGGTTGTGGCCACACGCTGTCAGGCGCTAGGTGGCAGGACCCTTCTTCCCAGCATCGCCCCCGCCTTGTCAGGGTTACAATCCCCCTCCAAGTCTGGCATCTCCCTGTGCTAGGCCCACTGCCCAGGGTCCCCCTCGCACTTCCCAGCTGCTCACTGCACCCGGCTCCAGACTGCCCCACTCTGTCTCAGCACAGCTGCTGCTGCTGCTCTGCCTCCAGCTATCTGGGCTACTTCTCTGGCCCCTCTAGATCTGGCACAGCTCTGCTCCCCAGCTCAGCTTGGGCCCCTGCTCTCTCCTTTGCTCAGCCCCACTTTGTCTGACCCAGGCAATTCCAGCTCACACTGAGGATGGGACCCACCCTGGCCTCCTGACTCCTTGATTAGCCTGCCCGCCCTGTCAATCAGGCTGACCTGGAGCACTGGCCTCTCCCCATTGCCCCTGAGGACTATTAGTCTCAGGGTCCTCATTTCTCATTGACCTTTTCCCTTTCTTTTAGTACTGGGAGCTAGCCAACCAAAACACCCACACTGAATGTTAGTAATGGGACCCCTTACATACATAGACCAACCCTAGTGATGCTACCAGCAATATCCTTTCAATTTAACTGCTCGTATTGCTGATTACATAGCACCAATAGCACCTCCTCCTGTAGAATTAAGTATATGCAGCACTTCCTCTTATAGAAGTAGGTCACTGGAATTCTTGGGTCTGTACAGAGACATGTATGAGAGCCTCTAATAGCATTACAATTGTGTTTCTGTACTAAGCTAAGGAGTTCCTTTTAAGTGAGGGTAAATGCGGTCTGCTTGGCAACAAAGGATTGATGGAAAGATGTTTACATGACAGTAAGAACTACCCATATACCTTATTTAACTCTGCATAAAGGCCTGGTCTACACTGGGGGAGGGGGCGATCGATCTAAGATACGCAACTTCAGCTACAAGAATATCGTAGCTGAAGTCGATGTATCTTAAATCAACTTAGGTTGACATACTTTGTGTCCTCCTGGCGCAAGATGGACGGCCACCGCTCCCCCATCGACTCCACTTCTGCCTCTTGCCCTGGTGGAGTTCCGGAGTCGACAGGGAGCGTGTTCGGGAATCGATGTATCGCATCTAGATGAGACCCGATACATCGATCCCTAATAGATCAATCACTACCCGCCGATCCGGCGGGTAGCGTAGACATACCCAAAGATACATTAACTTTTTTAGTCTATTAAAGGCAGTATATATTCTTGAGATGCTTTTTGTGGTTATTACTATGTTATGCAAGAAGCGCACTCTGTTGCTGACTAAACATCCTTAAATTAAAAGGCAAAACAGAAAATCCAGCAAAAGAAATAAAGATTGGAAGACAGAAGCAGGGGTATAGCCTAAAATCAACAGCACTTTTTTGTAATAATCAAAAATGCTGGAAAAACTGCAGATGTGGAAAGTTTGTAGATTTTAGCTTTTTCCTACAAACTCCCAAGATTTATTTTTAAAGAACTTGACGTTTATAAACTTTTCTTCACAAAAGCAGCCTGTCTTATGTCAAAGTATAATTGTCCTGCTAAGCCAGTCTTCCAGACAACTGTCTCCAGCTCAATAATTTCAGAAGCAAGAGGTTTGAATTCTGCCTGTACCACATCTCTCCTCTATCTATACTCTAAAAGATGTCAACTACAAGCCAACGTGCAATTTGTGACTAATATTACCATTACATACATTTCAGTGTTTGGACATTCTTATTAAGTACATTTAGCATTAAGAAAAACATTGTCTATATGCTTACCCTCACCTCTAATTTACTCAACAACGAGTCTAGTTATGTCAAATCATTTTGCCAGCTTTAGCTCTGTGGCATGCTTTATACAAGCTCAGAGAACAAGGGCAACTGGCAGCTAAAATTGCCCAATAATGGGTACTATGGAATGGCCTCTCTATAAAGAATAAGCAAATACTTGTTACAAGCTATTACTGAGCTTGAGATCAGGACTGCAGTTCTGGTTCCATTGAAGTGAATTGCAAAATTCCCATTGACCTCAGTGGAGCCAGGATTACACCCAAGAAAACAAACCCCAGCTTTGAACATAGTTCTTCTCATTTGTTTCATGATATTGCATCATTTGAATTAGTTTTGAAATGTCTAGTCTAAGTACAGCTGTTAACTGTCATTGATCTGTACAGTGGGCCCCATAACAGTAAACATTTAGCAGTGCACCATCTAAGGCCTGGTCTGCACTACGCGTTTAAACCGATTTTAGCAGCGTTAAACTGATGTAACGCTGTACCCGTCCACACTACAAGACCCTCTATATCGATATAAAGGGCTCTTTAAATCGGTTTCTGTACTCCTCTCCGACGAGAGGAGTAGCGTTAAAATCAGTATTACCATATTGGATTAGGATTAGTGTGGCTGCAAATCGACGGTATTGGCCCCCGGGCGGTATCCCACAGTGCACCACTGTGACC
>NC_133769.1:107240462-107271445 GCF_003597395.2 Chelonoidis abingdonii
GTTTTATAAAACCGGTTTATGTAAAATCGGAATAATCCCGTAGTGTAGACGTACCCTAAATCTCTCACTCATTAAAAATAAACCTGGAGAATGTGCATTGAACTAGAACCCATGTAGACTTGGTAAAGTTCTTGTGTATAACATTAAATTTTGTTTTTAATTCTTGGCTGTACTCAGACTAGGCTGTCATAAGTATGACTACCTCAACTATTTATAATAACTAATAACCTAACAATAGTGTGACTCAACTGATCTTGGAAACTTGGATGCAAAAAAGAACATTTGATTCTATGAACCTGTCATTCATGTTATATTATAGTGGTGTGGCAGCACCGCTATTGTTAAGATTACGTCACAACTTCTGTTTAAAGGTTAACATTTCTAAGCCCTCTCAAATCAAGTCAGATTCCTTTGAAATACAGTGTGCCTCAGGAGGGTTCAGGCTAGGGCTGGTGACCCAAACTTGGAGTCATCTGAGCTAGAGGTTGCAGAAATATAGGCTCTTAAAAATAGCCATTTTTCAAAAAGTTACCAGGGGGAGGGGGATTTTTTGCACAGAGCTAGATATCAAACTATTGAAGTGATATAGATCAAGATCGTCTCACTCTCTTGAGTTTTACCAAGGTAGGGCATGGCACCCATTACATCTTTGGGGGACCAAAACTGAGAATGGTGTTTGAGAAAATGTACTCTTTTACAGTGTGCATGTGCCAATACAGAGAAACAGCTAAAATATTACTGTTCCCCACAGGTACTGGAACTAGGGGTGCTGTGAGTGCTGTCAAACCCCCTGGCTTGAAGTGGTTTCCATCATATAGAGGGTTTACGATTTGATTCAATGGCTCTCAGCACCCCCACTATAAAAATTGTTCCAGCACTCATGTCGTTCCCATCATTTTGTATGCTTTAAAACTTGACACTTGTAACTGCTCTAAAATGAAAATGGTTACTTGAATTGCTTTGAAATTTGGTGTGACTCATGGGGGTATGGTGTAGCATGACTGATCTAAATGTGGGGTCCTTTGGGGACAGGACAAAGGATGCAGCTGTGGGTGGGGACAGCTCAGTGGTTTGAGGATTGGTCTGCTAAACCCAGGATTGTGAGTTCAATTCTTGAGGGGGCCATTTAGGGATCTAAGGCAAAAATCTGTCTGGGGATTGGTCCTGCTTTGAGCAGGGGGTTGGACTAGATGACCTCCTGAGATACCTTCCAACCCTAATATTCTATGAAATGAGGATGAGTGGTAGGTAACCCTTGGCTTGATTGTTTGGGAAAAATCTATATTATACTAGCCCGTGGAGGGGGGCAGGGAGTGGTTACTTCCTGATCTCAGAGCAGATTAATGTGGTCTTTCCACAGATATATAACAGAGGTTTGGAACTGACAGCACAGGTACCTTGACTGCTAAGAGAAAAGAAACATCTGCACTGTGAGGATTGCCAACATATGGATTTTGGGTAATTCCTAGATCATGAAGTTGCAAAAATGTGCAGGAGAGAAAGGAATACACCATGACACAGGGATTTTGCTGACTACATGCTGATTGGGTGGAGAGAGATGGACTGCCTTGGTATTATGTTTCTGCCCACTCTACTACATCTAACCAACAACTTAAGAGGCTGTGATCTACCAGACACTGGAGTGATTCACACAGGTGGAAATGACCCAGGCCTTGTTCTTGGTGTGCACCTCATACAAACTGATGAGATGCAAATCTGATCTCATACAAGATTTGTGTTCAGGAGTTGTGATAGTTTTCTGTGATTTGGCTGGGCATCTGAATACAGCAAGTATGCAAGAGAATATTAAGTGTTAGAAGAACATTAATCGGGAAATGGGAGGGGGTCATGACAGAAAATGTGTGTGTGAAATTGTATGTCACAGAATCATTACAAGCTTTGACACCTCACTATTTCTCAGAGATGGGGTACATCTATTGGACAAGGTCAGCGAATCTTTCTGTCAAATATAAAATGGTCAGTATTTTGGAACAGAAAGCCTGTCTGTGATTCTTTCACCAGCCCTGCCTCAAACTCCACCCTCCAACTATTCTGAAACACAACCAGGAACACCATTCTGCTGTAATACAGTTGTCCATCATTAAAGGCACTGCATGTGAGGGAGACAAGCAATGGCAATAGAAATGTTTATATACTGGAGAGTGAGGACTTCAGAGAGATGTGTTCCCTGCTTGCAGGAAGGGGGTAGGTAGAGTAGTGGAGAGGGGATGAGGTTGGAAGGGAGAATGGAGTGAATGGGTCAAGGGCATGGCGGGAGAGATGTGCCAAAGCAAGACTGATGCAGCCCAGCTGATGTGTGTGGGGGCAGGAGGGGGCTGGCTGGCTGTTAACTGAGGCATATGTACAAGTGACTAAATGACTACTTATTCCTATTAACAACATATCTTTTCCTGTTTAAAAAAACTAGGAAATTCAATCAATGCAGAGTTAAGGTTGTTTGGTGGTATGTCATCTGCTAGCAGAACACTGAGGGGAACAAAAATCAAACTTCTGAAAAAAACAGAAAATACACAGGTAAGGTTCCCCATGTATCCTTAACCCTGCCTTCTTTCGGTAATGCTCCAATACCCCCAGATAACACACACATCTTTACTCTGCCAACACCACAACTGCTGGATTGCACAAGCACTTCACCTTCTTTTACAGTGCATTCACTTTTACCCACAGGATTCCATCTAACACTATTAAAAGAGAAAAAGGGAAGATAATAAAGTTCAGCAAAGCATATATATATATATTGGCAGCCCCAATATATTATCAGGATATACTGATGACGTACTATTTAACATCTCTGCTCTGGTGCAAATCCTAATCAGGCTATTCAAAACCATGCGGAGCATTGTAAGCTGTTCTGCATTCTAAAAAATTAGGAGAAAAATCTGTTTTTGCTGATCACTCATACTGCACATGGCAGATTAAGACGCTTGGCCCTTCATACTGGTAGAAACTCCAGCAGTTACATAAACACCATCTTTTAAGTGTTGGATAAAAAGATTCTAGCTAGGAAGCTTCTGCGGAGTTGTAGAGGTTATGGGGAAACTTAAGGTAGCTTCCTTCATTTGCTCCCCCTGAAATTCTGGCCCCATTTTCTCCTCTTTCAGCCCATGCCCCCTTAGTTTGTCCGCTTCGGACTCCTATTCTGTCCCTCACTCTGCATCTTTGCCTCCCCAACCAGTTGCTGCACCTACAGGGTCCACCTCCTCAGTCTTGCAGGCTTCAATTGACCTGGCAGTCACCTGGCTGTCTGAAAGTAAGAGCCACACCAGCCCCTCCAGCTGTCAGCAGGAACTGCGTTTCCTTGAACGGATGAGAGCTTAGCTGGGATGCAGGCCCATGTGTCAGAGTAGTCAGGGGCGTGAATACAGTGCAAGATATGGGACAGTCCGTTGCCTTCAAGGTTTCAGTTGTGAATTTCTATTCTCATTGATAGGCAAAACAAAATAAAAAGTTAAGATAATGAAGCTCCCTAAGGGCTCTGTACTGCTCCTATTGAAGTCAATGGCAATCTCTCCATTGATTTCGGTGAGGGATGGACCAGACCCTAAGTTTTCATCTCTTCTTTTAAGAGCATTCAGATTTTGCTGAACAATCATTTAAATTAGCATACTAAGCTCACAGTAGAAAGTAAATAATACAGTGAGAAAAAAAACCCAGTTTTAAGCTATGAACTTTTTAATATGCGTTGTTTCAGAGGAGAGAAGAGGTTTGGCCTCTAATTTTAAGACTGATTACCTGACTGACTAATGGCAGTATATGTTGTATCCCCCTGTAGTTCAGATGCTGCATATGGCAGCTGGTCAAGCTACTGTTAAGAGCAAAAGTCTTGCAAATTTGTGCATAAGAACAAATTGAAAAATTATCTTTCCCAACATTATTAAAAACACACATGATATAGTATAAAACTTTACAGAGTGCTAAGATTCCAGGGCTTATGCACCAGGAAATGCTCCTGAGGGACAATCGTAGGCTGCCAGAATGCCTTGGAGGAAATGAGTTCCTGGAGAGGAAAAGCAAAAAGAGGGGAGGAATGGTAGGCTTATTTCATGAAAACACGGTTAGACCCTTTAATTTAATACAGGAAAAGCTATAGGCCAAACTCTGCATTTGTTAAATTGAGCAAAGACTCCCACTGAAGTCAACAGGAGTTTTGCTCAATTAAAAACCACAGAATTTGACCCACTGTGATTGAAGCAATACAGATATTTAAGAACTACACAGTTGTTAGTATCCATAGAGAATCTTTAAACTTCTCCAAATTCCCTACACCAATAGAACTGTTGAATATATTAGGAGAAAAAGAAGAGTGGAAAAATAGGGAGTTTTTACCACTGACTTAAGTGGGAGCAGGAGCAGGCCCAGGGTTTCCATAACGTAAGTATATATATATATTCATAACTGGGAATGTTGTTTGATAGGTTAAATGGAAACAATGTCTAAAAGTTGTTATGATGGAAAAAATATTGCAGAGAATGTGAAAAAAACTCCCTTTCAATGGCTAAATAAAGCCATCAAAAACCTCATATTTAACAAAATAAGAAGATAGTGGTCTACGGGGTAAAGGAAACATGACACAGACAATGACATTTTGGACTGTGTGTTACTTAGCAAAAAATCAGGATAACTTTCATCTGGATATGACAAATTACTCCCCAACAGTGAATCAAAGACTTCATGCCTTTCATTACAATGAAGCATGTGATAGCTACACACAATTAGGAAAAGAAAAAGGGTAAATTCAAATTGGTCTGGTAAAACAATCATTTATGTAAAAATCAGGGTTGAAAAAAAGTTTCTTCCAAAAGACTATATCTTACTGTTGCCTGCATCCTGGCTCTAACCTGAATGCACATCCAGGAGGAGTATTTAACTAGCCAAACCTCAGATACTTATAGAATGCTGGGATTGTGCAAAAAGCAAGGGTGGGGAGATGGAATAGGTATTCACTAGTTTTCTAATGACTATAAAATGCATAGATTGTGTAGTATTTAAAATCTTGACTCCACTGAAAGCCTTGGTAAGCCTGCCTTGTTTTTTTTCCAATTCCTCCTTAAAAATGTTTTGTCATTATTTGTTTTGATATACAAACCTGATCTCATAGACATATATACTTTACGTTCTTCTATAACCTGCAATTCATATAAAGAAATCTAAGTGTTTCTCCCAGTCAGCTCTCACTACTAAGTATGTGTTCTCATCCCTTAATGACTATACAAATCTCTTTATGCATAAGTGTTAAAAATTGGTAATAAATGGGATTAAAAACCTCTTCCCATATTTCTTCTAGGACTGAGATCCTTGGCCACAATGAAACATTGCCTTGGGTTATGTCTACATTAACCTGCAGTTCAGAGTGGGAAGGGCGGGGCGAGGGGGGGTGGTAGCAGGGGAACATCAAAGTGCTGCACTGTAACTCCCCCATGTGGATGCTACAGGTACAAACTAATAGGTTCCTTGTTCACATTTGAACTATGTTAATGCAAACTAGGAACCTTTTCATTTGTGCCCGCAGCATCCACGTTACAGCACAGCACTTTGGTGTACACTGCTGTTCACACCCCCAAAATCCAAACTGCGGAGCCGTGTAGATGAGCCCTTAGAAAGAGACTGGATTAAAAACTGAGTGAGAACTTTAACATTTAGCCCTTACTGATATATTAACAGTTCTAATAAATAAGCCCATGCCAGAAACCTTTTGTCTGGTTTTCCCATTTGGAGTTCACTTTCTTTTCCATCTTTCACTATCCTCTTTATCTGGGGGAACGTACTGTACAGGAGACCTTTAATAAGTAATTAAGAATGCAAACACACTGTGAAGTATGATGACAGATCTTTATCCTGAGAGGCTACCAATAATTCAGGAGCCAGAAAATTTTCAAAAAGACACTAGTTAGAAAAAGGATATTGCTGGAAAAAGGAAATAATTGAGGGAGAAATACAGACCGCTTCAGTCAATAGTTCATCTGAATTTTTACAACACTTAAAAAGAGAAAGAAAAGAGTAGCAGAATTCTGTAAGTGGTAACAAGTAAAGCTGACATTTTCAAAAGGGTCTGTAGGGAAATAGATACCTAACTCTCACTGAAGGTCAAGGGGAGGAAAGTGCTCAACTCACTTAGGCCCCTTGGAGAGTTCCGGCCTTCCAGCCAACTCTTGCAATGAAGTGTGCACCTTCAGTTCCCTGAAATTGATTGGGGTAAGGCCAAACAAATCAAATTTTCTGAGCATCTAGTGGGTCTGGAACATGACAGAGCCCCTCAAACTTCCCAGGGACAAATGTTCAGAAGTGATCAGAATTTAAGCCTCAGTTCCTTGAAAATCATGTACAGCTACATTTTTGCAACACTTAGCCAGCTTAGTGAAGACAAGCCATGAAGGAGACAGAGTAATCATTCACATAAGCAAAGGATGCATTGACATTATGTAGACAAACACTTCACCGGTTTCAAACCTTGCTGGATCTCTTTCCAAAGGCATCTGTCTCAGTCAATACACAGGATTTTTGAAAACAAGCAGCAGTTGTATTTCTCAGTTTAATAAAGATCACGCAGCTGCCAGCGTACGGTACTGTTAACGCTGTTCAGAAGCATGCATGGCTCTATCGATGTGTTGTTACTATTATCATCACCCCTGCTGGCTTTATTATAAGTGACAATGGAGCAGATAATGAAGGAGGAGTGTAAGGTCAGTCAGCTCTCATATGTTCCACTCTTTCTACACTAACTGCTGCTGGTGCCCATTTTTATTAGCTTGTTTTAATGTGTTGATCATTCTGAGCATTTTTTCTCCCCAAATCGGCACTCTTTTTAGTCATTCAACAAAAGTTTCAACTCTTCTTTTTTTTTTATAAGCTTCATGAAATAGTAAAGCAACAAAAATCCGCACTTCAATGCACAAATATAAGAACAGTGAGATAAAGCAAAAGCTCCTGGAACAATGCCTTCTAAATAGCAGAGAACTGCTGTACGATGTCATAATCCTACGTAGCGTTTAGCAACCATGTTGGATGTAGTAAAACCTAGACTGGTGGCTGCGAAGTAATCTGCCTCATTCATTTTCTAGCATACATAAAAATTAGAGATGCTTAGAAACAGGAAGGGTTAAAATTTTGAAAAGCCTCCCTTATACTGTGGCTCAGAGAATCCCAATCCAGAGGTGTATTCAATCTCTGTTCCACTTTATCTAAACCTCCAACATTTGGGGGTTTGGATAAGTAGTTGTAGTTCTAGCTGCAGCATCTCTCTATTTAAGTAAGTATTTCCATGATGGAAGATCTTTTCTATTATTTTTACCTATCTTGCTAAAACCATCTTTTAAAACATTCAAGCCCCAAGTTTTAATTTTGCAAACCAATGAAATTCGGTTAGAAGAATAAGTTTTTAGACCAATGTCCTTGAACACACTTTGATGATGAAGACAAATAACCAGCTGCTGCTTCACACATGCTGAGAAAGCTTGGAACAAAAGATACTGATTGTAATGATACATTGCAAAAGCTGTAGCAGCAGAGAACTTCAGTACAAGACAGCCTTCCTGTTAAATCAAAGGTCAAGAAGAGACTCTTCCTGTTGTTCTATGACAATTATAGGCTGCTAATATCTTAAACTGGCTCCGGGGTTTCTGACTAAACTCAAAACTAAATTAAAAGGCGGCAGCTTACACAGAAAACATGGGATAAGACTTCTGTGTTAATATGGATACTATTCAGCTCGCTGGTAGGAAGTATGAACTGCAATTAGACAGTGTCCAAATAGAGATTTTTATTTTATTTTAAATTACTTCTAGTGATCCTATTTTTCCTAATGTTTGCTGGTTAAGATAAGTTTGCAATGACAGCCATGCTTTATTTTTAAACAAAGCTAGCTTCTTCACCTGACCAGATCTGCTTAAGCTTTCAAGCAGTCATAAGTGCATATTTTTAACAATGAGGATAATTAACCATTAGAACTCACCACAGGTTGCAGTGGATTCTCCATCACTAGCAATTTTTTAAGTCAAGATTGATTTTTTTCTTAAAAATAATAGTTCACCCACAGCTGTTGAACTTCAAGCAGGAATTAATTCAGGAAAGCTCTATGGCCTGTGTTATGCAGGAGGTCAGATCAGATCAAAATGATCCCTTCTGGCCTTAAAAATCTATGAATCCACTGAGACAGTTTGCCTCTTTGCTGCTTTTCTTTGTGTTATACTGAGCTTGTAGTTAGTTACATGCATGGAGACTGAGTGACCTTTTTACCTCTAAAAGTGGCTACTCCAAAAGTGGTCCCAATTGCTGCTTATACTGCACTTGTTCTATGGAGGAATAGAGGCCTTCAGTTCTCCAGGTCATTCAACTGAATTCTCACACAAAATATTAAAGTCAGAGATATGCTGGGGCAGAAAGGTCCCAACAGTTCACCCATTTTGCTGACCACTTACTAACTGCTTCTCATGTGCAAAACAAGTACATCCATATAGGAGCCTGGCGAAGTTCCACACATGAATGCCAAAGGGCAAAACATGTTGATGGTAACCTATCCTTCAAGACAAATCTATTTTAAAATACTTGCTTTTCCACAAACCAGTTTCTTTAACTAAGTTTTTAGATAAAACAGAAGAAGACCCCTGTTAGAGAACTGAAGACTATGCAATCAGTTTTTATACTATTTGATATTTTTCATTTTTGAATGTGGGGGAGGGAAGATTGTAGCAGTTCTGTGTTCTTGATGATTACTGTGCTTTTATTATGGGAAAGGGTGCTCAGAGCATGGGGATAAAGGGTCCTAGTGTGTATGATTTCTAAATCAAAGTAAACAATGAATAAATACTAAATTGTGAGGCCATGCACAAAATGATGAAAAATGTAAAGGGATATGAAAGACACTAAGTCTAGCATGTCCTGATGCTTGGAAGGGTTATTTAAACACCATGATTCCTTTCTGGCTAAACAGCAAACTTAAAAAATTATTTCTATTGGCACAAGAATTAAAATCAGAAGGACTTGCAAATATAAGTCTGAATACATAAGGAATATCATTAAATTTATTATTTATAGAGCATCATAATTGTGCATGCAGCATAAGATGTAATAGAAGACAATGTCCCTGCCAGAAACAACTTACAATCTTTTAAGTCCAGTTGTGGGAGGAGAGCCTTATTTAATTCATTAAAAAAAAAAAATGAAGACAGCCATGACTGAGTTACTGCAGAATCTTTTTACCATTACCCTTATCTTTCCTCAGCCTCACCCCCCAACCCTACCCTTATTTATTACTCACATTCAGAGTCACATCAAAAATTAGACTGTAAGTAAACTTGCCATTTTATTTGTTCTGTACAGTGCCTAGCACACTTCTGAATGCTATTTAAATAAGGAAGAGGACAGGAGAATTACATGATGAGCATTAAATCACTCAGTGTTCTTGCTATGACTATTAAGTGTGTGTCAGATTTCAGGAACTATGTGTGCACTGTTTGAAGAAGTAATCTCTTTATAAATGGTGTATTTATCATTAAGATATATGTCCCTATCCAGGCCCACTGCTTGGATACCACACTCAGAAGAAAACAAAAATGCCTACAGTATTCCTACTTAAAATTTTGCTGCATTCCAAACAGAAATTTTGAAGACTAACCATGGATATTTTTATAGCTCTGCAGTGGAGCTACATCCTTTTCTAAAGCTTATTTGCTGCACAGAACTTTGACCACGGCAACAGAAACCAATAGTGCCCAATCCCATTGAAACCAATAGCAAGATCCTCAAATTCCAAAAGGCAGGAACCACAATCCAGACTCAAAAAGACCCCAAAGTTCTTGAGAACAAAGTTTAAGAAGATGCATACAGCCTAAAAATATTTTATTCTTTAGAATTCAGAACAACACCAAAGTGACA
Source organism: Chelonoidis abingdonii (assembly GCF_003597395.2). Taxonomy (NCBI): domain Eukaryota; kingdom Metazoa; phylum Chordata; order Testudines; family Testudinidae; genus Chelonoidis; species Chelonoidis abingdonii. The sequence goes on from NC_133769.1 coordinate 107,250,354, forward strand.
CAAGACAGAGAGTAACAAAGCAGGCTGCTCCCTAGAACAGAGAGGCACAACTCACCCCACTTTATTGTAGGCTGGATAACTGCTGATAGACTGCTACAAGGTCAAGATCACACCTTAGCCTGCAAGCAGGACCAGGAAATCCCTAGATATTTTAAAGCAACAGCTTACAATTTTAACAATTTTCAATACACCATAAAAGCAACCTTAGAAATTAATTTGAAGGCCCCCTTCACTCTTAGTCATCCAAGCACAGGCTTTGGAGGCATTGACAGTTCACACAGGATCACTTAGGCTCAAAAAGCCCAAGATTGTCAGGAACCTGATGTGCTCTTTAAGAAAGGCTGAGGCAGTTACTCTCTATAGTAGGTTTCAGAGTGGTAGCCATGTTAGTCTGCATCTGCAAAAAGAATGGGAAGTACTTGTGGCACCTTAAAGACTAACAGATTTATTTGGGCATAAGCTTTTGTGGGCTAAAGACCACTTTATCGGATGCATGCAGTGGAAAATACAGTAGGAAAATATATACATATATATACACACACACACACACACACACACACAGAACATGAAAAAATGGGTGTTGCCATACTAATTCTGATAGCTCACCTTAATTGATTAGTCTCATTAGAGATGGTATGGCAACACCCATTTTCTTCATGCTCGCTGTATATCTATGATCGATCTATCTATCTAGATATCTTCCTATTGTATTTTCCACTGCATGCATCCGATGAAGTGGGCTTTAGCCCACGAAAGCTTATGCCCAGATAAATTTGCTAGTCTCTAAGGTGCCACAAGTACTCCTGTTCTTTTTTCTTTATAGTAGGGGTGACCAAAACTTACTGACCCCCTGAACCACATATGACAGTCTTCAGAAGTTCGAGAGATGGGGCACACCTGCTGGGGCTCAGGGCTTCTGCCTCATGGGAGGCACCTGCCAGGGCTTGGGGCTTCTGCGCCACTCCTGCTAATGCCCGAAGCCCTGGCAGGCATGCCCCAGGTGGCTGAAGCTCCGAGATCCCTCTCCTCACTGGGCATAAGCCCCTACCTCACCACCCTGCTGCAAGGCAAAGGTCCCAAGCTCCCCACTCCCCAGTCTGGTAGGTGGAGAATGGGGGAGGAGCATGGGGGGCTTTGCCAGCTTCACTTTAACTGCAAAAAATCCATATGCTTGAGCCATAGTTTGGCTACCCCTACTTTATGGGCTATTTTAAAGCCTGGGGCAAGCTGACTTCTCTGTGCCCCCTTGTGGCACACTGTGGCAGTGGTTTTCACCTCCATTTCCCTCTTCATCCCAACAATAGCCCTACCTTACCTCAGCAAGGCCCAGCCAAGCAGCAGTCTCAGTGTTGCCAACCCTCACGATTCTTCTGCGAGTGACAAGTTTTGGCTGGAGCTGGGGCTGGAGCTCAGACTCACAAGTACCCCAGAAGCTCCAGCCCTCAACCGAATTTGAGCCCTTCCTGGGGAAAGCCACCCTTTGACTGGCTGCTGCCCGACTTGCCCATCTCCTGGGACAGAGAAACCCATCAGTGCTGTCACAGAAAGAGCTCTCTCCCCCACCCCACCTCCTCAGCAACCCCAAGCCATTCTCGGGGACCTTGTGGACAGAAAGAGCCCAGCAGATCAGGATAGCTCTGCCCCCTCTTCTCCTGTGAGCAATAGGATTGTAAGGGGGGAGAAGGGAAGAGCCAAACTCTGTCCAGGAAGAGGCAAATGGGGGATGAAGATCCCCTGGAGCTGCCCCCTAGCCTGAATGGGGGGAAGGGGATGCAGCTGCAGCCCCCAGGGCTACCAGAGGGGATGAGAAACCCCCAGAGGAGCAGAGGTGAGGGCAAGAGCTGACCTGATTGCAGGGTTGGGGGATGCAGAACTGATGGAGATGGGAGCATGACTGATGCAAGTATTGGGGAACAGGATTGATGTGGAGGTGGGGATGGGACAAGCTTAATTGATGGGCAGATGTAGAGGCTGAGAGCTACTGCAGCAGGAGCCAAAAATCATCTTACCCTAGAAATTTGAAAGAATTGGCAAAACTGTCATGTACACACATACATTGGGGATGGCCAGGGAGAGGTCAAAAAATCAAGACTGGCCAAAAAAACCCACAATATCATCTGTTTAAAACACACACACACACAATTTTGGTGGTCTGATGATTTGGGATTTCTTATTGTGGGTAATACTGCAGTCTCTAGTCCAAAGAACATAAAACAAAAGGTTCTTCTGCCCCTTCTAGGCTATCCTTCTACCTCATTCACTTGTAGTGCTGACCCTCTGGACTTTTCCCCTGGAATCCTTCCCCAAGTCTAGTTTTCCCCAGGTTGGATCCTGATTCCCAGTCTACCTCCAGGCCATCTGCCTCAGGGCTGGCCTTTTCCCAGGCATGCAATAGGAGTCTCCTTCTCCCCTATCAACCTTTTCCTAGGACAAGTCACAGGACACAACCTCCCTCATGCATCTCTCCTCACCAACTCAGCGTTCCCAGCCCTTGATAGCAGTCACCCAGCTCTTCCCCAGCTGAGTCTGATAACTGAATTGTCCACTTTCCCAGCAGATCATGATCAGCTGGGGAGACAGTTGATCTTTCACAGGTGAGGCTAAGCCCCACCTCCCTTAATGGGCAGGCCATCCAGCCAGCCTCAACTGATAAAATAATTAGCAGAATTTTATCATGCCACCTAAAATTCATGCTTGCCATGGCAGTTTTAATTAAAAGGACAGCTCATATGGGAGTCTTACCATTGAATTAAATAGATAATGGATCAAGCCCATTGTGACTGGGTCTTCCTGAAATAAAAATATTCAATTTATATTGCATACAACAATAAGCTTTTTGCTTGAAATTATTTTTCTAACCAAGAAGTTATTGTTATTGCAGCAAAGAGTCTTGTGGCACCTTATAGACTAACAGACGTTTTGGAGCATGAGCTTTCATGGGTGAATACCCACTTCGTGTCTGTTAGTCTATAAGGTGCCACAAGACTCTTTGCTGCTTTTACAGATCCAGACTAACACGGCTACCCCTCTGATTATTGTTATTGGTTATTCACTATTATCCTGTTTAAAAGTTCACTGTCCAGTCACAGGCCATCAGTAATACCAGGTGACTTAAGTGATCAGTTATACACCACAAACAATGAGTAGTGAATACACAAAGCAATAGTAACAGCAAATAGCTCATGAAAAGTGCAAATGCCAGAGTTTGTTCATAAAGTATTCAATGGATACCTATGGATAACAAATACAATCAGAACAACAGAATCAATTTGCAAATTATTTCAAATGCAAGAGAAGCCAGTATTTGTCAGATGCATTTTTCATAATGAATAATTCATCCAACTCTAGCTGTGATGCTGCACATGTTCATTTGTAGTCTTTAAAAGTCCATTTCAAAAGGAGCTTAGAAAGTAGACTTGCAAAACCTATACCCTAGTTTTTAACCAATGCAATGAATAATTAGTGTTGTGAATACATATCTCTGGTTCCAAAAATCCTGGCTAAAATTTTCACTAGTGGATACCCAATGTTCTACCTGAATAGAGATGCTTTCCAGAATTGGGGTCTATAGTTTGTCTGGTAGAGAAATATGTAATCTCTATTGACTGTTCATCACCTTTGCACCTTTTCTTGACATCAGAGCCACAGATGAAGCAATGGAAATATTAGACTAATACCACACTACTAATTACAAAATAGCCAATCATAGTGTAAATATCTTCCCAGTTAGCTCCTTGACATTACATGGAACCAAGAAGTTCTGTTTTACAGATCTCATCAAAAATTTTGAAAAAGTTAAGAATCTCTTATTACTCACTTTGTAAGCACCACTATTTTTGTAAGAGAAAGTGGAGCCCACTTCATACTTTTGTTATCAAAAGAAGAAAGACAGTCTTTCATCATAAACAGAGAATTTAAATGAATGTTAGAAAAGGATTCCCATAGAAACAGTTTCTTCGGGTAAACCAGATAGCTTGACAGTGTTATTCTGGAAGTACTACAAGCCTTGTCTTATTAAAAAAAACAACAACAAAAGGAGCTGGCTGGCATTTTTCATTTTTGTACCAAAACCTCCAAATCTATAGTTGAGTATTTGCAGACAGTATGAAATCTTTGTTGTCTGTGATTGACAATCTTCCAGATTCACTAACCCCACAAGAAAGCAGCAATGAACAGCTAAAAAGAACTGAATTGCCCAACATATAAAAGAAATTTAATTTTAAAAGCACTGTAGCTGTATCAGAACTTAAAACATTTTATTTTAAATGCTGTGAGTTTTAAAATGGTGTTCCCAGGAAAAAGGGTGGTGAGCTCTAAAATACAATTCATTCAGGAGACGATGGGCCTGATTCTTATTTATGTTAATGCCTACTTACACTGCTCTGGCTTTCAAGTATCCACTAGGTACAAGCCAAAGCTTCAGTCTGATTTTCATGGAGTACTGACCACATTCAATATGTTTTAAAATGAAATTTTTGCAGGACATCTGGTAGATTAAGGATTAGAAGGGTGACTATGGAAGATAAAACCCCTAATATTGGGATATCTGCTCACCCTACAGCCAGATCAGATGGGTCCTGTTAGTACCAATCCAGCACTGAAAACATTTGAGCCTCTCCCTGACACAGAGGTAAACAGAGGAAGGTGCAAGAATCCTACAAGAATAGTTCGAAGAATAGCTAAGATCAGGAGGAAGCTTAGGCTGGGATCTACTCTGCTATCATTTACCTTACCTGTAAAAGGCAAACGTCAAGAAAGGAGCAAGTTTGGTGGCTAGTGTGTAAATGCTGTTGGTGGAGGTCAGAATGCCACCTGCATGAAGCTTCTTAACATAACTGGCATCTTCTACAACATCGTTGCTTTGCATTAAAAATAGTTCTCTAAATTAGAAGCATTTTTATTTAGGCATTCTTAAACAAAAAAGGCATAACTTGGCAGAAGAGTGAATGAAAGCATTAATAGCAAGATAGGTATGGAACTCAAGTGATGTCTTCATCGATACAATGCAATTATAACCTGGAAACATTTCATTTATCTCACAAAAAGGTTTTTTTTCTACTAGTTTGTATAACAAACATGACCTGTGATGGAAAACCACTGTGTCTTTTAATTCTGGATATTCTTTGGATGGTCTGTTAATAGGACAAGCTGTCAAATTTGTTACTGCAAGTTCACATCATTCAGCACTTTACCCTGGAGAAGCTCTAGGGGTGATGCAGTATATTCAGGACTTTTCATTTCTTCCACAGGCACTGTTGGTTTACTCTAGAGGGGACTCCTACTACTCATTTTTCAAGCACAACAGACCATTATGAAGGGCAAAATCTAATGACAAACCCCTTGCTATTGCAGGAACACTATACCAAGCCTCCAGGACTAGCAAGTTACATTTTCCACCTGAAAAAAATCACAAGCAAAAGTGGTGATTCCTGATGATGATGAAAAAAATAATGTGGTATTGCTGCAGGTTTCCGAATCAAGAAATTGCAAACAAATAAGTCCATTTTCCTGTGCTTCTTTGGTGAGCAATCTTGTCTTACGGGTCAAATTGTCCCAATCAGCTTTCAGCTAAGAGAAAGACAGACACTACATACACTGCACATGGCCTAGACATTAGTGATTAAATAAACAATACCATTCTGTGTTAGTTTTATCTTGGCAATCATTTTGTTTTCACAGCTTTATAAATAAAAGTAGTGACATTATAGTTGAATGTGGTTCATGGTAAAATGGTCTAATAGGCTCATCTCTCTCAATTATTGGTAGACACCAAACATCTTTCCCACTAAAAAAAAAATCTGATTGCCCTAGCCTGTTATCACGATCTCAATAGTCATTTTGCATCAATAGAATTATTAAAATACAATAGTAACAAATATACCTATTTTGTACAACTATGCCTGCTTTGTACTTGAGTTAGGTCCAGACAGAATCATGCCTGGTTAAACCAGTATTGGTTCAACATTTAAACTATTTTAAAATCACTATTTAACACTTGGTAATATAACCCCTTTAACATATACAATATGATTAAGGCTACATTTATGTCACAGAGGTAATGAAGGTCACGGAATCCATAACTTCCAGAGACCTCGCTGACAGTCTCTGTTTCAACCCCAGGGTCCGTGGAACTCTGGAGCTGTCAGTCAGATCCTAACAGAGTTCTGGTGACAGGCAACAAAGGGCCCCCTGCAAAGATCCAGCAACAGGTGGCAGACTTCTGAGGAGGTCCTTCTCAGGGTTCCAGTGACAGGTGACAGCCTCGGGCAAGCGGCTGGGGTGTCCCATTTTTTTGGGGGGAAATACACTCACTCTGCAGCTCCCAGCCACCGTGGGTGGAGAGGGAACCCCACAGCTCTCAGCCACCACGGTGGTGGGGAAAATCATGGAGCAACAGCAGCAAAAGTCACAGACAGGTCACGGCTTCTGTGAATGTTTGTTTATTGCCCATGACCTGTCCATGATTTTTACTAAAATTAACCATGACAAAATCTTAGCCTTAAATATGATTGATAGAAGATTTCAGAAGATTTCTCCAGACCTCTCAATCAGCACCTTCTATCAACATTAAATTCACTTTAAAAAAAATAAAATTTAAAAAGGGCAATAATGTGTTCATTTGGATGCAGTATTCTGTGCAAGCTGTGATTTCTTTTTTCCCTTCATTCTGCAACTTTTAATGTCATTAAGGTTATGTAATTTACATTATTAGTTTTTTGTACCAAAAATGCACTCAAAATCCAAATAGTTAACGACATTTTTAGGCCAATGTAAATCTAGGAAATTTGTACATTTTTATGTGACACAAATACAAACTCTGAAGAGCTGAAATCCTTTCCAAAAGTACCATAAACATTCTCACACAAATATCTAAAAGAATGGGAGCCAAAATGTTTATTTCATGCCTCAAGCTACTACTACACTACCTAGACAAATTATAACATTTGGAGAACAATGATACTCTGGTGAATGGTACAATATATACTTTATAAAACTACACAGAGTGAACACTTAAAGTTACGTAACTATGCCTTCATACCTGAATATGGCTCAAAATAAAAATACATTGTTTGAAAAGAGCTCCCATTTTCTCTGACTTTCTCCCATGTATCACTAACAATACAAAAACAAAGAGCAATGTGCATATCCTAATGACAATAGTGCCACATCCATTTCCCTACTTATATGAGAATGCTTGCTGAAATATCAGACTTGAAGTGCTTTTTGAGTTTCATTCTTCCAGCCATATTAAAGCCACTTGCTTTATTAGGCTAAAACAACAATACGAGAATGAAATATCACGCCATGCATATGAATTCTACACCTTTACAAAATGTGTATGTAAGTGGTTTTGGAAGTTCAACTTTCCTTGTAAAGACCAAAAGAAGCAGTGCAAGGAAAGTTTAACTTCCAAACCCTGGCACCAATGTATGTACATATTTTGCATACATAACTTGGCAATAACAAATCAGACAGTAATTTACAAGGCCAATACTAAACATTTGATTACAGAAGTTTAATGTTATCTTAACAAAGGTTAACAAGTGACTTGGTCATGATCTATGAGAACCTAAATGTAGAAAAGATTTCTGATCGTAGAAGGCTCTTCAGTCTAGCAAACAAAGGTATAAGAAGATCCAATGGCTGGAAACTGAAGACAGACAAATTCAGACTAGAAATTAGGAGAATAAATTTAACAGTGGAGGTAATTGGCCATGGAAACCTTGTCTCTTTCATCAATAAAAGTTAGTCCAGTAAAAGATATTGCTTCACCCAGCTTGTTTCTCTCATTGGACCCATACTCAAGGATGTGGTGGACTCTGAACCACTTGAAGTTTTTAAACCAAAACTGTATGCCCTTCTAAAAGCTATTCTCTAGTTTGACCACAAATTGTAGAGTAGATGCAAGAATAACTGTGTGAAATTCTATGGCCTGTGGTATGCAAGAGATCAGACTAGATCAGTAGGGGCAACCTGTGGCGCATGGGCTGCACACAGCCCATCAGCGTAATCTGCTGGGGGGCCATGAGACAATTAGTTTACATTGACCGTCCATAGGCACGGCCACCCACAGCTCCCAGTGGCCGCTGTTTGCTGTTCCCAGCCAATGGGAACTGCAGGAAGTGATGCACGCCACAGGGACATGCTGGCCACCACTTCCCACATCTCCCATTGGCTAGGAATGGCGAACCACAGCCACTGGGAACTGCGGGCGGCCGTGCCTGTGGATGGTCATTGTAAACAACTGTCTTGCGGCCCACTCGCAAATTACCCTTACAGACCACATGTGGCCCATGGGCCACAGGTTGCCCACCACTAGATGATTGTAATGGTCCTCCTTCCAGCAAAAAAAGTCTATGAATAATTTAGGAATTGTCACTAATATTTAATAATTAGTATACCTATTACATTCTACCAGCTATATATTCCCGGATATATTTGTGTTCAATAAATACAATTTTTATTACTTTTGTATGTCAAGCAATGGTTAATCTACATCTATATCTTATGGTCTGTGAAATCAACTAAAAAATAAATAGTTTTAAAAATGGACAAAATTTCTATTCTGTAGGTAACGGTTTCAAAAGCACCGAAGACAATTAAAATCAATAGGACTTTGGCTCCAACGTCATTTTTGAAAATGGGATTTAGGCTTAAGGTAACATTTTCAAAAGGACCTACTTGAAGCTTTAAACAATATTGTCATAAACATACAGCTAAGGCTGGCATAAAATCCCTCTTTGCCCTGTAAAGAGTTAATTCCTCATTTACCTGTAAAGGATTAAGAAGCTCAAATAACCTGGGGGCCCTTGATTAAAATGGACCAATAAGGGGAGAAGATACTTTCAAACCTGTGGGGAAAGGTTTTTTGTCTGTGTCTCTGGGAGCCAGCTAGGAAACAGGGCAGGGGAGAAATATATCTCCCTAGCTATATCTGAACTAAGCATCTAGTCTTGCAGAAATAGTAAATAATAGCAGAAAAGAAATGTGTTAGATTACCTTTTGTTTTAACTTGTGAATTTTCCCAGTGCTAAGGGGGAGGTTTATCCCTGTCTTTGTAACTTGAAAGTTTTGCCTAGAGGGGAAATCCTCTGTGTTTTTGAGTCTTTTGTTATTCTGTGAAGTACTTACCATCCTGATTTTACAGAGGTGATTCTTTTACCTTTTCTTTAAAGAAAATTCTCTTTTAAGAATCCAATTGATTTTTCATTGTTCTTAAGATCCAAGGGTTTGGGTCTGTGTTCACCTGTACCAATTGGTGAGGATATTATTCTCAAGCCTCCCCAGGAAAGGGGGTGTAGAGGTTTGGAGGGATATTTGGGGAAGGTAGGGCTCCAAGTGGCCCTCCCTGAATGTTTGGTTAAATCACTTGCAGCGATACTGTCATAGACAGATGGTTAAGGGTTAATGTCTCTTTTACCTGTAAAGAATTAAGAAGCTCAGTGAACCTGGCTGACACCTAACCAGAGGACCAATGGGGGGACAAGATACTTTCAAATCTTGGTGGAGGGAAGTCTTTGTTTGTGCTGTTTGTTTTGTTTGCTCTGTTCGACTATTAGGAGCTAAGAGGGACCAGCATTACACCAGGATTTTCTTCAATCTTTCTGAATCAGTCTCTCATGTTTCAAAATAGTAAGTAATAGCCAGGAAAGGCGGATTAGTCTTAGTGTGTTTTCTTAACTTGTAATGGTGTCTTTTACTGAAGGATTTTACCTCTGCTTGCTGTAACTTGTAATCTCAGGCTAAGGGCAGGGGGAGGTCCTCTAGGCTATTGATCTGAATACCCTGAAAACATTTTCCATCTTGATTTACAGAGATAATTTACCTTTTCTTTCTTTAATTAAAAGCTTTCTTTTTAAGAACCTGATTGATTTTTTTTCCTTGTTTTAAGACCCAGGGAATTGGGTTGAACTTACCGGATTGGTGGTGGGAAAAGTCGGGGAGGGGAGAGTTAATTCCTCTTTGTTTTAAGATCCAAGGGTTTGGATCAGTGTAGCCTCTCATGGGTAATCCCAGGAGGGGAAAGTCTGGGGGAAAAAGAGGAGGGTCTAATTTCTCCTTGTTTCGATCCAGGGGTCTTAGGGTCTTGATTCCGCCAGGGAAGGTTTTGGGAGAACAGGAAGTGTGCCAAACACTATATTTTTGGCTGGTGGCAGCGTACCAAATTTAAGCTGGTAATTAAGCTTAAAAGTGATCATGCAGATCCCTACTTTTTGGAGGCTAAAGTTCAAAGTGGGGAAAAAACCTTGACAGATACTAAGGCAAGGAAGGGATTTGTGCCTTGGGGAAGCTGGTAAAAATAAGTTTAGGGGGTCTTTCATGTGGGTCTCCACATCTGTACCCCAGAGTTCAGAGTGGGGAAGGAACCCTGACAAATATAAACAAAGGCAAAAAATAAAAGTAATTATAACAATTCCCTTCCCCTTTCCTATACTATAACTTTGGGATATCAGTTATGATGTATATTAGCTTTTTTATTTCTTTAAGTGTCCTGAATCCAAGGGTATCACACATGTACACATTTTCATCAGCGCTATAGTTTCCATAATATGGTCATTCCAGCATAAGCTGGTGGTTTATAGACCACGAGATATGACACCCTTCCCAGCAGGTTATAAGAAGTTTCTTTGGCAAGAGGGTTTATGTTTCTGAAATCTACACAAAATAACAGAAACACAAAAAGTTTCTTTGCTTTCTAATTTCTGTACATAGAACCATAGAGACTCAGTCTTTCTTTATGTTTAGTGGCTTCTGCAAACTCAAATGTCTTGGCTGTCTACCTAAATGCCAAAATGTTTGCTACTTTCTGATTTTAAAAGTTCTGAACTCACCTCACATTTTGAGCCTCTGTGTGTGTTGAAAGGCCAAAAACAATGGGAAAATTGTGCAGTATTCAGTTTGGACAACAGAATTTGCATCTCAAAACACAACAAGGATATTCCCATCCCTTTCACCCACTGCCCTCCACATTTCCAAAAGGCCAATATTTTTTGCTTAGCTACTTGGTTAATAATACTAATTAACATTTATAGAAAACATGTGTTCCATACTTTGAAAAAACATTAAACTAACACACACGTACAGCATTTCTATGAGGTAGGCATGGTGATCACCATTTAAAAAAAAAAATCAGTATTTGCAAACAGTTACCACAGAATGGTATGTGAGATATGTGGTACAAATTCTAATTATATTTTACATTGTATGTCAGATACTATCAGTAGCATAGTTGAGGGTAACCTCAGATAAACTGAATGTACCCATTTTTCATTTAGGGAATATGGAGCTTCATTTAGATTAGTGTATCCACTTTTTTTTTTAAACTACTACACCACTAGATAGATACTACCTTCTGATAACTATTAATATGGGCATGTCTACACAAAAAATTAGTCTGAGGCAAGCTTGAGTGTGAATCTACCCCATGCTAGCCTACTCTACACTGTGTCTGTGTGGACCATGCTACTATGCACCAACAATTCCTTAATGCACTTTGATCTATTCCCATTTCAAAGTGTCCAGGCCCATACTAATGTAATAACCAATGCAGACAGGTTACAGTGGTATATTTTCCACATTTCTTGGAAAAATTGTATCATAACGTGAGATTCAACATTCACCATCATCTTAGTAAATGTTTTCTACCACTAGAGTCAATGGCTAACCTGGAATTGGGAAATATCTATGGTTATCCCTGTAGTAGCCTATTAGCAACACACAGTCATGTGACAGTAACCGGTAATGCAGAGATCTTAAAAATTTCATAAAGGTATTGATGGCAGCAAAACAAAGTAACTACAACAATGCTACTATATGCCCCAATTTAGCAAAGTATGTAAGTGTGTGCCTAAATTTACTCACATGAGTAGTCCAGCTGACTTCAAGAACACTACTCACATGCTTGAAATGTGGACATGGTTAATCAATCTGCTGAAGTAGGGCCAGATTGCTTTTTAATTCTTTTAATAGTATGAAGCAAAATGGGGATTATTCACAAAGCCTCATTTTCAGCAAGGCTTTCTTACAGTTTCCCTGTGTAGAATCCCTGCCATCGGCAGTCTCTCACTTTCAGAAGTATTGAGCACAAAACATACTCCAGGAGAGTAATGTCTTGACAAGAAGTATTTTTATGGATACATTTTTTTTAAGTGAGAGGTCACACAGAAACACTCTTCTAGTTAAAATGTGGCAAGCCTTAGTTTAAGCAAATTATTACAAGTTAAACTAATGTACTTCACTTCTGGAAGTGAAAGATAACTAGATTGTGTAATTTATTCAGAGTTTAAATGTTAAATCCCCCACCTCAAACCCAGATCACTATGCACACCAAAGAGGGATTAGTTAAAAGACTGAGCTAATAACAACTAGCTCAAAGTTTGACTGTAGCAAAATCCAACTCTGGCTCCTTTCTTTAAACTTTTCTAGTAGAATCTAAAAATTGCCTCAGCTGAATTGCTATCCATTACCTCACAATTTTAAAAGGCCAAATTCTGTTCTCATTTAAACTGTTGTAAATCCAGAATAATTCCAATTACTTCAAAAAAGTGATTTTGTATGAACATCAACTGAGAGAGCAAAATTTGTCCCTTTATTACCTCTGCTTTTGTTTATCACTAAAGTGTCTTTTGGACTCCTTTATCTTACAGTTTGAAACTCTACATCATTAACAAAAATGACCTTAGGCTTGCTTTTCTTCCTTGTTCTTTAAAACTGCATTTTAGCATAGGGACACACTTGGTAGACCATAACATTTGCTACTATCAATGTTAGTCACTTTAAGGAGAGGGGTGTTCTTTTCAGGGGGAGGTGTTAAATCAATTTTTCCCAACACTAGAATTTTTTTTTACCTCTAATATATTAAGAGGCAAAATAAACAAACTCAGTCTACATAAGCAGTGATAGACACCATACATGTTTCCCCACTGACTTTCAGCTGAAAAGAATCTAGGTCCACATTTTAAGAAGTTTGCAGGCAATGATAATTTATTGGGCTGGATGTACAAATTATAAAGTGAAATTATGTAGCTTGGTTGAGAGGATCATAAAGGGAGTGTAGCTGAAACTCTCCCTCAGTTCTCTCACAATTCATAGCCTGTGTATCTAAGGACTCTGAAAAGCATGGATGGAAGTTGGATTGTGGGATCCATGCTGACTGTAACATCTCAAAGAGCCTCAGATATTATAGGGTAAACAATCATACTGTCTTCTTCAAGCATGTCAGTGAGGATCCCACTGCAGATGACTGGCAAGCAGTATCCTCTTTCAGATGGTGTGTATGAGGCATATTAGCTGCGTTAATCAAATAAAGATTGAAAAACCTGGTACCTGCCTTGGCTGCCTTGTTAACTGCATAATGTTTAACAAAAGTCAGCGGGGGTTATTCCATGTGGCTGCCTTACAAAGCTGAGACTGGCACATTTCTGAAGCAGACTGACGAGGTCATCTGCACTCTGATGGAATGTGCAGTGATGTTTGGCAGGAAAAGCTCACAAGTCAGCTAACAATATGTGGAAATGCACTGTGTAACCCACTTGGAAAGTCTCTGTGAGCCTGGCCTTTCAATACACCTAATATGGCCACAAAGAGATGGAGAGAGAGCCAGAAGGGCTTAGTCCTGTCTAGGTTACACAGTTGAGATCTGGAAATGTCCTGAGTGTGAAGTTTCTTTGCTCCTGGAGACAAATGTTTCAGAAAGAAGACTAGAAAAGTGAGTGACTGACATTACTTTGCAAATGAACTTCTGGTGTCATTTCATCACCACTTGTGCCTGTGAAACAACATGTTGGCAGTCCAACCATGAGGACTTCAGTCTCGCTGACTCTCTGAGCTGATGCGATGGTGACTGAGAAGACCATCTTGATAGTAAAGGTGGTACAAGGAATATTCAATTATAGCTTCAAGGAAGGCTTCACAAGCTGTCAGAGGACCACACTGAGGTCTGAGGTGGGATTTGGGTCTCTAACCTGAAGGCAGGCATGAAGAAGGCCCTTGATTAATCTTGACACTGTGCCTCCCTGCCAAATACCATATGAACAAATTGGTCACAGTACCACCCCAAGAACTGCTAGAACTAACTTGATGGATAGACCCTCTGAATATGTGGAAAGGCGGGGTGAGGGGGGGTATTAGAGAGACAAGGTGAGCGAGGTAATACCTTTTACTGGACCAGCTTCTGTTGGTAAGAGAGACAAGCTTTCAAGCTTACACAGAGCTCTTCTTCAGGTTGGGCAAACTTAATCAGAGTGTTTCCCAGACATGAAGAAGAGCTCTACGTAACCTCAAAAGCTTGTCTCTCTCACCAACAGAAGTTGGTCCAATAAAAGGTATTACCTCACCCATCTTGTCTCTCACATATCCTGGGACCAACATGGCTACAACATTGCATACAGGAAAAGGGTGTGTCCTTCTCACTCCTATCCCTGGCAATGACTCTTATTATGGACACAATCAGGGACAGGATGGAATGCCCACTTGAATCACCTCCAACTGCAAAGAACGTGGTCCCTAGATGACCTGAAGCTGTACATGAATATTCTAGAGATGACGACTCTTGGGCTGGCCTGTATCAGGGCTGGATGCTGTCTGGATGAGCATCACTGAGGGAGTGCTCCAACCAAGTGCAAGAAATTCTCATTCAGAGCAGGAAAAGCTGCCACTCAAAGGACCTGCTCTGCAAAAAGAAGGCTTTCCAAATGGGTGACCCAGAACTATGTGAATCTGGTTGAAACCCTGATTCCAAGGATCCTGGATTATATGCTGTTTCGGAAACAGTCAGTACTCACCTTTAGCTCTTTCAAAATCCATCTAGCAGCAATATCGGCGCATCATGCACCAATTTTGTCAGATTCCAATTTCCTCACACCTTACAGTATCAAATCTGATCTCTCCTGCATGTGCATCTATAGTGAATCCACAAGAACACATACTAAAAGAAGAACCACAGCTCTCATTGACCTCTTCACACATATTAAGCCACTCTGGAATATGGGAATCACAAAAAAAAAAAGAAGAAGAAGAAAGAGAAAAGAAAGAGCTCTAATGTTCTTTTACCTTCAAATATTATCAGATATACATTGTTTGGCCTAGACACTGCAGCTGTTTCATACTTTGTCATATTATCTAGCCTCCTTTTCAATTTTCATACTTAACTGAACAAAAAATTCAAACAGTTTCAGTAAATATGAATACAAAACTGTGCTTTAACTAATATTAATCTATAGGCAAAGAACCGGTATCCTACATATGGACAGATGACATTTTCCAGCTTTAGAAGTTAGGTTTGAGTCTGGGTAGAACTTTTGTTAGCCCTCCCAGTTTCAGTTTGCAATGGGTTCATGAGCTATGTACAACAAAACTGGGTCTCAAGAGTTTATAGACTATAAAGTATGAAAATTCTAGGCAAAACAAAACTAAAACTTATATTAGACAAAGTTTGGTTTACATGTAACTGTGATTAATGCACATGCTTGAAAATATTAATCGCTATTTTAATTTGAAGACTGAACAGAGGAGTTGTTTGTTTTTTTTTAAGAAGGGGAGAGTGCAAGTTTTAAAAAATATTTTTAAAAAATAAATGTGCTTTACAGAAGGTTATTGAGGATGGTTACGTCCAAAAAGAATACTGGAGAGGGGGCACCCAACTGGTAGAATGATATTGGAATATGCAAGTAAATGTCCCTCCTGGTAAACTGGATAGAATGCAGTCTGGCATTAAACTATTTGTCTATAGGCAGTACCTGTACAGGTTTCACATCAATAGTGGTGTACCCAATGGCCACAGCTCGACCTAAAAAGAGATACAGCTTTTGGTGATATTGGAAAAACCCTCTTTACTCAAACAAGCAAATCAGCAAAGTATTCTTGCCCAAGCTGGATACAGCCTAGGGTCAGCTTGAGAGGGGAAATGCCCATTTAGTACATATCCCAGTCTTCCTTTTCCTCAGAAAGACCTGCAAGTCTCTCCCTAATCACCAAGTGGCCAGACAACTTATGACTTGAGCCTCCCCTTCCCCATCAGCTAGCTGTAGGCCTAAGGCTCGTGAGACCAGCTCCATGGAAGCTCTAGGGGTGAGCCTTCTCCTGCACAAAGCCAGTCCTGCTCTTTCTTCTCTCTCTTTCAGGCTGTAGACCCAGCTCCTTCCATTCTTAAAAGAAAAGAGATCATCCCCCTAAAAAAGCAGCCAGTTCTATCCTCAAACTGAAACTGCCAGATGTATAGGTGATGTCATGTAATAAATGTATGAGACTTTTGACTGCCTCACCTGACCCTTGCTCACTAATCCATCTTGCTAGTTCAAACAGATGCCTTTCTGTTCATTTGTTGTAGTCTGTCAAGTAATATTTTCTTCTCTCAGTGTGAAAGTTTCTCCAAAATGATACCTGCTGATGGCCGGGCGGAGCACTATTCAGTCTTGGGCTAGTACATCTTTGCTATACCTAAAAATGACAACTTTAAATATCAACTGTTTCACAGACATCTAGGGCTAGAAACTTTAAGCCACTGTGAAGATACCTCTAGCCCTAGAAGGTTCCGAGGGGACGAACTTTAAAGTCATTCTTTTTTTAACTAAGGAAATCTATTTTAGGTCATTATTGGAGGCATTTAAAATTTATTTTTCATTTTGCTCTCCTCTGAGCCCTGCAAAGTTGGATTCGTAGTAACTAAGGGCTCTCTGGCCATCCTAGCTGAGGGATAAAAGAAAGTCCCAATAAAATTCTTTATAATGTACTAAGATAGTCTTAGTTATACTATAACATGTGGCTTCTACAGAATACGTGGAAGACACTCATAACTCAATCACGGATTTGTCATTTGTGGATAATGCAGTCATTTCAAACCTGTGCATACACCACACCAACATGTATTCTGTATTTTCCTCTCTCTCTCTCTCACACACACACATACAACCTGCAAAAGAAGTCTCTTTTGTTTGGGGAGCTGGGCTGATTTAACTGTAGATTCATAGATTCCAAGGCCAGAAGGGATTGCTATTATGATCTAATCTTACCTCCTATATAGCACAGGTCTATAGAACTTCCCCAGAATAATTCCTGTAGCAGATCTTTTAGAAAAACAGCATAATTATAGTTCAAAATGTTATTACAAATGCACTGCTATTGTATTTGTACTAAAAATTGTCAGTTGTTTTTGGTACAAAAAAATACCTTCTTTAAATTTACTACATTTCCACTATTTTAGCCCCTTTTGTGATGCTTGCCAGTATTTCCCGAGAAGTGTCTTGATTCAGTCATAGGACTTACTTGATAAATCCTTGTTTGTTGGCAAAAAGCGCTAATAAGTCTGGGCTATAAATGATTAAAACTCCGAAAGCAAAAATTTAAAGTTAAAGTTTAAATGAAAAGGAAGTGTTAAATAAGCATCTTTTGATATTTATTTTATAACTGACTATTCATTACATACACCAGTTTTCTTCACAGAAATAAACTAGTTAATGATAGTACGCAACAAACTAACAGTTGACTTATTTCTTTTTAATGTAAAAGTATTCAAAGGCATATAATCATGTAAGTCATACGAAGCAAGGCTTTGTACAGTCACTATGTGACAAACATCCAATATATTCATTTTTATATGTAACTATTTAGTGTGTGAACCCATTTTAGTAAGCTGATGTTAAATGATTTCCTTAGAGGTCTAACAATGTTTGCCTGTTTAACAAACAAAAATGCAACAACAGGAAAAAATCTCAATGATCACAATTAGATATGCTTCTCTAACTCCAAACACTGTTGGCTTTCAAGGTCATCTATGGTATTAAGTGGCCTGACTTTACTGGATGTTAATTCATTAGAATTATACAAAATTATTATCTGCAAATAACATTCTTGAAAAGGTCACATAATAATCCACTCTTCCTACAGCAAGCCTAATTACTGTGAATCTGATAGTATATATATATTCAAATATGTCCAATTTAGAAGTCAAGTATCATTTTCTTAGTATTACATTGTTGTGTGGTACATGTAGCTATGTTACATGGAACAAACTTTTGCATATTTAGTAGAATTTCTGTTCCATTCATGGTTACTGATCTTGCAGGATTTTTATATATATTTATAGATATATATTTATAGATATTTTAATATATATATAAATGTATGTGTATATTATGTGTGTATGTGTACACACACACACACACACACACACACACATGTATTGTTCTCCCATTAAATATCAGCAAAGACTACAATATGGTAACACAGAAAGTTCTCTCATTATCAAAAAGACCCATAGCACATTTGCAGACGTATTCTATTACTATTTTAAAATATGTGAATGTAATACTTAATAGAACCACTGATTTCTCAATAAATGTGTGTTTAATTTCAAGTAAATCATGCGTACTAATGTCTAGACAAGTCTGTTATAAAACAACATCAATAATGATTAAAAGCTATTTCAGCAGAAACCAGTGGTCTTGGAAAAGAGAGAACAATCAAGCGTACAATTTAAATATAAATTAAAAATAGTTACTGTAAATGTTAAACTCAAACATTTATTCATTAACTTATATAGCTAAACAGAAAATACATTTCCAACCCATGACCAGACAAGGTCAGATGGAAAACCAATTCCTTCTGAGCTATTAAATGAACAAGATAATATTCTTACTAATTACATACCTCCACTTACCTGTATTTCCCAAAGAGTCCAGTTTTTATGCCAGATGCAGTAGCAAATCATGCAGTCAGATCCATGTGTCCTTTTTTGGGACAGGAGACATTGCTTACAGGTATACAAAGTCTTAATGCTTTCCTAAATTGTGATATATCCATCATCAGCAGAGTGTGTAGACATGAGACTGCATATGAGTGCCAATAGGAATGCAGACACTCTAATTTATGTATCTTAAAGGAAAACTCCACCCATTTTGGTTAGCCTTGAAATCTACAAGTTCATAAAGTAAAAAAGCGCTGTTGACCATGAATAAGCTGTTAGATTTATTTGAAAATAACATTTTAAATTACAGTTGGAGTCTTAAATCCTCAGCTGGTGGCAACCATCTTGCTTTGTGACATTGGCTGTCTAGAAACCATGTTCCAGAGATTGTAAATAAACTAATTTCAAACTTGATTTAATACTACTTCTGCAGTTCAGAGAAAATCTTTAATGGCTAACCTTTTTTTTTAAAACATTCAACTTTTAATCACTGAAATTTATTTAATGATTATAAATTGTTTCATAATTGTATTAACATAATATATCAACAGAAGGGCAAATTTATAAAAGCCTGTCTATGCACATTTTTATTTTCAAGTACATTTAGCAGTTTATTCAGAAGAAGAGTTTTATAAAACTTTATGACCTTGTAGCATATTTTCAAAAAAGACAATTTCTTCTTCTTTTTTTTTTTTTTTTTTTAAAGAGAACTGGCCTCCAATTTTGTGAGCACAGTCAAGTTATTAGATATATAAATGCTATAACTTGTGCCCACCATTAAATTCTGAGTGCAAAATTTGGAATTTGTAACTGAAATTGGACTTTAAGAGTTTGCTTTCTGAGTTTAGACAAATTAGTTAACTGTAGGTATCTAGCTTCATTGCTTTGGGTATTTTTAGTTATATTGGACAAGCTTTAATTTTATTAGTGTTCGAATGCCAAAGTTGCTGAAAACATCAATAATTTTTTTTTGAGGGATAGTAAAACAGGTGTTCTCAATCTTTTTCTTTCTGAGCTCCCCTCCCCCCACATTATAAAAACTGCCTGCCCACCTGTGCCACAACAACTGTTTTTCTGCATATCTAGTACATTAAAAGCTAGGGCCAGCGTTATGTTATGCCAATGTTTTGGGCAAGCAGGGCAATTGCCCAATGCAACACGCCACACAGAGCCCTGCAAAGCTAAGTTGCTTGGGCTTCACCTTCAGCCCCACATGGCAGGGCTTGGGGTTCACCTTCAGCCCCACATGCTGGAGCTCATGCTTCAGCTTTCTTCCTAGGCCCCATGACTTTAATGCCAGCCCTGCTCTCTGGTTTATCTTGGCGAACCCCCTGGAAAGCTGCTCGTGGCCACCCAGGGGGTCTCAGACCCAGTCTTTCCCTATTCATATTTCAAAGACCTTCTGCTAAACAATGTTTTATTCCATCATTCTAAGTATTCAGAAAAAGACAGAGTTAGAGAAGTGACTTCTCCATATTAAAGAGAAGGTGGAATGTGGGGAAAGCACAGCCATGTACATTGACACTCCTCAGAGAGATTTTTATCTCAATGAGTTTCATGGGCCCTTCATCATTCTTCTCCCCCTACCCTTATGCAACTGTTAGACTCAGAAGAAGAAACAATTATTTACTTTCAAGTAACTTGTTCTTTAAGATGTGCTGGCCATATATATTCTATTGTTAATGTACTTGTGCCCCAAACACTTGACTTTGGATTCTTTTGGCCAGCAAATTCGAGTTCAGCAGTCTCTCTTTGGAGTCTGTTTTTGAAGTTTTTTTGTTGCAGAACTGCCACCTTCAAGTCTGTCACTGAGTGGTTAGAGAGGCTGAAGTGTTCTCCCACTGGTTTTTTAATGTTATGATTCCTGATGTCAGATGTTATTGTGTCATTTTATTCTTTTTATTAGCCGGAAGAGACGGGATACTGTCAGTTTACCTGCAAATGTTTTCAGGCAGGAGGGCATTCGCCTCGGCACTGGTAATCCCCAGGCCGCAATTGGATTGGTTAGCGTCGCCTCATGGTCCGGAGGAATAGTTAATCTGAAGTATATCATTCAGTTATCACAATGTTAGTCATTGCACTTCTGCACTGGACAGGTATAGTACATCGTGAAAAGCCACCGATGTTTAGCCAACTTTTTAGAAGTTTTTGTCAAGTTGGTGTCGTGAGCGTTAGTTTGACGAGCCGCACATCTGGAGCTCTCTATTCTAGCGGCAGGTTGGGTTGGCCGGGGCATTCTTTTTGGTAGAGTTCATCTTTCCTCCAAATCCAAACAAAGAGGCTATGCAGACAATGGACTCAGGAGATACTGGTATCTGTATCTGGATTTATTCTGTTCATGTGGTGCTCCAGAACTACATGATTGTGTGTCACTTCTTGTGAAGCTCGCAGTTCTCTCCTATCTCTCTTT
>NC_133769.1:107271622-107295031 GCF_003597395.2 Chelonoidis abingdonii
ACGATAGCTCATCTGAATTGAATAGACTCTTCCTGTTGGTATGCATACTTCCATCTTTTCATGTTCTCTGTATGTATAAATATCTCCTGTCTGTGTGTTCCATTCTGTGCATCTGAAGAAGTGAACTGTAGGTCATGAAAGCTCATGCTGAAATAAATGTGTTAGTCTCTAAGGTGCCACAAGTACTCTTGTTCTTTTTGTGGATACAGACTAACACAGCTGCTACTCTGAAACCTTTTGGCCAGCAGTCTCCACTCTCAAGCTTCCTTGTGCCTCCCACCCAGGGCATGAGTAGCATGGACAGGGCAACAACACAGATTCCAAGTGTCGTAGAACTCCATAGTGATAGGGAAAGGACACATCATTGAATATGTATGGACAACATCTCAAAGAAGAATTAGTTATTTACCTACAATAACCGTCGTTCTTCAAGTGCTTGTCCGTACATATTCCACTCTTGGTGTCTTGCAATTGGTGAACTCCAAGTTGCTGCCCTACGTATTTCCAAATATTGGAACATTTCTCAAAGAAGCTGTAGAAGCTCTTTGAGCCCTAGTGGAGTAGGCCATACTCTCAATAGTGAGTCTGTGTTAACTATTTCATAGCATAACCTCAGAGTCTTTTCTACTACGGATAAAAGTATTCTGGAGCTCCAAAGAGCAGCTTCCCTCTACTGCTGTTATACAGCCACAATCCATGCTGTGAGGTGCAGAGAAATTGGATCTGGATGGAGAATCTTTCCCTCACTTTGAGATACTATATCTGGCTGGAGATTGGAAGTTTAATGGAGAGATTCATCAGGTCCGAGAATTAGAATTTCCTGGGCCATATCGATACCAGCATGATTATCTTGGCTGAGTCCTCGCCTAGGTTTCTGATGACTCTTGAAATTAGCAAAATTGGAGGCTATGCATACATTAGACCTAAAGTCCAGTGAATCAGGAGCATATCTGATAAAGATCCTTGGTCCTGGCAGAATTTGGAGATAGAACTTGTGACATTTTTTGTTCTGTTTTCTCATGAAGAGGGTTGAGCCCATCTGGCAACCTTAATGGTTGCTCACAAATTGCCTGCTAAGGTGGTCTGCCAACATCCTGCAAGCCTGGTAAGTGAAGTGTACCAAAGGTGTACAGCATTTTAACAAAGAGGGGTGGATCTTGCCCCCTGCCCTGGCCTGTTTGTATAAAACATCATTATGATGTTATCTGTCACGATACACTTAAACTGTTCAAAATTGTCAGGAATATGTGAAATCCAATGAATAGCCCTTAGTTTTAGGACATTTATATATAAATGAGCTTCTTGAGGACACCATAGGCCTTGTGTTTGAAGATTGTCTAGATGGACCTCCTACTCTAAACTGAAGGTGTTGCAGTGTCCCAGGCCCCAGCTAGGCTATGCCTACTGCGAAGAGAGGCAGAGGCAAACCAACATAATGGAGATAATCTTAAACTTCTAAACTTTATAAAAGAAAAACCAAGACATTGGGCAGGAACAATAATATAAAAAATTAATAGAATAATACTATAATATAAATAAGTAGTAACATCAAACACTTGCTTAGAAAATTAGTGAACTGCAAATTACCATCACAATAAAAGATGTTTTTCAACTCTGTGTCACTCCAAGAAGGAATCAGCTCCTTCTCTCCCTGGCTGCAAAGTCAAGCTTCACCCGAATTGTCCTGCCTTCACTTCTCTTCAGCTTGCGATGCTCCTTTGCTTCAACATTGCAATGACCACATCACTTTCCAACAGGTCGAGCCACAAACAGCAACTTTTCACCCAGAGAGCCAGACCCATTCCCCAAGGCCCTGGCACACTGCCCTTCAGGGTCTAGTTTCCTCTCCCCAGCTTCCTAAGCAAATCCTTTTTTACCCCAGTGCAGTCTCCTTCTCAGCTGACTGCCTTAGGTGTATTCTGATTTAATGACTGGTGGGAAGGTCCTGATCAAGCATTTCATAAATGGCACTGTAACTTGGTGTAACTCGCTCCATCAGAGAAAGGAAAGCACTAATTGCTGCTAGATGTACCTGCAGCGAACTAAGGGCTAGGCCTGACATCTTTAAGGAGAGGTAATAGTCTAGGATAACTTGAATGCCCATTGTATCAAGGGGATGTTGGTGGCATTGTGCCCAGGGCAAAAAGCGATGCCATTCAGCCTAGAAGTAAGCTGTACTAGAATCTTTCCTACTTTGAGTAAGGATTTCCTGATCGGGGTAGATCAGGAGTGTTCTACTTCTGATGCCTATCCAAATACCAGGCCGTGACATGTAGTGAGCCCAGGTTGGGGAGCTTGAGTTTCCCACCATCTTGGGTTTGGAGATCTGGAAGTGGGCAGATCCTGATGGGTGGGCATGTGGACATCCTTAGGAGTTCCATGAACCAGAATTGTCTGGGCTAGTAGGATGGTGGTGGCTCTTCCGTATGACTTGTGATATGAGAGAGATGGGGGAAAAAGGCGTATCTGAGGCTGTCTGTCCAAGAAAGCAAGAGTATTGCCCTGGGAATTGCTGCATATGGTTCATCTGGAGCAATACATGGAAAGCTTCCTGTTTATCTGGGATGCAAAAGGTCCCATAGGGGAGTATCCCATCCCGTAAATATGTTGGTCAGAACTGTGCCGTGCACCTTTCATTTGTGGTCTGTAGAGAAATTTCTGCTTAGCCTGACCCTCATAGGTCATGTTTTCTAGACCTTTAATCATTTTTGTTGCTCTTCTCTGGACTTTCTCCAATTTGTCCATATCTGTCCTGAAATGTGGCACCCAGAACTGGACACAATGGTCCAGTTGAGGTCTAATCAGCATGGAGTAGAGCTGAAGAATTACTTCTCGTGTCTTGCTTACAATACTCCTGCGAATAAAGCCCAGAATGTTCACTTTTTTTGAAACAGTGTTACATTGTTGACTCATATTTAGCTTGTGATCAGCTATGAGCCCTAGATCCCTTTCCGCAGTACTCCTTCCTAGGCATGACCAGTACTGTGGCCAAAGATTGGGATGCTGTATCTGCAGCATCTACCATGGCCTAGAGAACTATCTTTGCCATCAAGTTCCTTTCATCCAGAAAGTATTGGAACTGAGATTGATCTTCCATGGTGAGTTTACCTTTAAATTCAACAAGCCTGGTGTAGGTATTAAAATTGCATTTAGCCTGCAGAGCTTGGTAATTGGTTATATAAAATTGGAGGCCTGCAGAGAAGACCTTCCTATGCAGAAGGTCCAAACTCTTTGACCCTTTATCCAGCAAAGTGGATTTCTGTGAGTGTTGTTGAGCTCTCTCCATAGCTGCCTGTACTACCAGCAAATTAGTGGCAGGGTGGGAAAACAAAACGTCAGCACTCCTGGCTGGCACAAAATAGCATTTTTTGGCTCTCTTTTGGGTAGGGGAATAAGATGCTGGCATGTTCCAGACCACTCTGACCAGTTCTAATATGGCCTCGTTGATCAGAAGGGCCACATTGGTCAGTCCCTGTTGCTGTAAAAGGTCGAGGAGTCAGTGTTGGGGGTCATGCGTCACCTCTAAACAGGATTTGTAAGTCATTAGTGATTCTTTGCTGTAACTCTTGAAATTGCTGGTGATCGTGTGGCGGAGAGGTTGACAATGAGATGACTTCATCATCCCGAGTGGGCAAGGAGGCCCCAATCAGAACTGGCGGTACCTGTTCTGATTCTTCCTCCTCATACACCAATGGAACTGGCTGCTGAGAGGGGGAAGTGGTATGATTCCCACAATAGGTCTGGGCACCTGCCATAAGGATCCAATTTGGCCTCCAATAAGGCCAAAAGAAAGTATCCATCAGTAATGGAGGTCCTCATGGGAATCAATACCATGCGTCCTTGAGAGGGGGTCATAACCACAGGAATAATAATGCTTCAGATGTCTGTCCGGGCTTTTGGACCTTCGCAGATACTGGTGCAGCTATCTCCTCCAATTCTGAGGACAGTTCCCTTAGCAGTGGTGGTACCATTGGTACTGAGGTGCTCCTGACCGATAGATAGGAATGGAGCCCCTCCTGCAACAATGGCAGTGTTTCCTCCTCTGGGGTAAGAATGTCTCTTAGTAAAGCAGGGTCCAAAAGAAATGGAGACTGCAGGTAGTGGGAAGATATCCTCCACTGTTAGAAAGGTCTCTGTGTGGCCCAGAGATGCCTGAAGGGCCCGCTTCTTCCATCGTGGCTAGATGGTCTCTATATTGACAAGGTGGTACCGATTAGGAATCGGACCTGCACTCATGGATAAGACTGGTGAGTGTTTATCTTTCCACCCTGGTACCACAGTCACTACTGGAACTGGCGGATCCTCTTCTTTTGCACCTTATCCTCCAGCCGAGGGGGTCTCTCTCTTTGGTGCTAGTTTAATGGGTTCTGCATGCGATGTCTCCCCCAACTGGAGTGGTTTGAGGAGGAAACGCATTTGTTTCGGACGGTCTGCTGTGGGGATCTGTCCTTACACCCATGGGAATATTTCTTACTGCATGCTGAGTCCTTGGGCTTTGGTATTGGTGGCTCTGCTTCATGGCTCATGCTTGGAAGGGCATGGCTGGTCAGCTGAGACTGATGTATGTGGGGTGTCTCCCAGACTTGGGACAGAGTGGAGCATAGCCTCTTCTATCAAGAGCTTCTTTAGGTGGAGCTCTTGTGGCTCTTTAGTTCTGGGCATGAAGGACTTGAAGATACTGCACTTTGAAGAAATGTGTATCTCACCCAGACAATAGAGGCATTGGTGATGCTCATTGCTGCTGGAAAAGGAACAGAGGGAAGAGATTAAATTCTTGAAGTCCAGGTCCCTGGGCATAGTTCGTGGGGCAGAGGAGGATTTTTCCCCCAAGTGTGAAGGTGTGTTATTCTCTTCTATACTAGACTATGTACAAACTAGAATTCATAAGCTAAAATATATAACTATTTACAATAAATTTTTCCAGAATGAGCGATAGCAAAGGACAGAATTCAGACTCAGGCCGTGTGGTGGTAAGAAGGAACTGAAGAGGCGTCAACCCGTACTGTACCTCAATCACACAAAAATCAGATATATTTTTAACAGCAATGTTCATCAGAGCCACCCAGTGTGTCTTGTGCCTCCTTGTGCTCCCACATGAAGGTATAAAAAAGGGAGCAGCTGTGACCTTCACAGCTTGCCTATATTGCATTTAGACATGTATGTTTGGCCCGTGCCAGCTGACTTGGGCTTGCAAGCCTGTTTAAATTGCATTGTAGACATTCAGGCTCAGGTTGCAGCCCAAGCTCTGGGACCCTGTGAGGTGAGAGGGGCCCAGAGCTTCAGCTGCAGCCTGAGCCTGAACATCTACACTGTAATTAAACAGCATCTTAGCCCAAGCCCTGTTAGCCCCAGTCAGCAGACACAGGCCAACCACAGGTTTTTAACTGCAGTGTAAACATACCCTTAGAGTCCTAAGCACATATGCACTATCATAATCAGATTCAACTTTAGTCTAATTTACTGTTAGCTGGAGAACTTTCCTCTGGAAGGTAGGCTCTGACCAATTAGTGGTTGATTATAACTCCTATGAACTTTATCATCTGTGATGATGTGAGGGATGATTTCTCATAGATCACATGGAGTCCTAGCTGAGAAAACAAGAAAGGATATATCCCCAAGGTTATTGCAGTCTCTTGTTGGGACCTGATTCTGATCAGTTAATCATCGAGGTATGGGTCTCTGTGACAGGGTGCTAATCAGAAACTCCTGAGCCAGCCGTCTGTCAGCCCAGCTCCAATTAAGGGAGGTAAATTGGAGCTGGCTAGAGAAACCTGCACCTGATTGGCGAAGGGGAAACAGCTGCCAGCCTAATTAGCCTGGGGCTATATACAGGGCCAGAGTAAGGAAGCAGGGGGGAAGCCAGGGAGTGGAAGGAGAAGGGTAAACTCTCCCCTCCTGGCTGCAGGACTGAGAAGCCCTTAAGGCTGAAACCCCGAAGAAGTATATCGTGAGAAAGTGGTGGGACTGCAAGCTGTAAATAAACTGCACTGGTGATTGCTGAGCCAGAAGGTTTCTGAGTGGTTTTTGGAATGGAGAAGAGGCAGGACCAAGGAGGGCCCTGCCACAGTCTCCTTAAATGTGCTGCCACCGCTAGGCATTTCTTGAAGACTCTTGGTGCCATGGAAAGTTCAAAGGGTAAAACCCTATAGTAGTAATGCTTGGATCCCACTGTGACTCTCAGGTACTTCTTGTGGGCCAGTCTTGTGGGCCATGACTAGCTATATGGAAGTATGCATCTTGCAAGTTGAAAGCAACAAAGTAGTCTTGAGCTTGAAGAGATGGGATGATGGAGGCAAGCGTTACCATCCTGAACCTGAGATGGCTCATGTATTTGTTGAGTCTGTTCATGTCAAGGAAAGAATGAAGATCCCCTTTCTTCTTCAGAATCAACAAGATGAAACAACAAGGCCACCTGACTGTACTAGGCTCTAATGAGAAGGGTCCCTGAAGAGAGGCAGGGAAATGATGTGGGAAGGGAGTAAAAAGGGGAGTTGGATGAGGTAGCCATGGGCAATGATCTCTAAACATCCATCTGTCCAATTTTATGATAGATCATGCCTGGTGGAACAGGGCAAGGCAGCTGCTGAAAGTAGCACTCACTTGACTGAATTGGATGTGGCTCATGACTATTCTGTCAAATTTACTGATGTGGTTTAGGAGCAAGGTGAGTTCTGGAAGACGAGGAGGGTTGGCTCCCTCTGTATAATGGTATTTTCTTGGCTTGATATTTAGGATGGCATCCATGACTTCGACTGGGATTAAGGACAGTACAGCCTGTTGTATGGGTCTGGGGAGTAAATCTCCAGGGAGAATGGGGCAGCTTTTGAGTCATTCAGTGACTGTAGAATGTTGTCTGTCTGCTCACTAAATAGCCCCCATGCCCTCAAAGGGCAAATCCTTCATCATGGTCTGTACTTCTCTTGAGATACTTGATGCTTGGAGACACAATGCTCTGCGTATTTTCACCTCATTGGCCACAGACCTTGCTATGGTCTGGGAGGAATCAGTAACCACCTGTAATGTAGTCTTGGTCCCAAGTGAACTTTCCTTAATTATCTCTCTTAGTTCCTCCCTGCTGTTGTGCAAGAGCTTCTCTGGGAAAGCTGCCACTCTGTTCCAGGTTAGGAAGTCACAGTTGGTCAATGAATTCTGAGTGTTAGCCACAGGCAACTGGAGAGGCAGAGGAGTACGAATTTTTCCCATGCAAGCTGAGCCATTTGGGGTCCTCCTTGACCTTGGGGTATTCTTGCTCAACTTGGATTTCTCTTGTACTGCTGACATGATTTAAGGAGCCTGGCTGGGGTAAGTACTCAAATCCTGCTGGAAGTACTTGGTACCCCTTCTCTACCTACTTTACAATAGGTGTCATTGTGGACAGAATATGCCATAAGGCCTTAGCAAGGTCCAGCAGTCCCTCATTTGTGGGAAACACGATCCTGGCTGGACCAGAAGCTTACAAAAAATCAAATAGCTTATGGGATTTCGCTGATATTGCTGCGATCTCTATCTTTAGAGTGTCAGGAGCCTTCACATGGTCCTCCTGAAATGATTGAACATCATCAGGCACTGGCCCCAATGCCAAGGAAGCCAATTCATCACAAAAGGCCCTTTGGTGGCAATATGGGGCACTGGTGCTGCTCTGCTGCTGGAACTAATTCCTCCTGATACCTTGGAGTGATCCTGTCTTTTTCCTCAAATGTGTTGTGAAACCAGCCTCTTGATGCATGAGATGGTGGACTCCAGTAACACAGTTAGGACCATGGTTGCATACCATACAAGTATGGTTGATTCACTGGGTGTTGGTTAATCAAGCATCAGCCCCAATGAGCCAGTGGTGGTGCAGCTCTGTACGGGAAGCAAGCAGACCTTTCCATGGCACCAACCACTGACCTTCCAGGAGTCTACTTCAGTCTACTTCAATATGGGGAAAATGTTGCTCCAGTGATGGTATGGAATGTGGATCTCCAAAGGCAGTGATGCAGCATATAGGGGTCTTGGTACTGGCATCTGTCCTGGTACTATTATGAGTCTTGGGGTACCCAGGACTGTGTGTCAGCTTCTTACCTCCTTCCTCGAACTTCTTGCCTGTGATAGCTAGGTGTTAGCTCCCTAACACCAGCAGCCTAACAGCCTCTCAACCACTCTTCTCAGGACTATGCCAGCCCTTTCTTTTCCTTATTGATTGACAAGTCCCCTGGAAGCATTCCCCTGTGCCAGGTATCTAGCCCCTGACACTGGCTACTCACAGAAATCTCAGATCCTCTGATCTCAAAGGAATAGTATATTTATATTAAAACACTGCTACTGTATAACACACAGCACTTATGAGCACTTATAATAAAACAAAAGATTTATTTAAGAAAAATAGAAGTTCCACTGGAAACAAAAGAATGACAGAAATAAACGTTGTAACACAAAACAAAATCATAAAACACAAAGTAGGGCCTACACTTAATAGTTACTTTTTCCTATCCAGTGAAGTAGGTTTTCCCTTCAGAGTTCAGTTGGTTGCAGAGCTGGCTGGCTTCACAGGAACCAGGTTCCAATCCTTCATGAAAAACACTTGTTCAACAACATGTCTTCTCAGTAAATGGATGCAAAGTGTCTTTTTCAACCCTGATATACTGAATCAGTCTTTTGTCTTTATTCACAGACAGGGTCATTTCCACCCTGTTATAATGTTCCTATTAACTTCAAGGGGTTTTGATTGTTTGCAGTTGTCTTTAATAGTTTCCCATTTGCTGTTCTGGGATGAGGCAAGGGTAGACAATTTAACCTTGCATTTCATCAGCAGTTCTAGGGAAGGGCGACAACTCTTTCCCACTTGAATGGAGCATCACTGAGACACACGATTTTCTGGTGACTAACTTGTTCCAAGACCATAAAGCACAGTTTTCAATATAGTTACATTATTCCTAAAATATTTCCCATACACACATCTCACAATGATTATGAATATCGTTAAGTTACAAGCTTTCAGTAGAGACCTCACCTACTACATTTCCTGGATAAATACCAGGAAAGTAGTGTATTAGATGGAGTGAGTTTGTCAGGTTTGAGATAGGAATTGCTTGTAAAGAACCTTTGCCCACTGGTACTAATAATGGGCCTCCATCACAGATACTGGCAGGTGTTTTAGCACCAATGGTGGTGGTTCCAGTTCTCCCCGGCTCATTCTCTGTTGATGCTGAGAGGTGCATGACCAGATTCATGATTTGTGTCACTGTAGGCTGCTCCTTATCCCTAGCCCTCAACACTGTATGAGGCCTGATTGATTTCTCTCCAGAGGTTTTTGGATGGTCTGTCATTATAGGAGGACACCAAGCTCTACGTGGTGCCTCTGCATTCAGACCAGCCTCTTTTGATGCCAAACTTCAACACCAGAGGTGATTAGTTCCTGTTTTGATGCTGTTGATATTGGAGTCATCTTTTGTGCCGAAGTGATGGTAACTGGTTCCTTTTTGGTGCAGTCTTCTTTGTGACAGTTTTTGGTGTAGCTTGTCTGTCAGATGAAGTACTGGATGATATTGACTTGTCCACTAGCAGGATCTTGGGCATCATCTCCTCAGGTTCTGAGGAGACATTTGTGGATTGTTCCAGAAGATGGATGAAAAGGCTGGTAAGTATGATTTAATGCAAAGGCATGGGGAAGTGTAAATAAAAAAATCCTCTCTAAGATCTCTATAATAGTTGAGAAATAAGACCCACAAATTTCTACTTTTAAATGTCAAGAAACTAGAGATAGGAAAATTATTGAAAGTTACAATCTGGTTCTGATTCAGCTATTCACCCATAAATAAAAATGAGCCAAGAAAAAGTCAAGATAGTTAAATACTTTTCTCATTATTCCCTGTCAGCCACTGTGATGTTATATATATTTATATATTCAACTTATGTATTTTCTTTTGTATTTGGCTAGTCAGCTCAAATGGCTCAGCTCATGTTTTGGCTCATAGAGCCAAACCAGACCCTTTGGCTTGACTATCTGCAAAATTTGTGGATTGTACAATTTTATAGCAAGATGGTTTGAATTTCTGAGACCTAAAACAAATAAGGATAACACCCATCAAAACTGCTTCATGATGGTCGTGGTGTGTGTTGGGGAAGGTGCAAGATAATGGTATACTTGTTCTGTGCTTGCTTCAGAATCGAGCTCAGAAAACTTTCCTGTAGTTGAAGCCTCCTCCATTTTTACCCAACTATGGAGTTTCTCCTGTAGTAATCATGCCTAGGAAGAGCAAGTTAAGAAAAATTCAATAAATGACATAACCCAATAATTGTCTCTCTCTTACTGTACAATTTCTTCATTCAGAAAGAAATGTGTACACCAAGTTTTATACCCTCTGGTTGAGATCTTCAAATTCCTCTTAAGAATAATGAGTGGCAGAAAACACTTGAATACCCTTTTGAAGCTTCTGTTGGCAACACCTGCAGGCAAATGCAGTACACTGCATACTATTCAGTTTTTACTATTTTCCTTCAGTGCTGAACAAAAGACATCCAGATCTACACTTAACAGTACTAGTCTTTTGCTTTTACTCTGTCCAATATTACAAAGCTGACCAGCATAAATTTAAGCAAATACTACTTCACACAGCTTATACTCAAAACTGTGGAATTTATTGCTGCAATACATAGTTGCGTCAAAATATTTAGGTGGATTTTCTAAGGAACTGATAATTTCATGATCACTAACAACATCTTTAGTTATAAACGTCAAGGAAAGAACATGCCGTTATATTACTTCAAGACACCTGATTATCTCAAAACCACCTATAACAGTCACACACACATTCAACTGCTCCACCTATTTACAGCATTGTAGGAGTCAAAATATCTCCCTTGCTTCCTCTGCACAGTAACAGCATTACAGAAATTGAACAGATACATTATGAAGTGTTTTTAGGCAAACTTTTGAACCTCAAGACATTTGGTTCTCAGTCTGAAAGTTGAGTAGGTTCTGATTTTATGAGGATGTTGTCTGTATATAACTGAAATATAGCCATCCGAATAAAAGGTACAAAATACTAGGTAAAAATCTTCTTGCAGCTATGTACCTGTTCAACAATTTAAAAGTGCTGTTTTATTTTAAATTTCTGCAATTGATTTTCTACCTAGGATAGCTTCTGCTGCTAAAATACTATTTACATATGCACATACAGTACTATATATATTATAGAAAAATATGTTTGCACATTTAAACACACTAAGAGAGATATGGTTATCGTTTAATATGATTGCTTAAAGAAGTCAAGCTAATTGAGAAATGTCTTGGGGAAAAGAGTAGGTACTTGTAAGGTCAAATTCACCCACATGCAGGGGTACAGAACAAGTCCTGTGGAAAAAATAGGCCTTATCCTGGGCTCTTTGCACAGAGATGAACTTCATCCAGAACATAGTGCCACAGCAGAATTTAGATGGCACTAACAAGAGGCAGCAACTGCCATTTAAAAAAAAAAAAAAGTTGAGAAGTGTTGGTAAAACTGAAATAAAATATAACTTAAGAGGAAAATATTAAGTGAAAAGAAAATTTTCCATAGCATACTAGAGTTTAGTAAAATCATGATTCTATAAAACAGACCATTAACTCTAAATATGGAGCAAACCCCAATGTTGGTGGCTAAGGAAGGATAACTGAAAAATAGTATACTAGTGTAGAAATGATCACTGAACAGGGATTTTGGCACTACAGTCTAAAATTCAGTAATTTTTCAATATTTAAATATTCATTCAATAGTATGTCACACTATACTATATATTGCTTTTCATTTCACTTAAGTCTTAAAAAAAACCCTGTACAAAACAGAAAAAATTTACCTGGTTTTATTTATTGTTCAGAAACAGACAGTGCTTATTAGACTCAAAAGCTCAGAAATGAACATTAAGAGTCAATAAACTAACTTACTGAAACAAAAGGTCTATCAAATATTTATTTTTACAGGCATGCAAACAGAATAAAAGATAAGTTCCAGCTATATTAAGCGTCATCGACCAAATTTATTTACTTTTGCATTTCACATTAGATTTTAGATTAAGTCTGATTTCACAGTAACACGATTCCATGTAAAAGCAGGAGGAGTTACTCAAAATAATTGTAAATTACTGATGTAAGCGGTACTGAGAAGAACTATGTTAATATTAAACATGAAAAGAAAAGGTCATTTGATAACAGACAAGATTTTAGGCAGCAATTTATAATATGAACTTAGTTGTCGTAATTTAAAAGATTTTAGTTTTCTGCCAAAAGTGGAGTATTTGAAGCCTAAAAGGAAAAATATGCATTTTATTTAGATTGTGAACACCTAGATGCATTGGACACAGATGCACCTATTGAATTTGTGAGGCTGTAGACTGACAGAAGCTACCTTGTGCTCAGTCTCTGCAGCCATGGAAGCTACTCCAAATCTGAAAAAGCCAAGTATACTCTCTACGATCTGTACTGACCACAATTTATGGACTTTACCTGATACTACAGCCATAAATAGCAACTGTGCTTTTTGTAATGTGAGTTGGAGACCGTACTGAGCATGTTTCATTTTCTTCAACTATCAGACAGACACCGCTAAATTTTAAAAGGGGCCAAGGGCTGTATTTTCGATCTTCTCTCAACTGACAGCTTTGTTTTAGCAAGGAGGAGGTCTTAGGTCTTTTAGCCTACCCGAAAAAATTGGCATTCATTTGGTGACAGCATACCCCATGACTTTTAGATAATAGGACTTTCTCCCCAAACAATAGCAACTGCAGAGTCCTCAGTAACAACAATGTGGGAAGAAAAGTGCCCTTCCCAACTCACAGATAAGTGTTTTTTTTATTTTCTTAAAAAGGCTCAACCTAAACCAAAGCTTATCTTCCTTCCTCCCTCAGCCATCCAAGGATGGATTATAGCTCTAGGATTTCATGCTGGCCACAAGAGAGCAAAGAGAGCCTGCTATTTTGATCAAACTGGTTCAAACTGATCCAAAACATGAATTTTGTTGTTTGATTGAGAATTGAAAGCATTTGGTAAACTTCTATTTTGAAGTAAGTTTTCATGAACCTCTAATGATATTTATTATAATTGTCTGAAACAGAAGTAGGCACTGGTCCAGGTCTCTCCTTGGTGCCAGTCAGTGGTGGAGAGAAGATATCTGCTGACAGAGAAGAAGGGTTAGTGCAAGAAATCACAATAGCGGTTTGATGCAAAAGTGAATTTTAGCTAAATAAAAAGTAGAATTACAAGAGGAAGTAAATATTAAAGAAATTGGGAAAGGGGAAGTGCTCATTTTTTTCTTTACTCAGTTTCATGGACAGTTTCCTGATGGTCTGGTAAGTTTAGGGTGACCAGATATCCCGATAAAATCGGGACCGTCCTGATATTTAGGTGTTTGTCCCGAGTCCCGACCAATCTTTGGTTGGGACACAATTTGTCCCGATATTTTGTTCCGCTGGCAGCACTTGGCTTTTTTTTCCCCCTCCTCTGCCAGCAGACTGCCTCCCCCGCACCCGTGTCCCAATATTTTCTCCCTCTCATCTGGTCACCCTAGGTAAGTTGCTCTGACTAGCTGAGTGCCATGTGCATGCAGATACCTCTTAAAGACTGGAGTATGGGTGTGTGTCAGAGCCTGCGGAAGACTGGCACAATGACCTGGACATAGGCAGGCCAGCCTGCCATTCAGTGCAGTGTTCAGGAACCATAGGCTAATGGGCAGTCCAAAGACAGGAACCATGGGACCAAGGGCAAAAGTCAGAACTGGGGTCAAACAGGAAAAAGAGCCAAAGCTGAAGGTCAGTAGCATAAGGTCGGAGCTGGAGCAGTCAAAAAACAGGCTGACAGGGTTCCGTGACCAGAATGAGGCTGAGGGCGGATGCCAGGTACAGGGCAAGGTTGAAGTCAGGAACTGGAGACGAGACTGAAAGTCAGGTATTGAACAAGAGGGTCTGTAGCAGCAGTAACCCAGAATCCATCTTGTTGCACAGACAACTTCCTGTTTCTCTTTCTAGCTTAAATAGTGTAACCAGGCCAATAAGGGACTCTGTTTGGTGGAGTGCGAGGCCTTAGAGCTCCCAATTCTCCTGTCATTACTATAGCCATCCAGTGGTGTTGGGGATGCAGCAGTGGCCTATGGGCCCAGGTTCAGGACCCACAGATCCTCACAGGGTAGATAAATGGAAGTCAGAACTAGTGCAGAGGTACACGGTTACTATGCAGATGGCCCTGGCATCAAATAGATCCCTTAGCGATCTGCTAGGTCTGGGCAGACCTCATACACTTTCCCCATGGGGGGACAAATGCTGCCCCTCAAACAGCAAAATGTGGAGGAATCGCCACAGAAATTTCCTTCCATACACCTTTATCATGTTTCTAAACACAGGAGGGGATAAAGGGACATTAAATCTGGAAGACTCTTTGAGGCAAAAATTGAAGTTTCTATTCAGAGTGGGAGAGGGAGGAACATCTGAAATTATGATCTGGGTACTGACCTATTGGCGTTTGCGGCACTGATCCTTTCAGATGGGAAACTGCCTCCAAACCCTGACAAGTACATGCATCAGCAATGAGTGAGGATTGCCAGCTATATCTTCAGATAAAAAGGTATACAATTTGCTGGACACAAGTTAAAGGATTCAGCTTTGCCTGCATTAAGGCAATGGTAGTATTTTAAACCATTGCTACCTTCAAAGTTTTTTTTCCAACTTGTTTCTTAAAAAGAAGATTTGAAAATCAATTCCACTTTAAAATAGAGAAGACCAGGATTTAAAACAAAATAAATTACTTTGCTGACCCTCCTTCTTACATGTGTAATAGTTCTTTTCTAAAACTTCCCTAAGTGAAAAGTAAAGCCTAATTTAAAAAGAGCATGTGTAGAGATTATGGTATCCTGTGAATTTTGCTAAAACTGATCCATTAAAAGGAACTACTAATCTGCACTGTTCTAAAAGTCTACAAAGGAGCTAATAATCCATGGTAAAAAATACCCATACTTAAGTAGTTCTAACCAATATATGGCATTACAAGCACTATTCAAAAGGTTAGCCTCTTTACAATGAGTCATTTATACAGGGTGAACTCATAAGCAATTGAAGTGGCTTCTATTCAATCTGTAAAATATATAAAGGTAGACATGATTGGAGAACACATTAATTTACAAGGGACACCTTTCTTAAATATATCTGAAAGCTGCTTAACTTCTATGCAAACATTAAACAACTAAGAATGCATATTTCATCCTACGTGTTAATACTAATTTTTTCTCTCTTTTCTCAAGGTTTTTTACTTTCAATTTCGAAGTCCATGCGAAAGGTAGATGATGATGATATGATACTAAATGCGCTCAATATAGGAGAAGCTCTTTGGAATGGAGGTAAAACAGAGAAGACAGAGACTACACCTACTCTTGCGCACTACAAGATGGAGGACAGCAGCTTTCTGGATGAAGAGGAAGACAGAAACCCAAAATTCTTAGTGAGTTTCCATTTTTTATTGAACACGAAAACATGAATAAAAGCTCAATTTATAGTCCTTTTAAAAGGGTTAAAAGCTTACAGTTTAAAAGAATGTTGTGGTGGATGGTTTCAGTTACAAGATCATGCAATTACTGAATGCTAAGTTTTCAAATATAGGTATCTAATTTTAGTCATCTAAATCTGAGTTTGGGAAACTAAACAAATGACCTGATTTTTACCAAAATTCCAGGTGGTCAGAACCTGTAAGAAAATATCAGTCTGCTGTTTTTACCACCGTTTGAAAATTTTGCCCATTCTGTACTAAAAATATATCTTAGAATGTCAAGTGGATTAGCCATACATACCAAGATGGTTTCAATCCCACTGAAAAACTAAACTGAAATTAAGATGATCATCCACGTTATTCTAACATGCACTTTGATTTTAAGGTTTCTTAGCCAAAGTCCCAATGTGTGGCATTGTATGTCTTTTAAATGACTATCTGTTATAATGCCTTTGTTTAAATCTTTTTTTCTTACTTCAGAATATAGGTTCCAAACACAATTTCATAAGCCATGGTTCGCCACTGAACCTAGGTATAAAACAGCTACCTTATCTTGCATTGAAAGGATCTATGGCTTTTCCAGCTGACACTGAAATTCAGACTATTGAATCAATACAGGAAAGGAGAGAGACTGGAGATGAAGAAAACTCAGCTAAATTTCCTATAGGAAGGAGAGATTTTGACAGTAAGTAGGTCTGTATTTTTCCACAGAAAAAATATTTCAACTTAGAATATAAAAAGAGTAAAAAATGATTTTTTTTCTTCAGTGCTCAGGTGTATGTTGGGAAGAGTCTATCGACCTTGTTGGCAAGTTTGAAAACTGTTGGCCTCCTCTCTAAAGAAGCATTGGTTGCCAGTTTAATAAAACTTGGAGTTACTGTGCTTTTGGTATTGCTATATATGTACATCTAAATACTACTATCTGTATTTCAAAATAGAGGGAAACATGATTGACATTTTCACTAGATAACCTAGTTGTAATAGTTATGATGTATTGTTATTGAAACTGACAATTCTGCAAATCAAAGACTTGTCACTATATTTGTCTAATGAATAATATATGTAACCTACTTTAACATCATATATTTGGACACTATGAAGCCAAAATGTGTTAATACACCTGTTATCTTGTTCTTTCAAAATGTACAATGTTTATTATGGAATAGTAAATTTACTATATACATCAAAATAAAAATAAGATTCATAGTCTAAAAAAGTCAGTTAACTTTTTCTGACCAGCAATCAATTTATTTTTGGCTGTAGCCTTGTTGCTTTTTGGTGCTCCATCTAGTCTGCTGTCCAATTTCTCCTGTAGTATGTTTGATATCTTGGGTCTCTTAACATTTGTGTACTGAGATGGTTCATTTTCATTATTGCAGATGACTTTCTCACTATTCAGAGCCATGTGTTTCCTCTTTGAGCTCTTGTTTCTTGGCTGACAACTTTTTACTTTTTCACTTTTACTTCTGTTCTGAAGAACATTTTCAGAACTGGTTCCAAGTGCTGGTCTTTCAGGAGGTGACTTTACACCTTCTATTGTGTAAGAGAATAAAATATTTTAGGAAGGAAAAAAAAGTTATTACTCCTAAAGTAGTTAGCCAGGATAGTCCTAGGATTTAAAGGGCATAAAGGTCATGTATTTTAGAAAGAGAGTGCTTTCTTAAATAAAATGAATAATAATAATTTGACTGGCCATCAGCTAGCCAACAACTATAAACACACCTAAACATAGACACTTCATCATTAAATTTTAAAATGCATGCATAAATGTAACCATCAACAACTTCAGGAAATAAGTTTATATACAAAGGTCAAAATGTTGCAAAGGATGAATATACTTATGTCCTAATAGTAATTTATATAATACACATCTTGTAATGTGTTCTTGTTTAAAAAGTAAAATTAACAATTAGTCATAATTTTCCCATTCAATATATAAATTTCCCTCAAGCACTATGTCATCTCCGTAAAATAGGTAAAAAGAAAACCTGACATACTGTTGGTTAAAATTTATTTGGGGATTATGATGGCAGTAAATAATAAATTATTTACAATCTATACTGCTAATTTCAAAGCACTTATCTCACATAGCAAAGACTAAAAAATATTTTAGATCGGTTTTTACTGATTGTAACTTGTGCAAAGCTATTAAACCCTCAGTTTTGTTTTTCCTTGAAAAAAATCCTTTACATTTGACTTTTAATAAAGATTGCTGTAGTAGTCTATTTGATACAAATCAACAGGTATAAGACCTGAAAAATCAGAAATAAAAATTTCTCATTCACTCAAACATAATTCAGTTTACCTGAAAAAGTCTCAGCTTCTAAACAGAGAGAAAGCATTTGTTTTGGTGCTGGATGTACGCAAGTTGGGATTTGGCTCCTACTGAAGAAGTGCTGACCCTTCTTCTCAGTCATCAGGTCATCCTTGTAGGTACAAGCGAACTGGGACCTGATTAAGGGTTGCTTCATCTATAAAGGGTGAATGACACTACTTTTAATTTTTAATGTTTGTTTAGAAAATTATTTTAAACTTCATTATTATCGGTAAAATAAAAAGTCTTGGGTATCATTGTTTCCCCCTCTCTCCCTTACTCCCAGTTTAACTTAAAAGGTAAAATTAATCAAGAATTACCTAAACTACGAGGAAAGTTAACACAACACAACCAAGGTGAAATAAATTGTTTATGATATTTTGTAATTATATATAAACTAGTTCTAGAAACATTTTATTTAACAGTGACTTGAGGCATTCTAAAATGAATATGTTTGATTTTTTTGACTGGTCTCTTTTAGAGAGCCGCATATTTAAGCCTTTTAAAAGCCCATCAGCCTAAGCCTCTCTGTAAGAGATTTTTCGTTTGCCTTCACATTTGGTAGCATCGGTTTACCATTTTGAGCTGCTGTCATAGCGAGTATTTGCCTAGAGCCAAATCATCCCTTACACAAGCTATGAACAAGATGAGCCCACTATTTCCTTTGAAGAGTCAACCAGCAACTTTCACTGGGATAAGGCTCCTCATCAAAAAAAACTATGTAAAAGAATGGAAAAAATGAAACCTCAAAAAAAGCACCTCCCCCCAAAGAGAGAGATAAATACCTATAGCCCAATATAAAATTTGAGTCAAATATACTAAAAATTGGTCTAACTGTAGAACACTCAATATTATTCTATGTCCTTCTTGTTAATGAAAATTTGAAATTTTCAACTCCCTCACAAAACCAAATAATTTCCATACAGAGTGTAAAAGACAGGCCATACGATTTCCACAGATATACTGTCCAAGTCCCAAATGCGTTAAAAGCATCTGCATAGCCTGAGTTGTCGGAATTCTACAGTAACAAAGAACACTATCATATCTACCTCTGCTGTATTTTTAGAGACAATTTATTTCCACCCCAAGCTTCCAAAGCTAGAAACCCAGCTGATTAGTACAGATCAATCAGAAAGTATTGTTCAACAATAAAAAGAGAATAAAAGTGACATTATGGGCTGTATTTTCGTATTCACTGGAGTCAAGGACTCCAGATCAAATTTGCTCAGTTTATATACAAAAATATGGTTTCCCCAGCTACCAGCACTACTAAATCAAGCTTTGTTCTTTCTGGACAATTTATCACCAATAATATAGATTCTGCAGACCAAATTCTGTCCTTAGTTCTAGCTATAGAATTCAGCAGACTTCAAAGTGGCTGACAGGTATCAATAAAGGAGACAATTACTTTATAATTAGAATAGCCAACTAACAACTCTACTGAGAACATACAGGTAGGGCTGTCATGTGATTAATTGCACTTAAACAATAATAGAATACCATTTATGGAAACATTTTGGATGTTTTCTACATTTTTTAATATATTGATTTCAATTACAACACAACACAAAAAGTACAGTGCTCACTTTATATTTATTTTTATTACAAATATTTGTGCTATAAAAAAACAAAAGGAAATGGTATTTTTCAATTTTACCTCATACAAGTACTGTAATACAATCTCTATATTATGAAAGTTGAACTTACAAATATAGAATTATGTACAAAAAAACTGTACTCAAAAATAAAACAATGTAAAGCTTTAGAGCCTACAAGTCAACTCAGTCCTACTTCTTGTTCAGTCAGTCACTCTGACTAACAAGTTTGTTTATATTTGCAGGAGATAATGCTGCCTGTTTCTTGTTTACGTTACCTGAAACTGAGAACAGGTGTTCCCATGGCACTGTACCTGGTGTCGCAAGATATGTTTGTGCCAGAAGCAGAGAAGATTCATATGTCCCTTCATGCTTCAACCACCAATCCAAAGGACATATGTCCATGCTAATGAGGGTTCTGCTCGATAATGATCCAAAGCAGTGCAGACAGACACATGTTCACTTTCATCATCTGAGTCAGATGCCACCAGCAGAAGGTTGATTTTCTTTTTTGGTGGTTCAGGTTCTGTAGTTTCCACATTGGAGTGTTGCCCTTTTAAGACTTCTAAAAGCATGCTCCACACCTCATCCCTCTCAGATTTTGGAATGCACTTCAGATTTTTAAACCTTGGGTCGAGTGCTCTGGCTATCTTTAGAAATTTCACATTGGTACCTTTTTGTCAAATCTGCAGTGAAAATGTTCTTAAAACAAACAACATGTGGTGTGTCATCATCCAAGACTGCTATAACATGAAATATATGGAAGAAAGTGGGTAAAACAGAGCAGGGGACATAATTCTCCCCCAAGGAATTCAGTCACAAATTTAATTAATGCAATTTTTTAATGAGTATCATCAGCATGGAAGCATGTCCTTTGGAATGGTGTCCAAAGTATGAAGGGGCATACGAATGTTTTGCATGTCTGGCACATAAATAATTGCAATGCCAGCTACAAAAGTGCCACATTCAGGTGACATTGTAAATAAGAAGCAGGCAGCAGTATCTCCCGTAACTGTAAACAAACTTGTTTGTCTTAGCGATTGGCTGAACAAGAAGTAGGACTGAGTGGACCTGTACGCTCTAAAGTTTTGCATTGTTCTGTTTTTGAGTGCAGTTACGTAACAAACAAACAAAAAAAAAATCTACATTTGTAAGTTATACTTTCATGATAAAGAGACTGCACTAATGTATTGTATGAGGTGAATTGAAAAATACTATTTCCTTTGTTTATCATTTTTACAGTGCAAATATTTGTAATAAAAAATAATAATATAAAGTGAGCACTGTACACTTTGTATTCTCTGTTGTAACTGAAATCAATTGAAATTGGTTCCCGGCCAATGAGAGCTGCAGAGCCAACGCTGGGGGCGGGGGCAACGCATGGAGCCCCCTGCCGTGCCTCTGCCTAGGAGCAGCAGGGACAAGGTGCCACTTGCAGGAAGCCTCCTGAGGTGAGCACCCCCTGGATCTGGCACTCCGAGCCCCCTCCCACGCTCCAAACCCCTGCCTCAAGCCTCCTCTCACAGACTCCCTCCCAGAGCCCACATCCCACACTCCCTCACCTATCCCAACCCTGAACCCCCTCCTGTACCCAAACTCCTTCCCTCTTAGTTAACCGGAATTTTTCACTTACAGGCACCCCTCCCCATTCCCCCAAAATGCTGGATAAAGAAGCTTTTATTGTATAATTCTCACAGCAAAATGACTGACCAAGTATTCTACAGTTGGTGAATAACATAGAAAAAGCATCCTGACTGGTTAATAACTTACATTGGTTAATAATTAAATCACAGTGTTTTAATATCATGTGCTGCAAAGAGACACAGGAGACACATTAAACCACTTGCGGCTTTCAAGCCTCAGTCTGAATATCACTGGTTTAAGGTTTCCAGCCTGGAGGACTCTTTCCCTCTTCTAAGCTAGCAGATGTTGTGCCCCATTTGGACAGGGACAAAACCTCAAAGGCGTTGACATTTATATTGTCAGACATTAGTTATTAGGTTAACACTACTGACTTTGATTCCTGCAGATGTGCAAAACCACCTAAGACAGAAATAACCCTCACTTATCCTTAGGAAGCAACACATTAACCATCAATCATCCAGAGGGTCACACAATAGTCAAAAATATTACAGATCTTTCCCATGTTCTTCATGGTAACATGGATGAGTTACAATTTGCGCAGAGCTGACTAAGAT
The DNA here is from genome assembly GCF_003597395.2 of Chelonoidis abingdonii. Classification (NCBI taxonomy): domain Eukaryota; kingdom Metazoa; phylum Chordata; order Testudines; family Testudinidae; genus Chelonoidis; species Chelonoidis abingdonii. The sequence goes on from NC_133769.1 coordinate 107,293,217, forward strand.
ATTTCATCTACATGACAGAACCAGTACATAGAACATCAAAGTAGTCAAAGAAACAACAAGGATTTCTTTTTTACTTTCACAGGCCTCAGTGAGGCAAGTCAGCTCTGAAAGTTTATAAGAACATAACGATTCACATGTCATGGGTAATGTCCACTGCGATCGTTTCAAGCTTGCACACTTTAGGACTTCAACACTAGGGGCCTGACAAAAAGCCATTTGTCTATTTACTTCATTGGGTCTTGGCTCTTAGTCTCAAGGTCTAGTTCTCCTCTGCATTACACCCTGTGTAAGTCATTTCCAACTGTGCACTTCAAAACCCTAAATAAAATAATTGTCCACCTGAGTATATTTGATACAGTGATGACTGCCTGAGTCTGTAGATAGCATGAAACAATAGTTCTTAGAGATTTGAACTGCCCTTTTCATTTCAATATGATATTAAGTCCCAAGATCCACTGAAGAAGATATACCCCAACAGCTGTACTATGGGGTAGAACTGCTGCCCCCAGAGACAAGAGGGTCCTGCTGTGCTCCTATGTGGAGAAAAGGGAGATCATGAAGTTTCCCCTCCCTTGCTAGAAGACGAGAGGGATCCCCTGCCACAGCCACTCCCAAAAGCGGTCAGGACAATGGGCTTGGATGCCTCATTTTGTGGTATGCTGGAGGCATATGTGGGGCTCAAAGGGCCAGATTAGTTAGCATATGCTCTCACTTGGTCTTCTTGTACCTTTTAAAAAAAGCATTTTATTTAGTTTGTTTACGATATGCCACTGAGAAGCCCATTTTTTCCCTTGTATTAATTGTTACTAATGTATGCCCTTCTATTTATTTCTAAAAAGTTACATCTGATAATCTACTCCAGATCTCCCTCCAGCCTCTCCATATAGACAGAACTGCCAACACTTAGTCAGTAAAAATGCTCAGAGTGGGTTTTTATACACTGAGATAGCATAATAGAATTTAAAAGACTACATCAGTAACAACAAACACATGTTTTTATTTTCTGGCCAACCAATCAAGATATCCTTTGGAGAAGGAAAAAAAAGAGTGGAGAGAGAGAGATAGAGAGAGATAAAAAGGAGGAAATCTTTTCCTCACCCTTTGTGGAAAAAATAGGAAGGGGTGGTTGAAAGAGGTTTAAAAGGAAAGAGAAAGAAGGAATGGCAAAATGTCATTTGCCTTGACCAAACCAAAGTATCGTTTTATTCAACCATGAAAAATCTCTTGACTATCTCTCAGGTAAGAGCAAGTTTTTCTTGCCCCAAATCCATCAAAATTTTTAGCAAGACATTATACCAGCCTTTGACTATCCCAGGTTTACTCATTGTTTTGAGAGCATTCAGTGTTAAATCCCCACATCACTGGGATTTGAGGGTGCCTTGAGACTCACAGGATTTGGCCCTAAAAGAGCTGTTTAGGTGGTTCTTGGAATCACAAATACTGTTCTCCCATGTGAGTAGGGTTTATTAGATTCTAATAGAAATTAATGGATAGCAAAAAAAAGGCTAGAATTATTCTTATTGCAGAATTTCTATTGTGCCAAAAAACAAGAAAAAATGCTTAGTGCACTCCTCAGAGGTTGAAAACACTAAGCAAAGATGTTCCTCATAATTCTCCATTAAAAACAAACAAATTTTGTTTGGTGCAGTAGATGAGACTAGTATCTCAGGCCTGGTCTACACCACGCGTTTAAACCGATTTTAGCAGCTTTAAACCGATTTAATGCTGTACCCGTCCACACAATGAGACCCTTTATATCGATATAAAGGGCTCTTTAAATCGGTTTCTGTACTCCTCCCCAACGAGAGCAGTAGC
>NC_133769.1:107296490-107304803 GCF_003597395.2 Chelonoidis abingdonii
CATTTGCGGTCTAATGACTATCCCTTTTTTCCCTCCCTCATGCAGCTGCACATTTTTCAAGTCTCCCTACTCCATCCTGAAGGCTATTTCAGATAAGGCGGAGGAAAAAGAAGAAGAAATCATGGCAGTGACCCGCACTGAAAGAGCTCATCTGAATGAGTGGAAAGACATGATATCAAATTACAGGAAAAATGCCAGTGAACGTGAGGACAGGAGGGACTAACGTGAGGATAGAAGAGACGCTCGAGATGAGAGGTGGTGGCAGGAAGATCAGAGGTGTAGGCAGGAAGATCAGCGGTGGTGGGATGCAACGCTGGGGCTGCTGCGTGATCAAATTAATATCCTCCGATGTCTGGTGGAGCTTCAGGAAGAGCAGCACCTGCAGGGAAGCTCGGGAAATGAGCTTACCCTCATCAATGAAGGCCTAGAATTTGGCACAGGAGTCTGGCAGCAGCAGCTCTGCAAATTTTGCCATTGCCCCACATGTATTATAGCAGTACCTGCTGACAATGGCCTGATGATTTGAAATGAAGAGCTGCAACCCACCCACAGAGGAGACCTTCCTCTCAAAAAGGTTGAGTCTTTTTGCCTCCCTATTCTTAAGGGAGGGTCTCTGGTAACCTTGCCGCTCGCACTGATTGTCAGCATCCACGACAAGGGAATCAGGTGGCGGGTGCGAGTACAGATGCTCGTAGCCCCTAGATGGCATAAAATAGCGCCCTTCATTGTGCTTAGCTCTGGAGGACAATGAGGATGGGGTCTGGCATAAAGTTTTGGTCGTGTCTGATATGGGGTCTCTCAGTCATTGGCTTTTTAGACTTGTTCAGGGAAGAACGATCCCTCTCCGACTTCTTTTTCTTCTGAGGCACCGGTGATTGAGACTGATGCCTACCCACTGAATGGACTCAGGAGGAGCCATGACGGTGCTGAGGGTCTCACACACAGTCCTTTCTCGGCTGTTCCCAGGATGACGGCACCGAGGCTCTCCGCACCAAGGAGGTGGTGCTGGGCACGGGATTCCCTGAACCCAGGTCTGAGTTGGGGCACAGAGCTGCCTCCATGAGCAGAACTTTGAGCTGCTGCTCCCTGTCTTTTAAAGTTCTGGGGCAACACTCGCAGCAGATTCTGCAATGGTCTTTTTGGTGACCCTCATCTAGGCAGCTTAAACATGCGGTGTGTGGGTCACTTTTTGGCATGCGCTTGGTGCAGACCTCACACTTTTTGAACCCCAGGGACCCTGGCATACCATGGCTCGGGGGAGGGGGACCCCCCAACACACTCTAAACTAACTATAAAACTACTACTAACTACAGAACTATAAACAAATTAAATGGACAGAGAAGCTTGCTAAAGCAAGAGCTACAGGACACTCAGCTAACCATTACTGGTGGTAAGAAGGAACTAAGGGAGTGGCGGGTCGGCAGGGCTCAATATTGAGCGCCATGAAGGCGTGACTCCAGGGAGTGCCCAGGCCAATCTGATGGATGCTGCTATGGGAAAAATATTCCAGCTGCTGTGAACGTGCGTGTGCACACACCTGATTGGAATGGACATGAACAAGCCCTTGAAGTAGTAGTACAGGTTCTAAAGTCATATTACTGTGCATTAGAAAATATATCAGTAGACCAGAAAAAAATCTCTAATAAAAGTCTGTTAATTCCCCAAGTATTTTCTGTAGTCATACCCATCTTGCTTCCATTCCTTTCTGTTGCACAGCTTCTCCCCTTATTGATCACTAATGAGTTAATGACCCCTCTATGAAATTCAGAGGCAATCCAGTGTTGTTGCTGGAGGCTGAAGGACTAAGCCCAGCCTTCTGCACAGATTTTCTGTCTCGATCAGTGGAATAGGTTGATGGTTCAGTTTCTCCTGACCATTTTATTTTAGATAGATTTTTATGCAGGAACAGCTTTTCTTCCTCTTCCTCTCCCTCTCCTGTATCATATATTTGGCAATGTGGTGGTTTCAACCACCCAGATTCACCACTGCAGCACCTCCTTTCCAGGACTCCTCTGAACCCAAGCAGGCATGGCACGGCTGTTCTGCAAACACAGGCTAAATCTAAGCAGTGGTCCATACAAGAAGCAATATTTACAGGTTCTTCAGTGGGCAAATTATGCCCTGCCTGTTCACAACCAGCTGACCCTGGCACTGCCAGGACATGGGGCTCAAAACCAGATTGGCATGTCAGGTTCCGCCAAGAATCTGTGACTCCAATGCAGCAAAGCCCAAGCAGGAGTTTCTGAGCACGCAAAGAAAGAGTCTAAGGACAAGGAGGACAATATCCAGTCAGCACAGGGGCTATGTCCTGCAACGGATCCAAGCAAGAGGAAGATTAAACCCTGAAATGCTCTAAATGTTCCATTCCACAGATAAGAAGAGAGTTCTCAGCTCTCTGGGAAAAGAAACAGGGTGCCTGCACTACTCCCCTTCCTCTCACTATGAAGCAAGGGATCCTCATGACCTTGCAAACTGAAGAGATTCCAAGTTCCAAAATGGCAAAAGCAAGCATCACCATCAGAGGCAGCATTTAGTATTGTTAATGAACAAGCGGGTGAAAATCAAGAGTCAAGCCCCTTCTCCTTTGCCTTCAGCACCCTCTTATCTGAGGGAGTGTTGAATAGAATAGAATAGAATAGAATATCAGGGTTGGAAGGGACCTCAAGAGGTCATCTAGTACAACCCCCTGCTCAAAGCAAGACCAATCCCCAGAGAGATTTTTGCCCCAGATCCCTAAATGATCCCCTCAATGATTGGACTCACAACCCTGGGTTTAGCAGGCCAATGCTCAAACCATTGAACTTTGTTGGGGCTTTTCTCCTACACGGAGGTAGGAGGCTCACCATGCCCTTCCCACCCTACAACATGTCTGGCCATGCAGAGAAGCCTGTCACTCCCTTGAATCCATCTCAGATTGCTGTGTAATGGGAATTGCGCCTGTCTGGTTTCTGCCCAAGAACCCTCACTCACAGTCAGGGAAAGAGGCTCAGATTTCAGGCAGCAGCAAAATGGGAATTGTGCCTTTTGATCATTCCCTTTCTCTGCCAGGGAAGGAGGCTCGGACTCTAAGAGGTGGGAAAGAGAGTCTCTCTCCACTCCTCTCCTCCACAGCCTAGCTCCACACTGAAATGTAAGGCACACCTTCAGACAGCCTGTGAACATCTCTGAGGCACATGAAGATTATGCTCCTCACAAAGTTGCACAATTATGAGATTACATGGTGGTAAGTGAGAAATCCCTTCCTGTGGCCAAAATTATCCTAGGTTATTAAGTAAAGCCCTCAGTGGTACTAGGTTGCTTCTACAGCACTTACTTGGGAGCTAGCCAGCCTTGGGAAGCAAGCAACCCTTTCTGCTCCTGTGTACATCTAGCAAGCTAATTCTTCAATCGAGATATATGCATCGGCACCTCTCATTGGTTGAGAGGTCCTCAGGCCAGAATAAATACTGTGCTATCTCTTACCTGTAGTACAGCCACGCAAGCAATAAATGCCTTTCAAGCATTATTTGATAGATGGTTTCCTGTATATTCCTCCTTTGAGGACAGTGACACGGCATGGCCAGAGGGCAGCAAGAGAGTGTTAGCAGGGAGCCTTATTCCCTGCAAGGGGAGGAAAGTTTGCTATAGATTAACTAGAGCACCTGAAGCCAATTAGAGCACCAGCAGTCAGTCATGTTATAAAAACCCCTGCTTCAGTTAGACAGTGTGGGAGTTGGAGCAGGAAGGTTTGGTTGGAGCAGAGAACAGTTTTGAAGAGAGACCAAAAGGAAAGTTTGGAAAGCTGCGGTGGGCTGAGAAATCCAAAAAACCCTAGGTAAGGGGCACCTGGCTTATGAAGAAGTAGGGCAAGAAGCCCCTTCACAAGCTGAAGGGCAGGAGAGGGAAGTAGCCCAGGGGAAGGAACTGCTAGTTCAAGTGGTTCACCACAAACCTCAGGGCCCCTGCGTTAGGACCTGGAGAAGAGGGCAGGCCCAGGTCCCTCCCTCTCCATTCCCCTCCTCAAGGACAATAGTGGGGTAATTAAAATACTGATTCAGAGGCGAGCAATGGCGCCCTGAACCTTCCCCAAAGAAGAGAAAGCACGAGACCCAGCATAACACATAACAGTACCGGCAATTTGCCACAGGACATTATAAGATCCAAATAAGGATGGACTGTTGATTAAAACCAAATGTTAAACTATAATGTTTTATATGAAAGCAAAGAAATTTCTTAAGTTTTGGGAGCCTAAGGTTGATGCAGCAGTAGCTCCAACAGTGAAAGATAACCATACCTTCAGAAAGAGACTTCCTTCCAAAGACCATAACAGAGGACACACTACACAACAATTTCAAATCCTTAGCTACAGCCTTTCATATCAAAGGTTTTTCATATATTTAGTAAGAAAAGCCTACTTGGTGGCAAGGAAATGGTTCATTGTCTTGGGACAGGTTCCTTGCTTGGACTGAGACATCATTGATTCAGTCCTGATTGAACATTGTGTGTGATTTGTGACAAGTGCAATTATTTCTAATTCACTGGTGCAAGGAAGCCAAATTGTGTTTCATACTAGGGACTCTGTGTCATACTACACACTCTAATTTGAACATGAGGCTTGTCTGTCTTCTCTGTTGTCCTTTACTTCCATGCTGGACTGAAATTCTAAGGGGTAGTGACACAGGGTTAACAATGGAGGGTCGTTCAATTTTGATTGTCCTCTAATCACATGGAAGTCCAATGGGTAAATACTTGGCTACCACTCAGAGCAAGCCAGTTTCCTAACTCTGAACTCCAGAGGAGGATGTAACAAAGCAACAGATCACCTTGTAGGGCATTTTGATCACCTGACAAGGTTGCTGGAGGAGGTCACATGACAAAGGAGACTGACGGTTATAAAAAAAATGGGTCACACCAGTCATTTTTGAGAGCAATGTACTAGACTACAGAAGTGAGAGGAGAGTTCATCTTCCCAAGGAGAAGCCATGTGCAGAAGGAAAGGGAGAGACAGAAAGGATTGTGAATCCATAAAAGACTCTGACCCAAGCCCAAAGAAAGCTCCTCAGTGAGGAAGCTGAGGTAGGTATTTCCCAACAGGTGTTTTATTGTTTTGTCTATATCTGTATATTTCTTATGCTAGTTAAAATAAAGAATCATTGTGTTAGATACTTTTACAAAGATTGTCTATTATGTGCTTAAAGTATCACGTGTTTCTGGAGAAATAAATGGTAAACCAGAATGACCCCAAGGTTGGAGCTCAGGGAAACTGTGTATTTAAGCAAATAGGCTGTCAGCACTGGTCCTTGGTGCCTAAGGTAGCTGGACCACAGGCACAAAGTCTGTGCCCACGAACTGTGTCAGAGAGGTCAAAGAAAGAGAGTGTGCTGGAGCTTACTCAGACCAAGGGAAGTTTAGAATCATATAGTTCAACCATGTGGGACTCAAAGTCTCCTGGTGAGTGTCCAGCAGGGGGAGCTTTAAAAGGGTTGTTACACCATGGTACTCCCATGTATAACAAAATCAGTCATCCTGAACAGATATCTTGTGTATCCAAACGTACCGGTGAGGAGTTATTTGGGGAGACAGAGAAACTAGTAGCTGAGACGGAAGAGAGGCCGTAACCCTCACTATCATAGCCAGCATAGCAATCCATTGGGTTTAACACCACCAAGGGTATTCAAGTAGAGACTATTACTCTGGCAGAAGAAAAGAATCTAGAGCAGACACTACAAGAAAACCTAGATAAATTTTCCTTCGAACCAACAAAATCCTCAACATGCCAAAGACCATATTTGTATACGAGAGCTCATAATTCCTGTATCAGACTCTTCCTTCTTATCAATCCTCCAGATCCAGAATCCTAAGAAATGGTTGGTAGTTGTCATAGCAAAGTACAGGTCACACGTTACATACCTTGTCAACATGCCAATCAGAGCCCTGCCCAAAGAAACAAACCCATTCATAACTGGATAGCTGCTGGAAAGGATTCACATCCATCAGTTGTTCAAAGTCAAGTAAAGCTTTTGAACCCAATGCAAAGAATTGCTCACCCAGGAGTCATAGCAGGCATGTCTCTGGCCATAATTTTACTATCATAGAATCACAGGGTTACAAAGGACTGCAAAGTTCATCAAGGTAAAGATTTGCAAAGACCCAAAACTTCATTGCATCAGTCATTCCCTGACAGTGATCATCTGTAGCCAGTTATCCCCAATGGCTAGAATTGCAGGTGCCATGCATTGACTTCATCACAAGTAGGTTTTTCAAAATGCACTCACAGAAATTTCTTCTGAGAATATAGAACCACACACCTGATACAATGCCAAGTTAGGCATCATACTGAGATCACATCCTGATGTCTCTGTGAGCAGGTAAGTACAAACATGCTGAAAGCCAACCCAATTTTCACTCTAGATTGCATACACTCACTATGGAAGGAAGACTCATGAGGCAGGAAACATACTTGGAAGACAAATTTCCATAATTTCAGAATACAAATCCTTTTAGTTCACCTTGACACTATATCACAGTCATGTGTTTGAACAAAAACAAACAATCTCACATGTAAACACGATTCTATGGAATCGGATCAGTTGTCCATTGAGTGCAGTATCCTGCCTATGAGAGTTACCAGATACTAGCTGCTTCAGAAGAAGGTACAAGAAACCATGTACTAGGCAATTATGATACTCACAGGGGATGTCTCCTCCTATCTCTCATTAAAGGTTGGCTTATGATTAAGGCATGAATGTTTTTATCCCTTCCAAAACCAGGAAGAAACCAGGAGGTCAAAAGGTACTCCATGGCAACGGAAATAACGTCCTGGGAAGAGAAGAATCTGCTACCTTGCAAGACAGTTCGCATAAAAGATACAAAAGAAAGGGGGAAAAGAAAGTTGAAGGGTTCCTACTCCTCCACTGGCTCAAAAGGCACTTTTGACTTGCAAGTTAGCCAAGGAACACATGTACCCGAAAAAAAGACCAGTTCTCTTGAAGCAAAGACTCCTTCATCCAGACCAGCAACACCTACAGTTAATAACCTGGACATTGGAAGAGAAGTGTACTTCAGCATGGATTCTCCATTAACCTATGACGTATTTTGATATCCAGCCAGGGAATTTCATTAATTGATTTGGTCAAATTTACTTTTCTGATGAAAGAGGAAATAGAAAGCTCTTTGGGGCACTGACTACCACTTTGTTTGTATAGTGCCTAGCACAACAGAGCCCTGACCTCTAGATGTTACCTCAATATAAATATCATAATAAATATAATCACAAAAGTTCTGATTTGAGTCCTACAGCCAAGCACCATGCAAACATGGAAACCAGCCTGGGTGGTGTTCCATATGCAGGCACATCAGAAGGCAAGATTAATCAATGACAGATTACATAAGCCTATAGCTGGCCTTTCTAGTTGCCATTGCCTTGATAGACAGGTTTTGGAATTAGTTTCTCTACCTGTACAAGAACCAAATTGGTGCTGTTGTGAGGAGAAGGATTCTTATGACTCCAGAAACCTCTCTATGTAAGATAAGTTCCTCTTTCCTGGGAAATAGTTCTACCACCATTTTATTCTAACCCTTAACATTCCTAGCACTCTAAAGATGCATCTCAAGCATTTGGAGAATGCAGAGAATTACTCACACCAATTGCGCTCTATTTATCTCATTTTATCCAAAATACCAAGGCCTCAAGGCCACAAGGTTGCTCCAGGCAAGAGGTTAAAATCCTGCACCAGCTGGCATGGAAGGCATCTGTAAGACTACTCACAGAAATCCCTAAGGACGCTGAGGAAAAGTGTATAGGCCTCATCTGAGGGCTTGGCTACACTGGAGAGTTGCAGCACTGTCAACCCACCACCAGCGCTGCAACTTACTCACCATCCACACTTGCAAGGCACGTACAGCGCTGCATCTCCCTGGCTGCTGGTTGTACTCCTGCTCTGCCTTGGGTATAAAGATTGCGGTGCTGGTGATGCAGCGCTGCTCCGCAAGTGTGGCCACCAAAAGCGCGGTAATTGTCCTCCGAGGTATTCGGAGGTATCCCAGAATGCCTGTTCAGCAACTCTGTTCAGTCGCACTCTATGCCTGGCTTTAGGTGACCACCGTTTAATGCCCCGGGAATTTTTTAAAAATTCCTTTCCTGTTGCTCAGCCAGTGTGGAGTGCAATTCACATCAGTGAATCTTTCAGGTGACTGTGCCTCCACGCGCCAACGAGCCCGCCATGGGAGCAATGGCGAGTGTGGGACCTCATCAGTGTTTTTGGTACAGGAAAGCTGTGCAAGTAACGCTGCGCTCCAGCTGTAGGAATACGTACTCATGGGCAGATCTCAAGG
>NC_133769.1:107304903-107305888 GCF_003597395.2 Chelonoidis abingdonii
TCTGAAACGTCCCTTTCTACTCCGGTCCCTTGTTGCCCACTGGTCCCGTCCCTTGAGCACGTAATTTCGCAGGTCCCATCCTCTCTGTGGCCAACCCATCCCTCTGAGGTGGGCTGCTTAAATACTGATCCTGTCTGCATTACTGTTGACTCTTCCAAACCCCTGCCTCGCCTTTCTCAGTACCCTTTAAACCCTGAGGCAGAGGCTGGCATTGCTCCGGTCATAATTGCCCTGCAGGAGCAAGGCATTATTGTTCCCTGTTCCAGTCCCTGTAACACTCCTATCCTCCTCATTCGAAAAGCTGATGGCAAATCATGGCGATTTGTTCAGGACCTTCGAGCCATTAATCGTATTGTCATATCCGCTTTTCCTGTTGTCCCAAACCCAGCAACGATCTTGGCTTCTATCCCACCAGTTGCAACTCATTTTACTGTTGTCGATTTGTGTTCTGCTTTCTTTTCTGTTCCAGTTCACCCTGACTCCCAGTACCTCTTTGCCTTTTCCTACAGGGGACAGCAATATACATGGACCACGCTCCCTTCAGGGGTATACGGAAAGTCCATCTTACTTCTCCCAGGCATTAGCCCGAGACCTAGCTGACCTTGTTTTCCCATCCGGGTCCACTCTAGTCCAATATGTAGATGATCTACTCCTCTGTTCCCCCTCATTATCTGCCTCAGAAACTGATTCTTTAGTGCTCCTTACTGCCCTAGCAAAGAAAGGTCACAAGGCTTCTCACTCTAAACTACAGCTCTGTCAAACTTCTGTCACATACCTTGGTTTTCTCCTCTCCCAGGGTTCCCATACGCTTTCTCCCACTCGTGTCCAGGCTATCCTTAGCTTTCCCCGACCCTGCACTCCCCGCCAGGTCTGAAAATTTTTGGGCATGGCTGGATTTTGCAGGCAATGGATTCCCCAATATGCCTCCTTTGCAAAACCTCTACAGGAACTCACTCGACTCTCTGTGCCTAATCCCATGCCATGG